>NC_089822.1:90440158-90771408 GCF_035046505.1 Tiliqua scincoides | reverse complement strand
TGCTGAGGGTGAAGGAGGAAAGTGCTTGAAACTTAACATCCACAAAACTAAGATCATGGCATCTGGTCCCATCAACCCATAGCAAATAGATGGGGAAGCATTGGAAGCAGTGACAGAGTCTATCTTCTTGGGCTCCAAGATCACTGCAGAAGGAGGTTGCAGCCAGGAAATTAAAAGACGCTTGCTTCTTGGGAAGAAAGTTTTGGTAAACCTAAACAACTTAATGAAAAGCCAAGACATCACCTTGTCAACAAAGGTCCATATAGTCAAAGCTATGGTTTTCCCAGTAGTAATGTGTGGCTGTGAGAGCTGGACCATAAGGAGGGCTGAGCACTGAAGAATAGATGCTATTGAATTATGGAGTTGGAGAAGACTTTAGAGAGTCCCCTGGACTGCAAGGAGATCAAATCAGTCAGTCCTACAGGAAATCAACCCTGACTGTTCATTGGAAGGACAGATGATGAAGATGAAGCTTAAATACATTGGTCATCTCATAAGAAGGGAGAACTCTTTAGAAAAGACCCTGATGCTGGGAAAAATTGAAGGCAAGAGGAGAAAGGGACGGCTGAGGATGAGATGGTTAGATAGTGTCATGGAGGCAATTAACATGAATTTGGGCACGATCTGGAAGTTAGTGATAGGCAGGGGGGCCTGGCGTGCTGTGGTCCTTGGCGTCACGAAGAGTCGGACACGATTTAACGAGTGAACAACAACAACCTGATTTGGGTTTCATCGCATGGAATGTCACTGGAAAATGAAAGTCAAGTTTTCAGCATTGTGCTAAAAGTTGGCTCATATCTGGCGGCAGCACACATCACTGGCTTACCGCAAGGTTTTGATCAACAGAGCAGACCCAAGCTTTGAACCAGAAACCTCATAGACTGATGCTGTGACCTAGTCCACTAAGCTGCCTGAGACTGTGTATTTAGCACTGCAGTCACAGATGGGTATAGCAATCTGCAATATCAGCCCAGCAATTGGCAGGCAGCAGGGAGCCTTGGAATTAACCAGGCATGGTATAATAGGAACCTAGGCTTCTGCTCTAGCCTGGTCAACAGAGCATAACCTTCTATCTACTGCACTATATCTTCCAATATTTTATTGAATTACAGGGATGTATGTAATGCTCTTATTCCCACACAAAGGTCCCCTCTCTTTGTGGTGTTCATCGTCTCCTCCCTTCTCCTCTGGTTATACCCATTGACTCTTCAGGAGCCCTCCCTTCCCTGTTTTGGAAGCAGGTACATTACTAAACTGGCCATGGTAGTTTACTCATTTAAGAATTTTAAAATGGATAGAATCTTGACTCTACTAGTGCTTCTGCAGCTACAGCTTAAACATTCTCAACATTTACTCTCTGGTTATTGAGCACATTCGCAATTTTTAAATTGTCCAAATCTTCTAAATGGACAAAATCTCTCTAAAAAGGACCAAATAGCAACAGTGATTTACCAAGAAGAGATAGCAGGACTATCCCCATTAAACAGGCCTCTCTCCAGATGCCTTTGCCTTCTGAGGCATGAGCATGGCCTTCTCAGTGGAGGCACAACTCTGTGGACTACCTTCCATACAGGGGACCAATTGGCCTCTACCTAATCCACCTTCAATATATGCTTTCTATTCCACTTTTGAACAAGGTTGATGATCAGATGTGCTTGTGTGTGACATGGGGAGGAGGAATTGAGATTGCTGTGGGTTGTATTGTGGACTGGAGTTGTTTTAGCTGCCTTTCTGAGTTTTGTTATTATTATTTTATTCTTATGATGTATTTTTGTCAATTGTAAGATGCCTTGGTTGTTTCTTGCCAAGAAACTTGAGGTATAAATAGTTTAAGTAAATACAAGTAATAAACAGGGACATAAGCACTATATTGATGTATATTGACAGTGAGTTCAAGAAAAAACCAAGTCTGATTTAGATGCAGCTGTCATCTGGCCTTGGTAGAACCCAGGAAAGGTCCAGACGATCATGGGAGTAGACCTTTATTTCCCCATGCACATTTCTGATGGGTATATCTTGTAAAGTTGATACAGTCAGTCTGCTAATCAAATCAATGTACCGAATAGTGGAGATAAATGGTGTTTTCCTTTAATACTATTAAAATGTTTCCTCATTTCCTCATCTGTCATCCTTATTTTATAGAGAGAGTGATCCATTTAGTTCCCAGGCTGTTTATTTCATCCAATCTTATTATGATTTCAGGAGCATGTTTAAATCTGTACATGGCGACCTTGGTGTTCGTCTCTATCAACCTCTAGAGCAGTGATTTTCAACCATGTTCATCTCACGGCACACTGACAAGGCACTACAAATGTTCAAGGCACACCACCAGGTTTTTGACAATTGACAAGGCACACCATGCTGCCAGTGGGGGCTCACATCTCCCAATTGGCCCTATTAATAAATCATCTGCCACCAAATTCCTGTGGCACACCTGTGGACCACTCGCAGCACACTAGTGTACCATGGCAGAGTGGTTGAAAATGGCTGCTCTACAGAGTGTGTCTGATGGCGTGAACAGGAGACAATGAGGGCGTAAAACATTTTGCCTTTTGTCTGCTTTCCACAGTGATAAAGTGAGCTGAGATTCTTATGCCCAGTGTATAATACCATAGGGGGCACCTAATGGATAGTTGTATTTACTTTTTGGCTTAACTTGTATTTTGATAGGTCTGACAGGTAGAAACAGATTTTCCTTGCCCATGCCATCTACTCATGGTGGCAAGATCCCATAAATACAATACCATGGCTTCTATGTCTAATAGCAGACTTGCAAACAGATACTTGTCTGGCCACTGTGTTGAGCAAACTTGACAAACATTGGCTCCTTTTCCCCCACTCTTTGAGTCACAAAGTATTAGGTGCTCCTGAACAGCCAAACATTGTCCTTTTAGACTAGTAGCTCTCGTTCAGTATGGATATGGGAATCAATTTACAGTATTTTAATTTTTTTGCCTAGTAGTGCATTTTCAAAACGTCATTTTAGATCAGAAAGCGATGCCTTTGACCTTGACGGTGATTGCGGTCTGTTTTCTTAATGCTTCATTGTCAAGTAAGTAACAATTTTAGAGTGTTGTTCTGCTAAGAACCCCTCCCCCCACCCCAGTAAGCAATTATTTTGTATAAAAGCATCTGTTGAAAATCTTCCCCTTCATTGTTGCTCTGTTGAGATGCAGAGTATTCAGACATCAGGCAGAAGTCATTGTTGGAAAGAAGATTCAGTCTTGATTGGATTAATTTGAAGTAGGAAGTTTTGTGAAATGTCACATTACATGACCACCTTTTGTGTATCCGGCTGCAAAAGTTAGATAAGTTTTCAAAATATTTTATGTCACTCAGTGCCGAAGGGATGTGAAATGCACTCCATGTTTGTCATATGGATTTCCCTTTGCATGTTTTTATGTATCCTGTTTTGTTATCCTGTTTGAGTGTTATCTCTTTAATTGGGAGTCTTCAAGCAGAGGCTCGACTGGCACCTGCTGGATATGCTCTAGGAAGGTTTCCTGCTACAAGTAGGGTGGACTCGATGACCTTCCAACTCTATTATTCTATTGAGGCAGCAGTTATTGGAAACTACCTCCATTGCGTTATTTCCCATACACCACTAGGATGTGGACAGATATATCTCCATCCAGTTTTTTAACATCTTTTTCTGCTCCCAAAGAATCTTTGTAGTTTGTTGAGGATGTTGAACAACCATTCCCAAGGTTCTTTGGGGGAGAGGAAATGAAAGTTCATTTTATGTATGTGTTGCAGATATGCACCTGGACTCAACAATGGCCTACAACAGATGAATGGGCTAGGCTGGGAATGGAACTGGTTATTTGTTTATAGGTCTAGCCTCTTAATCATGATGATATTGTTCTCCCAGGTAACAGGAATGGTGTATTAATGCCATCATAGAAATATATGCTAAAACAAAGACACAGATAGTATTTCCAGTCCATAAATAATGTTTGTGTTTTCCCAAGCCTCTGATTCATCTTTTGGATACTTCAAAATGTCGGGATATTTTTGGGTAGGAAATCACAGGTGTTTAGCACAGTGGTGTGTTACAAACAGAAACTCTTTACATGAATGGAAAGAGTGTTACAAGACAAGGAACTTCTGCCACTGGCTCACTGCTGTGTCAAAAATTTGGATATTATCCAAGGTGTGACATAGAGCCAGCCAGTCAGGATCAGGAGATCCTCACATACTTCTTTCCCCTCCTGTACTTGAACCTAACTCCCGCTCATTTCCTGGAGCTATCTGTGATTAACACTCCTTCTGTGTTGGTATTTTCCCTAACCAAGGTTGTCTCTAAACCACAGTTATAAGCTGGTTTGAAAATTAGTTTTGCATAGCAAAAATAAATGTCAGTGCAGACATACAAGAATTAGGGTTGTTCAAAAACATGCAGTGAAAAGGACTCCACTTATATAAAGAAAGGAGGAGGAAGGGGAGGTAGCCACAGTTTCAGGAGATATTGTAGCATTACATCAGTCTTCATATGGATCTATTTTCCTCATTAGGTTTGACTGATGAATAATTTGGCTGAATCAACATACTGACCAGCATAAATGACAATATACCTTTGAAAAATAATGGGCTGCTACCTTGATTGATAGCTTTCCAGAAATGTGATGATGAAGGCCTATGAAAGAGTGCAGTTTCATGATTTGGCCAGTTGGAATGAGCTAAATTTGATGGACATGAACTTGTGCTGCAAATATTCACTTCCATTTTGATACCTGTGTAGAAATCGGCAGCTTAGACTTGCCACTAGATGCCTCTGTTACCCACTTGGATTATTCCACTATAAACAACACTGGCTTGCTAACTGCATTAATACATCCATAAATCAAAAATCTTGCCTGACAAATATGAATGCATACTGTCCGCAGGGCTGGTTGCTATTGGAGCAATCGTTAAAACTCTCCCATGTTAGCACTCATCTATCAATTTCAGTGCAACAGTATTAATGAAGATGGTTTAAGACAGGGGAGTGACCTAGCAAATAATGACATACACAGAGCAGCCAGAAATAGAAACATATATGAGAATGTTAACTCACTGGCTACTTGTTTCCAGGTTACTTTTCTTTCTTTTAACTTTTTACAGAAATTAACAGAACGAAACTCTGAAGAACTCAGACCATTTAAAGGCCTAGGCACATCTAGGCAGGAGGGCAGGGCAGGAGGTCTGGTCTAGAGGGTAGAGCTTCCCTTAGCCCAAAGATAACATCAGAAGGTCGCCAGTTCAAGGACACTGGCAGCTCCCTGAACGGCTGAGAATGGCGAGACCTTGAAGCAGTTGACAAGCCCAGCTGAGTGATTCCACCTACTCTTGGTATGAGCAAGAAGCGTCTTGGCTGCCCTCCATGTGAGAGACGAAGCTGCTTGTCAACCTGCGTGGGAGAACTGGAGGCCAGAAGTGAGACCAAACCAGGAAGATCCATTCTGAAATGTTGTTGGTTCTTGAAAGAGAGAACCTCTATGATTGTAAAAATCCCCTTGAAGGATTTAGAAATGCCTGCCTGTGTAAACCGCCTTGAATAAAGTCAGAGGAGTAATCTGATGACCAGAAAGGTGGTATATAAATACCTAGTTATTATCATCATCATCATCATCATCATCTCTGGCTGAGAACCTGGAAATCTGAAATATAGAAATTAGATATTTCTAATTTTTTTCATCTGTAAAAATAATTTTTAAAACATTTGTTAAATAGTGGTTTGTTTAAAAATGTATCAGTTTTTCATGAATGATTCATTATCCCTGTTTATTTTGTAACAATGAAATTGGCGAAAACTAATCTTTTAACGCAGAACAGCAGTGGTTTCCCCCCCTTTTCTTTCATATGATTCCCCAACACTGCCATTGGTCCAGAGCATTGTGGGAGACAATGGCAGTCGCCAATGGCAACTGCCATGTGTTGTCAGAAACAGTTCTTAAAAAAGAACTTATGTCATCAAAAACTATTTAATGAAATGACAGCCCAATCCTACACCGGCTCCTGCCGGTGGGACAGGGATGTCTGCTGTTTCAAATATGCCATAAGGCATGTTTCAACTTTGCAAAGGTCAGTACCAGTGTAGAGACCTGCGCTGGTACTCGAGTGCCGCCTGCTAATCGGGGTAGGTTGTACACTGTGCAGCGGGGGAGGGAGGAACGGTGTGGGGAAGGGGGTGTTTTGGGGTGGGGGAGGGCAGAGAGAAGATGGTTCAGGCACAGGAGGGAGGCAGGGATGGAGGAGGAGGAGGCCTCCATTGCATCCTAACTCCACCCTCAGTTCTTCACCAGCAATTTAGCTGGTGCAGATCCGAGTAGACCCACAGAGGCTGCTGGGGTTCAACCTCCAGCTGCCTCCATTCCCGCCGGATCACACAGATGGAATTTGGTTAAGATTGGGCTGTCAGTGCGATTCAATTTTTGGTTAGTTTAGAAATGAATGCACAGACCTAAACAGAATTGAAGAACAATACATGGCTCTGTTTTAATGATAAAATGGTACATTCTGCTTTCCCTTGGGAAGAGGTGATGAAATGCTCCTGACATAACTCCCACCCCCCACACAAATCTGCTTCCTGAGGGCCAAAATATATTTTTACCCTATTATGGTAAATGTGGATACTACTGCCACTGAAAATGTCCATCAACCATATAGTTTCTCCCTTTCCCTCCGTAACATCTGGAAGAACTTAGTTTGTCTTACAACAGAAACACAGAAAGTTCTATCACAATATGAGGTAATTCTCCTAGAGACAGAAGATAGTTTCAGCAGCAGACGTATTTATTGCCTAGCTTGATCCTGAGTCCACTAAGGCTGGAATCCTATACACACTTACCTGTGAGTAAGTCCCATTGAACTTAATGGAGCTGACTTATGAGTATATTTGCATAGGCTTGTACTGTAGGGCTCTTTTGCCTTAATGCATTTCCACATTCTTGCTGAACGTGATGTAGGCTTCTTTTATGGAGTCATATCTAAGCATATCTGGGTAAAGAAGATGAATTAGGATAGAATGGGAGGATTCCATATCTGAAACCTTCCCCACCCCATGATATAATCTCAAGACAGTTCAACACTGTTCTTCATTCCCCCTCTCCATCACTGTACAATTATTCCCAGCATGCTTCCTTTTATCTAGCAGCTTGATATGCTAATTGTCTTCTGGCTCAAGGGCTGCCATTAAGTAATAACAGCTGTGAATACTTAGATTATTGTAACTAGTCTATTTCAAAAAGGAAACAAAATCAGTGATTCAGGAGAGGGTGGGTCAGAAGAAAAGTGCAGGGACCTGAATAATGGGGTTTGAGCGTGCTGGTCCTCTCCAGAAGCTTTGCTAAAACATCACCAAATAGTAGATTTCTCTGTGGAGAAAGCAGTTCTTGCTTTAAATTAAATCAGCTGTGAGATCTGCTTGCCAGGGAGAGAGGTGCTGCAGAAGCCATTAAGAAGCTATTGAGATTATTATCTTCTAATTGGGGGGGAGAGGCAATTTCCAGCGGCAGTCAGGAATATATTTCTGTTCTGCTGGGAAAAAAAAAAAATCACATTTATTGTGCTTGTATGCACAAACATACACAAATCCTATAATGGCTATCTGTTAGTGTTTAACCCACCCCATGTTGTTTGTTGGCAACCTTCAGTCTCGAAAGACTCTGGTATCGCGCTCTGAATGGTGGTTCTGGAACAGCGTCTAGTGTGGCTGAAAAGGCCGATTCAGGAGTGACGATCCCTTCCACACTGGGAGCAACACATTTGGTCCCTGCTGCGGATATGCAATGTTGGGCAAAAAATAACTTCTATTTGGTTCATGGTTCCATTGTTGCATGGAAATAGTTATAAATAACTTCTGTTGAAGACTTACTTCAACAGTTAACAGAGTTTCCCTCAGAGAATTCTCCTCCCCCCCCCCCCCGGTTGTTTTTGACAGTTCCTCTTAAATGTTCTTGACATCCTTTCGGCACAGCAGTGCAGATGTTCTCTGACATCTTTGTCTTCTAGAAATATAGCCGTGTGCTGTCTGCGACTACAACGGGCTCTATAAGCAGCTCTGTGATCTTGCTCAGAATATGTAAAGCAAATGTCAAAACTTGACAAGCTATTATAGAAATAATTCTGAGTGTGCTTGTGCCTGTGACAGAAACAAATAAAGAAATGTCTGCATTAACTCCGAGTGAGAACCCAATCCTAATGGGCCACTGCACTGCTGGAATTTGCTGGTTCCGGCAGCACAGCATGCTTTATGGCTGTCGCAAAAGGCAACACACTGTTCAGTGTGACCAGGTCACTGCAGCAGTCCGCCAACATGCCCCGTTGCTGGTAAGCCGGGGGAGTGGGTGCGCAGAACAGGTCAGAGGAATAGGTTGGAGACTGGGATAGGAAAGGTGGCAGATTGAAGCTGGGAAGGGGGCAGTATCAGCGGCAGTGGCACTGCCTATATCCTATCCCCCTTCTTGGCTTCGATCTGCCTTCCTGGGTTCATTTGGACTTGTCTGAGTAGATCCATTCAGGCATCTGAGGCTTACACTGGGCATAGGAACAAATGTTTCATTACCCAGAGAAGACCTCTAGTACTCCCCCCTGCAGGATGTCATACATCCTCCAATAGTGTGGCTGCATCAGCAAGGGAATTTAGTTAGGATTGGGGTTGTTAGGCAGCAGAGGATGGGCAGAATGCAGAATGAAAGGAAAAAGGGGTTTTTTTCTATCATGCATCTAAGCTAGTGATTTTCAGTCTTTTTCATCTCATGGCACACTGGCAAGGCACTTATATGGTCAAAGCACACCATCAGTTTTTTGACAATTGACAAGGCACACTGTGTTGCCAAAGGGGGGGGGGCTAACATTTCTCAATGGCCCTACTAATAAATGACCCTCTCCCAAATTCCCATGGCACACTTGGGGACCATTCATGGCACACCAATGTGGCATGGCACAGTGGTTGAAAGTGGCTGATGTAAGCAAACCATAGCAAACAAAACTTCATTTTCATTGCTGTATCAGAGTACTTAATAGCCTGCTAATGCAGTTATCCTTTCCATACCATAAATGCTACCTAGAACCCATTTTTCTGACATCCTTTTTCCATGGGAAGGAAATTATTCATGTATGGAAAGTATTCAGACAAACTACCACCTGGACTCTGGTGGTTTGATCCAGAAAGGGCTGTACCACATGTTTGACTCAGAAAAGCAAAAAATTTGTGTGTTGTACTGAACCTGGCAAGTTTCTTTGAGGACTCCTTTTATAACAACCATGCTTAGAATTGACAGAGAGTGGTTTTGAAACTATGTTCTGAACTCCAACAATCCTCAGAAGCTGTTCTGGGATTTTTCAATGAGAAGATCATTAATCTACATGTCAATAGTAGAGGAGGCAACAGAGGGTAGAGAGGAAAAATACAGCCCAGGGTGACGATGAAATGTTCTCTAAATGACAGCAGTTCTACGACAGGTCTGTTTTTATCACTGTCATTGATCACATCAATAATTTCTTGCTAACAGTGTGCAAAAATTCTTGTTTAGGACTCCCGTTTTCAAAGGATGAGTATAAAGCAGTGGTTCTCACACATTTAGCACCGGGACCCACTTTTTAGAATGAGAATCTTTCAGAACCCACCGGAAGTGATGTCATGACCAGAAGTGACATCATCAAGCAGGAACATTTTTAACAATCCTAGGTTGCAATCCTACCCACACCCAGCACTAAGTCCCATTAGCTATCATCGTTAAGAACTTAAGAATAGCCCCACTGGATCAGGCCATAGGCCCAACTAGTCCAGCTTCCTGTATCTCACAGCGCCCCACCAAATGCCCCAGGGAGCACACTAGATAACAAGAGACCTGCATCCTGGTGCCCTCCCTTGCATCTGGCATTCTGACATAGCCCATTTTTAAAACCAGGAGGATACACATGCACATCATGGCTTGTAACCCATAATTGATTTTTCCTCCAGAAACTTGTCCAATCTCCTTTTAAAGGCATCCAGGCCAGATGCCATCACCACATCCTGTGGCAAGGAGTTTCACAGACCAACCACACGCTGAGTAAAGAAATATTTTCTTTTGTCTGTTCTAACTTGTTTATTTGTTAAAAGAATATACATAGCAGCTTGTTAAAAGTACAGATCTGTAACATTTCCCCAAATGCAGTCACATACGATGGTAGCATCAAGTCTACTATATTAAAAATTAAATATTGAAATGAATGGGGACCCACCCGAAATTGACTTGCGACCCACCTAGTGGGTCCCGACTCACAGTTTGAGAAACACTGGTATAAAGTAACATGCATTTTCTTATTTTCGTGTATAAAATTATAAGGAATCCTCATCATTCACCTAGTCCAGCTGCCTGCTGTATCACAAGGATGCTTTGGCATCTTTCAGAGAATGAATTTGAAACTAGCTGTCACTTCTTCTATACGCATAGATTATTTATTATTGTGACAGCAGCTTTTTAGTACAAAGTATAAAGCATTATTTCTCCTACTTAACCAAAGGTGAGCTTGGTCTTATTTTGAATGATGGCACTTACATTGGGGGTGGAATGCTGTCCATTCATCCAAATGAATGCATGGCGTTTTTATGTTGTTGAGAACGACTGTCTTCAGTGAGTGTTATTGCTGCACTGATGAAGGTCCTTTAACATGCTGTGAACAAACAGCCAAATTCAAAAGCACCTGCTGAGCCAACAGGAGTAAGAAAAGCTGCTGGCACTCGATGATAAACACTACAAACGAAGCTATGTAGCATATGCGTTGATATTGTGGCCGAGAGAGAATTAATGAAACGTCCTTCACTTTTACCAGATGTTTGTGATTCATATGAAATAAGAACTGGCAGTTTGCAAGGGCACAAAATCTTGTACACTTTGGAAAAAGGCAGTAGCCAAGAGTGGTCTATTCTGGCAAAAACAACCGAATCCAGTCCTGTGGCATCCTGAAGGCGAATGCATTTGGCATGGCCTGAATTTTCCCAGCTAAGGATCCAATCCTATCCAATTTTCCAGTGCTGGTGCTGCGGTGCCAATGGGAAATGTACTGCTTCCTGAATTGGGGAAGTAGTCACAGAGGCCTCCTCAAGGTAAGGGACCATTTGTTCCCTTACCTTGAGGCTACATTGAGGTTGCACCAGTGCTGGAAAGTTGGATAGGATTGGACCCTAAGAGTCCAGTGCTTGTGATGTATGAAATGGAATATGAAGATGATGGATATATTTACACATGGGACAGGTGAAGAGAAAAGCTCTCTTCTATGACAATATTAAAAGATGAGCAAACCCATATTGATCTCAGAAATACTGCACAATCCCATATGCAGAACCAAAGGCCAGTACACTGTCAATCCATGAGATTGCTCATACGTGAATATACTGCTCAATTGAGGAAGGTTAGTGTCAACACAGTTGAATCCAGCAGCCATTCCCTTGTAACTGCACTTTTTTTCAACTAGGGATGGCACCTTTTAACCTGGTGAAATACAGAAAGGCCTATGATTTTCTACAGTGAGGTTTATTTTAATTGTTTATGTTTATTATAATTTTTAATTACTAAGGAATTAGAAAACAGAAGTGTGTGCCATAAGAAGCTAAGGGGGATTGGCTCAGTTGTGCCTTCGGAGTGGAGACTGAAAGACTAGAAGCCGTTGACAAGCCATTATAACCGATTGTGAGAAAACTGAGGGCCAAATCCTATCCAGTTTTCCAGAACTGGTGCAGCCGTGTCAATGTGGCATGCACTGCATCCAGCTGTAGGGGAGCAGTCATGGAGGCCTCCTCCAGGTAAGGGAACATTTGTTCTCTTTCCTGAGGGCTGCATTGCAGCTGCACCGGCCTTGGAAAGTTGGATATTATTAGGCCCTGCGATCTTGTCTGATCTTGGAAGCTAAGCAGGGTCAGGCCTGGTTAGTACTTGGATGGGAGACTGCCTGGGAATACCGGGTGCTGTAGGCTTATACCATAGTCTTTTGAGACTGAAGGTTGCCAACCAGTCACTGAGGAGCTACCGCATTGAGACAGCAGAGGACTGTGGATGCACCATGAGATCAGGTCTGGGAAAGGGCATAAGCTGTAGCAGACATAGGTGCTACTGATCCCTCCCAGGGCTGATCCCTGGAAAGATCACAGATTAATTATAGCCAGTATAGACAAAGGGATGGGCTGCCACATTGTGGACTGTCAGAACTGCAGCTGGTCACTGGGTTAGGTTCCATAATGAACCATTCCCACATTAGATACTATATGATCCTTATTCCTGTAAAATGGCTAATTTAATCCCTACAAAGAATTTTTTTTATAATCTAAACCAGTGGTCTATAAAGTGGGTACTGCTGCACACCAGCAAAGGCTTCCCTGGTATGGATGGAGCTTACCGTTCTGCCAGGGCGCATCCACAAAGCCCCTCAATTTGCCCCCCGGTCTTCATGCCGGCCAGCCACATCTGCCTGGAAATCCAGGCGCAAAGCCTGCTGGGATGACGGAATCTGGAAGTAGCTGGCCAGCACAAAGACTGGGAGCAAATGGAGAGGCTTTGCTCCCCTGCGGAATAGCAAGTGCTGTTCATGCCGGGGAAGGATTGCAACAGACACAGGATCCGGCCTGTAGGTCAGATTTTCGCACCCACTGTTCTAAACAAATAAATATCAAGAAATAAACAGGAGAAAGATAAACCAGAAATGTTACAAATACTATATAGGGCAATGTTTCTCAAACAGTGGGTCAGGACCCACTAGGTGGGTCATGAGCCAATTCCAGGTGGGTCCTCATTCATTTCAATGTTTTATTTTTAATGCATTAGACCTGATGCTACCATGATATGTGACAGCATCTGGGGAAATGTGACAGCTCTGTACTTTTAACAGGATACTATGTACAGTATATGCTTTTACCAATGATAGTAAATGGAACTTACTCCTAGGTAAATGTGGGTAGGATTGCAGCTTAGGATTGCTAAAAAAATTTCCTGCTTGATGATGCCACTTCTGGTCATGACATCACATCTGATGGGTCCTGACAGATTCTCATTCTAAAAAGTGGGTCCCAGTTTTGAGGCTCTTGGGGCAGAGCCTCTGCTCCAACTGGCCCTTTAAGGGAGTCCTGAGAAGGCCTCAGACTGGCTCAGGGAGAGGGGTTTCCAGCACCCTGGTACTCTTCCCTGGCTCGACATTTGCTGTCTGGGTCCTGGGTAAGGGCTGTTGGCTGCACAACCACCCGCCTCCCAGCTTCTAGCCAGCTCATGTGTCACTGGCCTCCCAGCTTTTGTAGGGCCAGCTACCCTCCCCATAGCTCCTCCCCTTCCCCTCAGGAGAGGTAAAAAGGGTCGTTCCCTGGGAGCCACCCTTCCCTTGGCTTAAAGGCCTCCCTTCTCCCCCTGTGTGCGACCCGACACCAGTGCTAAAAGGTTGGGAACCACTGGTGTAGGGTAAAGAAATTTCAGACACAATGGAAGATTCCTTCCTCCTGAGAACATCCTTTTCATTAAACCTCAGTGTGCAACCTATATAAGTAATGCAAGAGGACATAAGATATCCACCCAACAGTATCTAACGCTTATGTAAATCTAAATGATATAATAATTTACATAAGTTAATAAAGGGCAAACAAATAAATACAGAGCATACCTCTTCCTTTCTAGTGTCTGCACAGTTCATACATTTTGGCATTTTCCCAAACACTCTGCATTCATTTTTTTTTAATCAAGTGATTCTCTTAAAGATATTTTCTTTGCAGAGAATATCATATAATATAAGTGTTCCTCCAACAAGCGTACTTGGAAAATGTTTAATTTCAGCGAAGCACAATCTTAACTGAATATAGTGTGTTACTTCTTTGCAGCTTGACAATTATGTAATCCAAGTTACATTTGTCATAAATAAATTCTTTTTAAAGGGTTATGATGGCAAACAATTTTTACTCATCTTGTTCTGGAATTGAAGCACAAATTACTGTGTTGTATCTGGAGGAAAAAAAAGTGGGTGTACTGTATTGAACGCATTCACTTTTGAGATTTTTCTCTTTTTTTATTCTCTAGTGCTGCTGCCCTAAAGAAATATAACTCTCAAAATGCTTCAGTTTATACTCTTTATATATGTGTGCCTGTCCTGATATTCCCTCAGCTGAGGTAAAGGATGGAGTCAGTTTGACAGAAAAGAAATTCAGAAGTTATTGATCGATGTTAGTTGCTTGTGTTGTGATAACTGGAACTGAATGGAGAGAAAAGGTGATTTGTTAGACAACAGCAGTATTTATATACCGCTTTTCAACAAAAAGTTCACAAAGTGGTTTACAGAGAAAATCAAATATCTAATGGCTCCCTGTCCCAAAAGGGCTCACAATCTAAAAAGATGCAAAAGAATACCAGCAGACAGCCACTAGAACAGACACTGCTGGGGTGAGGTGGGCCAGTTACTCTCCCCCTGCTAAATAAAAGGGGGAATGAAAAAGTGCCTCTTAACCAGTTAGCAGGGGTTAAGCAGTTAGCAGGGGTTAACAACAGGAGACAACTCCACAATCTGCTATAACAGTGGTTCCCAAACTTTTCAGCACCAAGACTCACTTTTTAAAACAAGCTCTACTGGGAGTCACTTCTGTTTACAAAAGTTTAAAAGAGGATAGCTAGAAAGAAATTATTTCTTTATTTACAAGCAACAATATTTTATTTATTTATTTAAGGGGCTCAGCTCTTTGCAGGGCAATTAACAGCTATCTGATGTTTGAAGGACCTTAGGGCTTGAAGTAATGAATGATCTGAATTGTCCATCACCTGTGTTTTCATTGGAGGCTCTGCTCAGAGTGACACAATCCACTAGTGGGGTGTGACCCACAGTTTGGGAACTGCCAGTGGCATAGCCAACTGGGATACCGCACCCCCCCCCCAAACTGGAAGTAATTGTGGTGATGTGATAATGTCACCACAATTACTTCCAGCTGCACCAAGGAAGTACAGCACCAAGGAAAGCTCCAGGGGTGGGTTTTCCCCACCCCTGAGCCTTCCTCAGCACAGCCAATCAGTCACACCTGAGAAGGCTGCAGGGGCAGGTTCTGCATGCTCCTGGTGCCTATTTAGCTGGCACAAATCTGAGAACTCCAGTGTAAAACTGGGAGGGAGTTAGGATATAGCAGAGGAGGCCTCCGCTGATCTCGCCCCCCCTTCCAGACCTGATCCACCCCCTTCTGCCTTTCTCCTCCACAGAAACACCCCTTTCTTGCCTCCCCACTGCTCCCTCCACACCCCTGTGCTACCTGGCACGAGCCTACCTGCTCCATCTGGTGCTGCTTCTGGATGCAGTGCTGGCAGAATCGGGCTCTGCATTTAGTACCTTAACCACTAACCTGCAGGCTATGGTATCCATCATCGTCTCATCTTCTACTTCTTGTGCATGGCAATACCTTATTCCTTTCCTAGCTGTGTGCAATTTGGTGTAAACACTTTTAGGTGGCTCTGATATCCCTTCTCCATTTCACAGCTGAAAAGAGGACATCGCTCTCCATATCCAAACAGAACAATCTAGCCTTCCACAACTTGTGAAAGTCAGAGTAAAATCAGAGTTTGGAGGACTAAGACCATCATGTTGTATATCAATCAATGTGTAATTCCATGCAGAATGCAATGAAACAAATCGCATTGAAATATCTGTGTTCTATCAAAAGGTACAGCCAAAAAATCAGTGGGGGCAGGGCGATGGTACATCACCACACCCAGCCCCTGGGGTGTTGCCCCGCCCACTGCATGGGGTGACCGCAGGCCTCCCGCACCAGGTGACGCGAATCTTAGTGATGCCACTGGATCCTGCATAGCTTATACATTAATCTTGCAGAAATAACAGCCCTCATGGGAAGCTGTGCTCAGTGATCCAGTAGGTCAAGGGTCACCTGTTGAAAACGTTTGAGAACCACAGGGGGAAAAAGGGGGGCAAGGTGGGTCTTGTTTTGTTGGTTCCCATTCCATGGAGACTTAAATGCTGTCAAGACTCCAAGCCATTGCCCCTTTGAAGGACAGCAGCTGGTACTTCAGAAGACTGTGTTCCTGTCTGAAGTGCTTTGGCTGGCAAAGGAACTGAGGCTGTAAAGGTCCGTGCTTTTAACTCTTTGTGTTTTAATGTGTTTTTGCTCCACAGTACACATTGTTGTACACTCTTTGTGCCCTTACTGTAGTTAAAAGACTTCTGTTACAACACTGGAAGGATAAGTGTTCTACTCCCACGCAATGGACTGAGGACCTTTAAATTTCATTAACAATTAAACGCATGACATATAGTTGGCAACTATATATTGATATATTTTTGGACATTTGGAAGCCATCTCGTAGATATTTATATATAGCTTATTAATATTCTTTGTAATCTTTATGTACAAGATTTCATTTATTTTATATATTTTCCCTTGTTTCCATTTTGTTTTTACAGGCTGAGGGTCCAATCCTATCCAATTTTCCAGTACCAGTGCAGCCACAATGCAGCCCCGAGGTAAAGGAACATATGTTCCCATACCTTAAGGAAGCCTCTGTGACTGCCTCCCCACCACAGGATGCAGTGCATGCCCCATTGGCACATCTGCACCGGCACTGGAAAATTGGGTAGGATTAGCCCCTGAGTCTCATTATTCAGAGGGTTCTGTTTCCAGAACTCACTTGGATGGGAAAAATCACATTAGAACAAATCTATTTAAAAAACAATGACCCTTTGCCAGTCGATTTAAAAACAGCCATGCTGAACTCTGTAATGTAAAACAGAGTCATTAAGCAGACAATTCATCAGTCTGTCTCCAGGTGCTTAGAGAGGCTTCACTTGGAGCCAGAGACCCCTCCCTTCACCAATGCAAAGTGATTCTCTTTCAAGTGCTCAGGGGGAAGGGGGGGTCCATGGTGTTCTGAGTGCCTGGAGAGAGAATGATTGATGGATTGTCAGCCAGCTGCCCTCTCTCGAATTAACAAGGCTATTGTTAAACAACTGTTTTCCTTTAATTTAAAGGGACCTTCTCATTGCATTGAGATAGAAAAATCTGTGGGTAATTAGGTTATACCTGTAACTGCAGTAAGAAAAGCAGTAAGAAAATCATTTTAAACTGTGATTTTAAAGGGATGCATTTTTCCCCTTCTCCAGGGATCAGCACATTCCTTCTCATTTGCAGGGGCTATTCGAGCTGAGTCAAATCCATGTATAAAAAATCAGTCTATAACAAGGTAGGACCTGTATTTTTCTTCATTCACTAATAAGGGGGGGAAGGCTGTGGCTCTCCAGCCTCTTCAGTTCAATCAAGAGGAAGATAAGGGTTTTTTTAATCTGCCTTGTCTTATACCAATAAAGGTTCCATACATACAAATCTGCCTTGCTCTTTCCTCTTCTTTCTGAGAGTCACAGTCCCTCTCTTCCCAGCCAGCCATTACATACCTGGCTGTGACCTTGGTGTTCTGCAGGTTGGCTGCATCTGCCTGGGACAGCTTTTTGTAAGATGAGTAGGATGCACTGCTGTTCAAGTACTGAGACAGTGCTTAGCCTTGGATGGATCATGCCAGGACTTTTTCTTTTAATTCTTACCTCAGGTCTATATGTAAGCACTGGGGTATTTTGCCTGCATTCCAGATGTTCTTTACTCCTGGCACAAACTGGATACATTTAGATTTGTAATTTATCTTCATCAGTATGCTTGGCTTGCTCACTGATGTGCATTAGGAGCACACAAAAGATTGATGAATGTTCAACAAAGCTTTAAGCAATCTTAATACCCCAAATAGCACCTTTTAATTAACAAGTGTGTGAGTGATTATAGTGAGCAGTTTTTTTAAAAACAAAAGCTAAGCTAAGGAGACATGGCTATGATTGATGTCATGCACACCGATTCTGTGTGAAGGGTGGTCTACTTAAATATATTGTTCTAGACTTAGATTACAGTGGCACCAATAATGGACAGAGTGGCTCCCATATCACTGTTTTATCTTTCCTACCCTACAATGGGAAATGGGTACCTGAAGAAAATAAAAGTCAGTTTGAGAATGTAGCTTCAGAGATACTGTTGAACAGTATGTTTGATTTCAGTTTCATCTAGTACAGTACATATTAGTTCTGAAGTGATACACTTCTCTGGCATATGCAGATGGTAATATGGGGGTGTTTCTGGGATTCGACAGGTTGGGGTCCAATGCCAGTGGCTGCAGTGGTGTTGCTCCTGGTAGTAGCCACCAAAAGACATCTGCCATTTCCCCCCCAGAAGTCTTTCATAATGCTAAGTGATTATGTGATATTGCTCTGACAGGGGCTTCTGGGGGAGAGAAGTTAATCCCAGAGCAAGGGGTGACATGCTGGCCTCCCGTTCCAAGTGATGCAAACCCTAGTAATGCCACTGTGCAGCTGTGCCCCTGGGGAGACGGAGGCCGCAATCCTAACCAATTTTCCAGCACTGACATAAGGGCAATGCAACTCTGAGGTAAGGGAACAAACATTGCCTTACCTTGAGGAGGCCTCCATGACTGTAGCCCAACTGCAGGATGCAGCACATGCCCCACTGGCACAGCTATGCCAGTGCTGGAAAGTTGGTTAGGATTGTGCCCTGAGTTATATATATGAGATTCCTTGGAAGAGATGATGTCCCCAGCAACGGTCAGTAATACAAAGGATGCTTTGTGCAAAGAAAATAGTTCACATCTAGCCCTCTGTAATGGCAGGATTTTATAAATGGCCCTGGAAACAATATTGGAGGGTGGTATAGAAATAAATATTTTTTGGAGCCTGCAGAAAGCATTTCTTTATGGCAGGATGCATCATGCTGAGAAAATTCTAAGTATCTCAACAGGCCCTCAGAGAGTCCACTTTCCTCTCTCAGGTCTATTATTGTCCCTTTTCCCCACATGTAACTGAGTACACAGCTGCATCCATGGTATATATGGTCAATATTATGGCCAGAATTACTACACTGTTCATCTTGGCACTATCTGCACCCACAAATATTACAGACTGTCTCTAGAAAACATGTGCAGGCTTTTGAAAAAGATTATCTGCTGGATGCTTGCTCATTTGTTTGTTTTTCCTTTCTAACTTCTAAAATGACTGGTAAGTCTATAGAAGCAGCTTTCTGCAGTTTCCAGGATAAATTAGAAGTACTACAAGCAGGGGTGGCACACAGACCAGGGTCTTGTTGAGCATGAGGTTATGGCCCGTGGTCACTGATGAGAAGACCAAGCATGGAGGTGGACAGGTAGAGCAGGATATGACTGTAAGATTGATCTCCTGTGCCACATAGGGATGAGGTACAGCAGAGTGAGGAGAGACAAAGGTAGTCAGCTGATGGCAAGATAGCAAGGCCCAGAAGATTTTATAAGGGAGTTTTAATTGATCTGCTTTGGCATACTGACGCAAGTCTATTATTAGTCTTCCTCTTGTTCCCCTTTGCCTGGATTTGTGTGGGTATGCACAGGCCTACCCACCAGCGTGCATATATGTTCAAAACCAGCAATGAGCCCAGTTCCTGAGTAATAGAACAAAAGTGAGGGGGTGAAAAAGGGATTGATAACCTCGATTATTCCTCTTCTTCCTACACACTGCTTTTTTTCTCCATTTCACTGCACAGTCACTTCTCTTGATTATCCAGCAAGAACCAGACTGACTGGATAACTTGTTACATATATTTAATATGCCTTAGGCTGCAATCCTAACCACACTTTCCTGAGAGGAAGCCCCATTGAACAATATAGGACTTACTTCTAAGTAACCTGGTTAGGATTGTGCCCTAAACGTGTCTTCTGTTAGGTTTCACTTACTAGATGGTTATGTTGAAACAGCTGTTCTAGTGTATCTGTTGGTTTTACATACATTTCTCAATAGAATGCAAAGTTGTGAAACCTGCCTTCTGTGTGTGTGTGTGTGCGTGCGTGCACGCGTACCTGTCCATCTGTCTGCCCATCTGTCGGGTTCTTTGTAAGACTTCCACAAATATCTAACAGAGGTTATGTACCCAGGCCTGAGTTGATGATTGTGCAACCGGGGGAGGTATGAGCAGACACACTAATCCCGCTTCCTATCACACACGCATCATTTCTCTCTCTCTCTCTCTCTCTCTCTCTCTCTCTCTCTGTTCGGCAGTAAGAGTTATAAGGGTGAGGATCATAGCCAAAGGGTTTTGACTGATCAGTTCTTTACCAAAAAAAAAAAAATCACACTGCTCTATGAAACTGCTCCATTTCATCTTTTAAGCATTTTACATCTTCTAGATGAAGAACTCAGAACATCAGCTTGGTAGTCATAATATTAACCAGTCCATCATTCTCTCCCACCCCCGAGATTTAATGAAAATACCATAGTGATCCAATAATAACTCCAGTGCTACGCTAATATATCAGGCACTAAATGTTTTATTGGAGCTTATTGCTTTTGCTGTTGAAATGGCTTCTCTTCATGAAAACCCATCAAAGGAGGTTGAAGACACAAAGAATGCAAAGAAAAGTAACAATACACAAAATTTATCCAGAATGGATTCATTTGATACATGCATTATGTGTAAATCTTTCAGTACAATTATAGCATACTTATTTGGCCTAAAATCACTTAAAATCTTGCATAGTACGATACAGGGCTGAGAAGAATTTGGCATCCTGTATCAGGATTATATTTTTGCAGAAATAGCAAGGCTTGTTATGTTACCCAGATCTGAGTATTTATTTTGAATGTTCACTGATTCCTTACCCCTGGGGGCTGGGGGCCAAGAATAGGCCCTCAGTTTGGCTGTACTTGTCGTAAGAGGCGACTAAACAGCCACCGGGTAGATGGGACTCGTCAGCCTAGGAAGGCAGCTCATCTAAGAGAAGGAAACTCTGACCTCAAACCTCCACTGCCTTGTGGCTACATCCAGTTCTGGAAAAGGCTTCAGGAGTCAACCTCGAGGCAAAATCAGGAGCCGGAGTCCCTTAGGCAGTTCATGGCTGAACACAGTCACGTTCTGGCAACTCCTGCGACGCCGCTGAAACCAACCGTATTGGCTTCTGCCTTTCCATTGGACCATTCCAGCGACGTGGAGAGGGGGGATTTGCTGCATGGGTAACAGCCTATCCTCCATACCTTCTTTACCCAGGCTTCGCGCACTGGAGAGGACACTCCAACTTCGCCATACGGCGTCGGCACAACACGGGAAGCAGCAGTTTACCGGTTATAAGTCTTTGCTCGATTGGCGTAGAGCATGACGCCAGGGGCTGCTTCCGACGGTGGGAGAGATCATTGCATCTCATTGGGCAGCTACCGCCCGCCTTAAGCTGGGCAGTCCCCAGCCAGTAAGGTGTTGCCTCGCCACGGTCCGTTAACCTCATGGGGTGCGTGGGGTTTAGGGTGAAAACCGACAAGCGGATCGACAACTCTGCACCATGCAACAGAAAACAGAAAACTACTGCCCTAAAGCTGGGCACCTGGAACGTTAGGACAATGACACCTGGCTTCTCTGATGACCTGCAAGAAATAGACGACGCACGCAAAACAGCTGTCATCGACATGGAGCTGAGCAGACTGCAGATGGACATCGTCGCCCTTCAAGAGACTAGGCTGCCAGATTCCGGATCTGTCAAGGAGAGAAATTTCTCATTTTTCTGGCAGGGAAAACCACCAAACGAAACCAGGGAACATGGCGTTGGCTTTGCGGTCAGAAATACCCTGCTGAAATCCATCATCCCACCTACTGTGGGAAGTGAAAGAATTTTGTCCCTGCAGCTCCAGTCATCAGCAGGACCTATCACTCTCATCAGTGCTTATGCACCGACTCTGTCGTCTCCAGCAGAAGCCAAAGACAAATTCTATGATGACCTGGCCACCACTGTCAAGAAAATCCCTGTAAAAGAGCCATTGTTCATCCTCGGCGATTTCAATGCTAGAGTTGGTGCTGATAACAGTTCATGGCCCACTTGCTTAGGTCAGTTTGGCACTGGGAGGATGAACGAAAATGGCCAACGCCTGCTAGAGTTTTGCTGTCATCACGGTCTCTGTGTCAGCAACACATTCTTCAACACAAAGCCCCAACATAGAGTCTCTTGGAGACATCCAAGATCAAAGCACTGGCACCAGCTCGACCTGATCCTCACCAGACGCTCCAGCCTTCCCAGCATCAAGATCACACGCAGTTATCATGGTGCTGCCTGCGACACTGACCACTCCCTGGTGTGCAGCAGAGTGAAACTGCAAACAAAGCGACTGTATCACACGAAAAAGGAAGGAAGACCTCGCATTGATACCAGCAAGACCCGGGATCAGAGAAAAGTGGAGGAATTTGCACAAGCGCTTGAGGAATCTCTTCCAGGCCCGGCCGACGCAAACGCATCCAGCAGATGGGAACATTTCAAGAATACCGTTTACAACACCGCCTTGTCCATATTCGGCAAGAAGACCAACAAGGCGGCAGACTGGTTTGAAGCCCACTCTGAGGAGTTGACACCAGTCATTGAGGAAAAGAGGAGAGCTCAAGCAGCATACAAGGTCTGTCCCAGTGAGCGCAACCTGCAGGTCCTCCGAACTGCTCGCAGCAAAGTCCAACAGACTGCCAGGAGATGTGCTAACGACTACTGGCTCCAGCTCTGTTCCGAGATACAGATAGCAGCTGACACGGGCAACATCAAGGGGATGTATGATGGTATCAAGCAGGCCCTAGGTCCAACACAGAAGAAAATTGCCCCTCTGAAGTCTGCCACAGGCGAGGTCATCCAGGATCGGGCGCAGCAGATGGAACGCTGGGTGCAGCACTACTCTGAGCTATATTCCAGAGAAAATGTAGTCACCGAAGAAGCACTGAACAACATTGAGTGCCTGCCTGTGCTGGAAGAGCTTGACAGTGAACCAACCCTAGAAGAACTTCACGTGGCCCTGGACTCCCTTGCCTTTGGCAAGGCACCTGGAAAAGACAGCATCCCTGCTGAAGTCCTAAAATGCTGCAAAGAGATCATCGTCACTGAGCTGCATGAAATCCTCTGTCTCTGCTGGAGAGAAGGTGGAGTACCTCAAGACATGAGGGATGCAAACATCATCACGCTGTACAAGAACAAAGGTGACAGGGGTGACTGCAACAACTACCGCGGCATCTCTCTCCTTAGCGTTGTAGGAAAGCTGTTTGCCCGAGTTGTACTAAAGAGGCTCCAGGTACTTGCAGAGAGCGTCTATCCAGAATCGCAGTGTGGATTCCGAGCCAACAGGTCCACCACTGATATGGTATTCTCCCTTAGACAACTGCAGGAGAAATGCAGGGAACAACGACAGCCACTCTTTATAGCCTTCATAGATCTCACAAAGGCTTTCGACCTGGTCAGCAGAGACGGCCTCTTCAAGATTCTCCCCAAGATTGGATGTCCACCCAGGCTCCTCAGCATCATCAGATCCTTCCACAAGGACATGAAGGGCACTGTTGTCTTCGATGGCTCCACATCAGACCCTTTTGACATCCGAAGCGGAGTGAAGCAGGGCTGTGTTCTTGCACCAACCTTGTTTGGGATTTTCTTCGCTGTCCTGCTGAAGCAGGCCTTTGGAACTGCAACAGAAGGCATCTATCTCCGGACCAGATCAGACGGAAAGCTCTTCAACCTCTCCAGACTGAGAGCAAAATCCAAAGTCCAGCTGAAATGTCTGCGTGACTTCCTCTTTGCCGACGATGCAGCTGTCACTACCCACTCTGCCAAAGATCTCCAGCAGCTCATGGATCGTTTTAGCAAGGCCTGCCAAGATTTTGGACTGACAATCAGCCTGAAGAAAACACAGGTCATGGTTCAGGATGTGGACTCACCTCCCTGCATTACAATCTCTGAGCATGAACTGGAGGTTGTCCATGACTTTGTGTACCTTGGCTCAACGATCTCCGACACTCATTCTCTCGATGCCGAGCTAAACAGGCGCATCGGTAAAGCAGCTACCACGTTTTCCAGACTCACAAAGAGAGTCTGGTCCAACAAGAAGCTGACGGAACATACCAAGATCCAGGTCTACAGAGCTTGCGTCCTGAGTACACTTCTGTACTGCAGCGAGTCATGGACTCTTCGCCCACAACAGGAGAGGAAACTGAGCGCTTTCCACATGCGCTGCCTCCGACGCATCCTCGGCATCACCTGGCAGGACAAAGTTCCAAACAACACAGTCCTGGAACGTGCTGGAATCCCTAGCATGTATTCACTGCTGAAACAGAGACGCCTGCGTTGGCTTGGTCATGTCGTGAGAATGGATGATGGCCGGATCCCAAAGGATCTCCTCTATGGAGAACTCATGCAAGGAAAGCGCCCTACAGGTAGACCACAGCTGCGATACAAGGACATCTGCAAGAGGGATCTGAAGGCCTTAGGGATGGACCTCAACAAGTGGGAAACCCTGGCCTCTGAGCGGCCCGCTTGGAGGCAGGCTGTGCAGCATGGCCTTTCCCAGTTTGAAGAGACACTTTGCCAACAGTCTGAGGCTAAGAGGCAAAGAAGGAAGGCCCATAGCCAGGGAGACAGACCAGGGACAGACTGCACTTGCTCCCGGTGTGGAAGGGATTGTCACTCCCGGATTGGCCTTTTCAGCCACACTAGACGCTGTGCCAGAACCACCTTTCAGAGCGCGATACCATAGTCTTTCGAGACTGAAGGTTGCCAATACCAATACCAAATACCATTTCACTGATTTACAGCCCCATCCTAAGCTGGCTACCACCAGTGGGACAGGCACAGATACTGTTGCAGTCATGCCATAAGGAAGATCCTGGCACTGGGCTGCACTGGCCTGCGGGCATGTCGGAAGTCAATGCTCACAGGAGCAGGTAGGTGGTCCGCAGGCTGGCAGAGGACGGAAGGGGGAAGGACGGAATGGATGCAGGGAGGGGGTGGAAGGGGTCAGAGAGGGGTTGAGGAGAGTGTAGTGGGGGCAGGGAAGGGTGGAGAGGTAGGAGAGGGATTCTGAAAGGGAGCAGGAATGGTACAAATGGCAACCACCATATCCTTTCCCTCTCTGATTTCCCAACATGGGGCAGCTTGGTCTTGTGTCAGTGATTTTGTTGGTGCCGGCCCAAGTATCCACATAGTGACTGCCTGGGCTTTCACTCGGGGAAGGGGATAATTTGCCCCCTTCCCTCAGGGGGACCTCCAACAGCCTCTGTTCCCATGCTAGATGCAGCAGAGGCTGCACTGGTGCCAACACGTTGCAGCATAGGACTTTGGTTAGGACTGGGCTGCCCATTGCACGTCAAGTACTGAGCATGAATTTAGGTTGCTTATTCTCGTGGAGAAAAAATTCAGAATGGGGGTTAGATTTGAGATGTTCAAATTCTCAAAATATGAATCTGAAGCAGAGATGCGTTGGGGACTTGGACGCTTCAGTCAAGATGGAATCTTAGAGCATGTTTTTGGAGAGAACGCAGTGAGGGGGCGTTTACAATCTCTGCCCTCATGAATGGTAGGTAAAGTGAAGCCTCCCCTGGGAGACCAGGACTGGTAGACATACTAGGAGCTTGGCGTTCTGCCTTTCCCGTGACAATAGAATATTTTCTGCTTGCTGCACTCCAGCCTCAGCCCCTAACCTGAGGCACTTTTTCTTTTGTTTAGTGTTTTGAGATGAGCTGAAATAAAGGAAAGGGGCAAGGCCAGTTTTTACACCTCAGCCATGTCTTAAAACCTGCTCAACTTGGATGAATTGACTGCTCTTGCACTGGGCTCTCTGTTCACAGACCAGATAGCAGAAAGTTTGATTTCAAGAATTGGCAGCTTCAGAACTCAGGGACTCGGAGGTAGAAGCCTCCAAGCCCACATTCAAGTATGGCTGCCCAGGGCTCTGGCTTGGTTCTGACAAGCTGTTCAGAATTTTGATAGTTTAAATTCTTTGTACTGAACTGTGGGGCTGCAAAAGAAAATATTTCTTCAGGAGAATAAAATTGGATTAGTGCTACTGTGTATACTCGCCTATAAGCCAAAAAATTCATGCCTAAAAATGGAGCCTGAAACCCTGGGTCGACTGATACATGGGTCAATGCAGTGAATGCAGCGGGAGTTTCTGGGAAGCTTAGCAGATGTTTGGTGAAGGGGGGGCTGGGCTAAGCAGCAGGACATGAGGTAGAGGAAAAGGATCGTTTTTCCTAGTAATTATGGTATTCAGGGGCAGCCATTTTAGCTTCTTCTCCAGACAGGAAGAGAAGTGAAGGTGCTTACCGGAACTGTGGTCCGTATGAGGTTTGCTGCCATGGAAGTGCAGCACTTACTCCTCACAAAGCCTCCTCACAACTCCCATAAGCCCCTTCAACTCCCTTTCAGTTTGGAGAAGAAGGTAAAATGCCTCCTTTTTTCTCTTTTTGCTGCTGCCTCAGAACGTTGCTGGCAAGCCATTTTCAAAGAATTTCTCAAAAAAAAAACCCTCATTTTGGGGGGGTCTGCTTTCTAAAACACCCAGATGGAATCCTCATTTCCATCTGAGACAAAGTCCTAGGCTCCCATTCAGTGCACCATTACTTAAGAATGACACCCATGGAAAGCAATGGATCTACTTCTGAGTAAATAGGATTGCAACTATGTTCAGCTGCACTTGCTCACAGTCATTCCTTGTTGCGTTTCTCTCCACTGTACCACTTATGTGTTATAAGTTGTATGTTACATGTTGAGCCTGTGGCGTAGCACACCAGACATCTTAAAGAAGGATTTGATTAATGGTTCTATTGGTATGTTGTTTAGAGTGCATTTACTCTGATAGTGTTTACAAAGAGGTGGTGAAGACCAGAATTTAAAAATTACAGAATAAAATTGTATCTTATGATCTTTTACTATATTTTTAATACATTAGAGGCTACTGGTATGTTATTTTTCAGCATCTAGCCTCTGGTAAAGTCAGACAAAACTATAGTCAGACATCTCCCTAAGTTTAAACCCCTCCTCGACTTATCTGAGTGTCATAGAACATTCCATGATTTTGGGATCAAAACCTGCCCTCGACTTTTCTGCGAGATTGACTTATAGGCGAGTGTCTGCTGTGTTTCTGTGTGTGTTTCGGTTTTGTGGAGATTGCAATACTTGGTGTAACCTCACATTGGACCAAAAGACTCACAATAAAGTAGTGTAGTGTAGTGGTTTGGGAGGTGGACTCAGACCTGGAAGATCCAGGTTCAAATCCCCCTTCAGCCATGAAGCTTCCTGGGTGACCTTGGGCCAGTCACTTTCTCTCAGCCTCACCTACCTCACAAGGTTGTTGTGAGGACAAGAAGGAGGGGAGCAGCTGTGTACACAGCCCTGAGCTCCTTGGAGGAAGGGCGGTATAAAAATGTGAAAAATAAAAATAAAATAAAGGAACAAGCTATAGGCTATAGTTGGTTTCACTATTTACTGGCTATGCAAAAAATTCATTTCCCATAATTCTTTGCACTCCTTCACAATACTTCAGTTTCAAAAGTTCCAAGTGCAAAGCAGGCAAAAGGTTTAATACAGCTGTATAAGATGGCTCAAAGTTTTCAGGCAATACTGGGAAACTGGAGATGATTCTTATCTTGTACCATGTGACAATTTGTGGTTTAGAGTTCTGTTAGATGCCCTATCACATCTCCAAATTGCCTATTTCTGCATCACATGTCTCTGGATAACTTAGGGAAATCTTTTGGGACTCATACTGCAAGAAATATGGACAGGAGGTCTGGTCTAGAGGGTAGAGCCTCTGTTAGCTCGAAGATAACATCAGAAGGTTGCCCATTCAAGGACACCAGCAGCTCCCTGAACGACTGAGAATGGCGAGACCTTGAAGCAGCTGACAAGCCCAGCTGAGTGATTCCACCTGCTCTTGGTGTGAGCAAGAAGCGTCTTGGCTGCCCTCCATGTGAGAGACGGAGCTGCTTGTCAGTCTGCGTGGGAGAACTGGAGGCCAGAAGTGAGACCAAACCAGGAAGATCCATTCTGAAATGTTGGTTCTTGAAAGAGAGAACTTCTATTATTGTAAAAATCCCCTTGAGGATTTAGAAATGCCTGCCTATGTAAACCGCCTTGAATAAAGTCAGAGGAATAATCCGATGACCAGAAAGGCGGTATATAAATACCCAGTTGTTGTTGTTATTATTATTATAATCTGCTTAGGAAGATTTATATCTAAACAAACCATTGCAATAAAGCACTCCATAAAGAGGGGGGACACCACTAACCTCTGCTGTTTCTCTCTAATAATGTGCTTTGTGTATTTAATGAATACATTTCTTTACCATTCTTCTTACGCCCAAAGTAATTTACATAAAAATAAAATAATTAAAATCACGTAAACAATGAAAACACAGTAAATAGCCACAGTCTGATTCTAACAAAATCCAAATGCTATATAACAATGTGAAGTTTCTGTTGTCTAGCTGCTACATTCTGATCACATTAGGTTGTAGTCCACTTGCAAGTGTAAAGTAAAGCCTTAGCTCGTAAGCCCTCGCTGGTCGCTGATGTGTCTCTTTTCCATCTAACCCTGCACTGCGTTAAAGCTGAACTTGCCCTTCAGTCCCCAAAACTGGGCAACAAGTCTGGTTCAAATTAGTTTCAATCTTCTGGGTGGGCTCATTTTTGGTAGCAGCGAAGACAAGTCTATATAGAAGAACTGCAGTTTTCAAATTCAGCACCCATGTGGCCCCCAAAACTTGGGGAATATTCATCGAGGTCTGATGGAATTTGACAGTATCATAGCTGGGAGATCAAAGGGCTCTTCTAAGTCGTGTAAGATCTTCCTGGTTGGTGCTATATGTGGTAGAAAGAATAAAATATCTAGGAATACTTTCCATACTAAGGGCCCAATTCTATCCAACTTTCCAGCATGGGTGCAGCTGCAATGCAGCCCTGAAGTAAAGGAACACATGTTCCCATACCTCAAGGAGGCCTCTGTGACTGCATCCCCACCATAGGATGCAGTGCACACCTCATGGGCATAGCTGCACTGGGACTGGAAAAGTGGATAGGATTAGACCCTAAATCTAGGGGAACTTGTGGATGTGAAATAAATTCTGAAGGCATGGGGAAAGCATGATTTCATGTGTACCGACAACAGAATTCATTCCTACATCAGGCATAGGGCAAACAGGATTCATATTCAAAAAGCAACAATATTGGTAACACAGGCCACTCCACCTACTAAAAAAAAACATCCTTCTCCAGGGCCACATATTATTACTTGTTTATGGCCATCACCAGACCAGATATCATTCTACTTGTACATTGAGACTTCTGGAAAAATGAATAGGATTATTCTATGTATTTGGTTGAGAACCACAACAAAAAAAATCTTGCTTTTTCAGTATCCTGCACTTATATATATTTTTTAATCATGATGCTTAAATTGTGGATTAATGTTTTGAAGCTGTCATAATCTTTTAAAAAGTGTGGTGTGTGAAAATGAATAATTGATTTCAGTTTGGACTGTCAGGACTAATGGCAACATGTGGCGGAGAATGACATTGTAAGCTTCATTGCAAGGACATATAGCAAGGTTAAATCTGCTGTCAGTTTGAGTGGTGTCTTATGCAAACTACATTAGTCACTCTCACTCCCTGCATGGCTCATTTGAAATTATAATTGAGTGAAAAATATTTCAAGCTAACATCATGAGAGAGCTGGAATTGTTACAGAGTAAGCACTGACAGGAAGACTGGAATAGGAAGGAGATCACACTATTGACATAAAGTAAAATAATGGTTTAATTCAGAAATTCCCTCTCACAAGCAAACAAAAAGACAGACTTTAGGGACGGTACGACAGTGAACCTGAAGCTTGCCCAAAGGTTATATTCAGGTCCTGTTGGTGTGATTGTATGTTATGAAAACACCTTTGCTCACTTAAAATGATCCTCCAAACCATGTTTTAGAAGACTGCACATGTGCCTTCTCTGCTCTGGTGTACTGCCAGAAGGAAAAAGTTTCTTTTAGGGTATAGAGACAAGAAACAGACCACTCACAGCAAGCAGAATTGTTTACCTTTGCACAAGCAAAATCTCCCAAACAGAATGAAATACAGTGTTCTTATGCCCCTCACAATAGTAGTGGCACCTCTTCCGGTGGACACATGCCTCATGTGGGTTGTATGGGTGGCACATCTGCAGCCATCCACCCCGATGCCAGATGCATAACCCATGGGCATTTTCAAGTCCCTTTTATATAAAAGGATCCTAATAGCAGTGAAAAGGTGTCTGATGCAACTTCCTGAGATGAGGCTTCATTCAGGCATATGACTTTGGCCTGGTGCCTAGACAATCTCGAGATGCAATTGTGGCAAGTAAGACACCATTACTTACAGGTGCTAAAGGTAACAAAGTATGACTCAAAACACGTTCCCAAAGATTAACCCAATCATGAAAAAACAGACCAAACCTGAGAAAGACCACTAACTCCTCAAAATACACAGATCTTCCACAATCTGCCAATACACCAGGTTTTCTCAAACCACAACTTTGCCTTGCTGTCTGACAGCCCAATACTGAGCTGCACAGGGTGCGGGGCTGCCGCATCCTGTATGCCCCAGGCAGCAGCCGGTGGCACCTCGGGAAAAGGGGACACCAAACTTTTCCGAGTGGTGAAGACCAGAAGTGATTGTGAGGAGCTCCAGAAGGATCTCTCCAGACTGGCAGAATGGGCAGCAAAATGGCAGATGTGCTTCAATGTCAGTAAGTGTAAAGTCATGCACATTGGGGCAAAAAATCAAAACTTTAGATACAGGCTGATGGGTTCTGAGCTGTCTGTGACAGATCAGGAGAGAGATCTTGGGGTGGTGATGGACAGGTCGATGAAAGTGTCGACCCAATGTGCGGTGGCAGTGAAGAAGGCCAATTCTATGCTTGGGATCATTAGGAAGGGTATTGAGAACAAAACGGCTAGTATTATAATGCCGTTGTACAAATCGATGGTAAGGCCACACCTGGAGTATTGTGTCCAGTTCTGGTCGCCACATCTCAAAAAGGACATAGTGGAAATGGAAAAGGTGCAAAAGAGAGCGACTAAGTTGATTACGGGGCTGGGGCACCTTCCTTATGAGGAAAGGCTACGGCGTTTGGGCCTCTTCAGCCTAGAAAAGAGATGCCTGAGGGGGGACATGATTGAGACATACAAAATTATGCAGGGGATGGAAAGAGTGGATAGGGAGATGCTCTTTACACTCTCACATAATACCAGAACCAGGGGACATCCACTAAAATTGAGTGTTGGGCGGGTTAGGACAGACAAAAGAAAATATTTCTTTACTCAGCGTGTGGTCGGACTGTGGAACTCCTTGCAACAGGATGTGGTGATGGCGTCTAGCCTAGACGCCTTTAAAAGGGGATTGGACAAGTTTCTGGAGGAAAAATCCATTATGGAGTACAAGCCATGATGTATATGCGCAACCTCCTGATTTTAGAAATGGGTTATGTCAGAATGCCAGATGCAAGGGAGGGCACCAGGATGAGGTCTCTTGTTATCTGGTGTGCTCCCTGGGGCATTTGGTGAGCCGCCGTGAGATACAGGAAGCTGGACTAGATGGGCCTATGGCCTGATCCAGTGGGGCTGTTCTTATGTTTTTATGTTCTTATAAGAGGCATCAGTTAATTGTTGTCTCCATGTGAAGGCAGCCACAGATGTGTGTGACTGCCCAACAGGGTTGTGCATATTTCATAACAAAGGAAAAATGGAACCAGTCAATAACATCTGGTTCAATTTTCATTGAATACAAAAAACAAATGCCTATTAGATCTAAATGTACCAAATGGCACGTGAGCCATTTCATTCATTATCATTTTGTTAGTATAATGAAGGGGCTGGGAGAAGTTTATCATATAGCATAGCAGAAGATTGAATTTTTTCCCCACTTTAACTATTTTTAAGTTGAATGGGAGCATCGGTGCTCTGTCCAGCAGCATCTTCATGTTCATGAAGAGATCATGTTATCTCCTCACATTCATCCAGGACATTGTAGGGGAAAGTGGCAGCTCCAGCAAAATCATGATGGATGGCATTGTTTGAGTCTTTTCCTCACAGTGCCCCAAACTGATGCCAGTGGAAGGTGTTCTGACACTCCTTTTCAACTTTAAAAAGTATTAAAAGGATGGGGGAAAGCCCACCACTCTGCTGCACTGCAGGTCAAGTCCCCCGCCCCCTCACTGTAGAAACAAGTAGGTTATCAATGAAAACAGACTCTGGGGTGGCATGGCTAGGGGAAACCCTCTGCCTGATATCAAAGATATGTGCTTTGATGGCAGAGTCCTGCCATCAAAGATGCCATCAGATGGCAGAGTCCTGTGCTTAGATAGACAAGTGAAGAAGGAGCAAGGTAAGAGGTAAGGGACAGAGAAGCAGGGTGATGCAGTTCTATCCGCAATAGGCTGGAGAGAGGCAGCAGCAGGACCTGGGTGAAAGGTTACCCTAAAGGCTCAATGCATCATTCGTGTCATGGCTGGCAGAGAAAACCAGCCGGGGCTCAGTGTGGTGCTTACCTGGAGGGTCTTGGTGTTCCAGAAATTTGGGAGTGACATAATGCTGTAATCACTTCACCCTGACCTTCTATGCTATCGCATTTCTTTTAATGTGAAAAGCTCACCTCTGCATCGCCTTTGTTCGGCGATCATTGGCCTGCTCTGGGCTCAGTCACTTCGTGTTCTTGCTAGAAAGCAGCAAAACCACGATTGTTGACCAGAGCACAAGGCGGCTGGGCTTGAAGCAGGCTGAAGATCACTGAACAGAGGCCCAAGTGATGCGGTGTCACCTCCCCAAGGGTGACACCCCGTGTGGTTTGCACCTTCCGCACCCCCTAGTGATGCCACTGATGGATGGGCTGGCCCTGTGTGACTGTACCAGTTGTTAATCTTCATTTGCAACCTTGTCTCTCCTTCATCTTTGCTATTTTTCTTCCTTATCTGACTTTAGCTGATACACTCTATAGACTAGAAACCCGATTTTTACCATATTCTCTGCAAGAAGGTCTACCCTCAGATGGCTTAGCTGATGCAAATCAGTCTAGCTCCATTGTTGGCACACACTGACGTGTGCTGGCTTTCTCCACATGAGGCTAGGAACCAAACCACGAGCTCTGAGGGACAGATTCTTCAGGTCAGAGGAAAGAATTGGTCACACTGTAGACTGCATCATAGACAGCACTAAAGCTTATTGGCTTTGAAGGCTGATGATTATCATTAAAGGCTTGCAGGTTGTTATATTACCATTCTAGCTCTGGGTCCCCAGGCTGCCTGACTTCAAAGCTATTTAAACAGTCAAAGACATAATGAGCTCTGATTTTTCATTCCCACCCGTTATTAGCCAGCAGCAACTGCATTAAAGCAGTGAAAAATCCAGTGAATGGCATGTCCTCAGCCTTTCTACTCTATCACCAATATCCATTCTTGCAGCATGCATGTTTATTTACTTAAATATTACTTGGTCATTAAAAAAATAAAATAAAATCAATTTTAAAAGAGCTACAAAGCTTTCCAGGATTGGGTGGAAGCACACTAGTGATGTCATAAACCCCGGCCAATCAGCACTGTGCATGTGCCACAAAAAAAAGCAGAATGACAGCCCAATTCTATCCAAGGTTTATGCTGATGGATCTTACAATCCATCAGCGTACGTCCTGGAACGACGGCACGAAAGTTACTCCATCATTTTATGGGCCGTGGTTGCCAGGGCAAATGGCTGGAGGCTGCATGTGGATGACAGCAGCCCACTGAATTTCCTCTATCCTGTGCTGCTGCTGGGAGGTCAGTGGGGATGAAGAGGAGAGGATCACAGACAGTTTGGGGCAGAAAATAAGCCAATCCAGGGGTGGCTCAGGGATGGGAAGGGGGAGGATCTTGGTTCCAGTGGCCAGGATCCTATCCCCTTTTTCCCAGTCCAACACATCTTCTGCCTCTCTTCAGACTTATGCCAGCTAGCTAGTGTAGGTCCAAGGTGACTCATTGGAGAACAGGTGGCCTACAGGAAGTCTCATACAAAACATTTTTATTTACCTCTCTCAGGTTGACTGGTCACCTGCCGTCCCCAGCATAGCATGCAGCTCCATCAACAGCTCTGTATGGTATGGACTGGTGAGGGAAAGGACTGTGCCCTGAGTTTTTTCAGTTTAGTCCTGGATAGGAGACTTTACAACTGCATACAAAGTGGTGAGTGCACCCCCATTCTGATAGGAGAAGTTCTTGAGGAATCCAGCAATCTCAGGGCAGCTAACTGTTGACAGAGCAGATTTCTGTCCATTATATATCAAACATTCTACCTGATAGCTATTTATATGATTCAATAGCAAAACGGTCCCTATCACATTGTTGAAGAATTATTAAACCATTCAAGCGCAGTAGACCAAAGAATGGGGGGGGGGGCCAGGGGGAGAAAAATGTGTTCATTATAATAAAGCGCTCAAAGGTTTACTAGGTTTATTTGAAATTCATTGATAGGGAGAAAAGAAGGATTGCAGGTGGTTTAGTAGGCAAAACGGAATACATATTTCTTTCCTCTAAAGAATAGTTGTGTGAAAAAGATGACAAAGGTCCAACCCTTTTATGCTACCAGAATATGGAGGGGATGAGGCGGGAAGAGGGTAGATCAGGCCTGGGAAGCGGGTGGGTTCAGTGGCAGCAGTGCCTGCTGCATTCTAACCCCCTTCCTGGACCTGATCCCCTTCACGGATCAATGCAAATTTTCACCAGCTATAGAGCTGCCGCAGGTCCAAGCTGAACCATGGTGGCTTACCCCAGGCCAAGGAAACAAAGGAGGCCTCAACGTGTCAAAACTTCTCCCATTGGATATAGCAGAAGCCAGGTTGATACTGCTGCATTGCCACATGTGGAGTTGCATAGGAGTACTACCCATAGGTAGCTTTTTTTAAAATGATGCATATTTTTAAGTATTGGAAAAAGAGGGTTTCTGAGATAAAGCTAGATACTGGCATGCCAACTAGAAGTCCCTTGAAAGGTGTGACATGTCAGTGGTGCTCAGAGGTGAGAACTTCTCTATCTGAGAGCCTATCTGGCCTGGTCGCAGGTTATGACTGTGTCTTTCCTTGAGCAGCAGCCTAGATTATGTTTTATCTGTCAGGATCATTGCCTTCTTACATCTGCCTCTTGCCTGCCTACATCCCTGCCACTTCCCTGCATCTGACTCTTTCTGGATACATACCTTGGCTTTGTCATGCAGCGAACAACAGTTTGGCTCAGCTCTTTCAGCATCATTCCTTGAATCTCAGACCAATAGCTCCAGAACCTACATAAAACCCAATCCTATCATCTTCCACCATGCAGCTGTGCTGATGGCACACGTGCTGCACTCTATGATGGGGGGAGATCAGGTGGCCAGTAAGAGGTAAGTAGAAATCTCTTTTTTATTTACCTCCCAGTAGGCCACCTGATCACCTATGAGTCTTCTGAGACCCAAGCCATTTGGCATAAGAAGAAAGGGTGGGGCAGGTTGAAAAATTGAGGATAGGATCCAGCATTCACCTTTGTTGCTGAGATCCACCCCCTCCAGCCTGCTTCCCACCCCCTTCCTGCCCCAAACTGCCCATGACCCACCTGCATTCCACCCCGCCAGTGCATCACCTGGACCAGCAGAGCATCCGGATGAGTCTGGTGCACACATCGGCACTGGCCATTTCTGCCAGCAGTTTTGTCTTGCCTGATGGTGGCGCAGGTTTCACACCTCTGCAATGGGACCTACAGCAGCAGAACGCAAGACAGTGACATAACTTGACAGGGTAGATGGTGTGGCCCATCACCCCCTGCAATGCTCTTCAGGGTTTTTCCAGGCTCTCTTCAGGGATGTATGTGCGCTGTGCTCACTACCTGAGCTTTTGGAGCAGCGAACACAATGAAGAATGTCCCTCCTACCAGCCCCTAAGCTTCAATTGGCTGCAAATTGGAGCCATTCCAGAAGTGTGTGTGTGTGTGTGGGGGGGGGGTGATGTGCAGAGACAGGGGGTAACACAATGATACAAGGGGGTGACATCACAGCATCATCCTCTCAATCCACCCTGGGTGCTGACTGGCCCCGCACTGCTACTGTGGCAAGATCCGCTGCAAGAGGCCCTTGGTAAGATTGGATCATCAGTAAACTTAGCTCCCAAGTCCTGCAGATCTGGCTGTGCCCTGGCAGTCTATGTCTCTGCCTTGTTTTAAAGAAATCTAAATCTTTTTACACAACTGGGAGACGCTGCCTCAGAGCACTTAGTGCTACACTACTTGTGAATTCCTGCCAGGGTGCTGAAGGGAGGGGGAAAGGTTTGACAAATATACATTGGGTCCTTGCAAATGGAGGGGCCCTGGATGTTCTTTGAGAATCATTTCCAGCTGTAAAACATTCTGTCTCCATACGGCGGGTCTCTTAGCAAGTGACATTGGTTTATGTTGCATGGCATTCTTGTTTATAAATGAGTTGATACTCCTGTGTCCTTGCTGTGTTCAACAAGGTAGTGATACATCATTCTAAACACCTATATTTCTTAACAATGCTCTATATGTGTACAAGAAGAGAAAACAAAACCTTGACATGCTTAACCACATAAAGTGCTTCATCAATTTGGTTTACCTACCACATCTGTTTTAAAAATATATAGACGCTGAAAGGCTTGATAAAAGCGAGCTAAAAGAATAAACCGGAACAGCATGACTGTCAACATATTTCTAAAATATCAAAAAGATCCTCAACAAGATTTCTGAATCCTTCTTTGTTGTTTATCAAAAGCTGGATATCCTGCTTTTCCAACCATTTAGGTCAGGGATCAACAGCTTTTTTTTCCATATAGGGCCAGATTTCCTATCCCAAGAGGCCCCTCCCTTCAACACTTGCTCTACAGCAGTGGTTCTCAAAGTTTTAGGAAGTGTTACTCCCTAAGTAAGTGTGGGGGAGGGCAGCAATACAATTCCCAGGATCACATCGCTAAGGGGGGTGAGGGGGTTCTTGCAGAAGCCCACAGTAAGCAAAAGCAACCTCCTTGCCCCCCCTTAGCGACACAGTCAGGGGGATCACTTTGGTGCCTCCCCCCTTCCCTGACCCCTTAAAGAGATGGGGGAAGCTTTACATGAACTAGTGGGTCACAACCCACCAGTTTGAGAACCGTAGCTCTACAGCCTCAGAGAGGGAGCGGCAGCTAAGGTGAGGAAGTCAACTGCTGCCACCCCAGCAGCAACTCACCATCTTCCTTCCATTGCCTTTGCATGCTCCTGCTCCCACTCTCCAGCTGTGCTGGTGTGCTTCTAACATGTCATCAGAGCCATCCACTACTCCCCTTTTTAGACATCTGGGGCAGATGATTTCAGGTGGCAGGCCAGCTCCAAGCCTGTAGGTTGCCAACCTCTGATTTTCGTTCAGGTGGCTCACTGACATATTTGAGTAATGTTATTTACAGTCTCAGTAGGGATGGGCTTCCAAATGTGCGTCTTGCACCCAAGAACAAAGCAAAAGATGTCAGGATATTGAAATAGAAATGGAAGCAGAATTTACAAGCATGGACAGGACAGGGCAGGAAGTGTACGAAAAGTGTCTGGGCAGAAACTGCTGAGTCATGCTGAATGTGGAAAGCTGATGCAATGTCCAGCCTGATAGATTAACAGATGCATCAAGGTAAAGCACCAGGAAGTAAGTTTTTTTTTGGCTCTATACAATTTCTGTCTGAACTGTGTTGCTGTGAGACTGCTGTGATTTTGTGCTGCTGTACATATTTGCAAATAGACTAAGGGTGCAATCCTAACCCCTTATGTCAGTTCTTTCCAGTACTGGCATAGCAGTGCCAATGGGACATGTGCTGCATCCTGCAGTTGGGTGTCACTCACAGAGGCCTCCTCAAAGTAAGGGAATGTTTGTTCCCTTTCCTCAGAGGTGCATTGCCCTTATGTCAGTGCTGGAAAGTACTGACATGAGGGGTTAGGATTGCACCTTTAGTAGTGGAAATTACCGTGTCTGTGCTTTTCGTCGCTGTAAGGGCCAGTGGTCAGCTGGAATTCATGACTGATCTGCACACTCTGACAAAAGACTTACAAAAGGTGCAGCTGGTGTCCTAGGAATCTGACACTGTGGAGCTAAGTGGAAGTTCCACCATTTGTTCTCAGTTGACCAGCTTATTGCTGTTACTTTGTACTGTGGCATGGTATATATGAGACTCCTGTTCCAAAACATGCAACACTGGATGAGGATCACACACCAAAGTGATTGGTGCAATTTCAGAACAGAGGTTCAACTAAAGAATGCTGAAACCCGTTGTTTTAAATTTTGTTCATCTCCTGTTCACTGACAAGGCACTAAAATTTTCAGGACACACCATAAGTTTTTGTTTTGTTGACAATTGGCAAGGCTCACTGTGCTGCCAGTGGGGTGCTCACATCTCCAATGACACTACTAATAAATTACCCTCCCTCAAACCCCAGCAGCACACCCGTGGACCATTCATGGCACACCAGTGTGCCACTGCCACTTGAAAATCACTGCCTTAAACTCTCCAAAGTTTCACTCAGGTGGAATATGGCAGCCCTAGATGTTGACCCTAGAGGTTGTGAGTTCTACAATTTGGACCATAGCTGGGATATTGTAAGCTTCTGCATTCTTACTTAACCTTTATGAAAATGTGTCACTGATTCCAGTGCAGCATGACCTGGAGTGCCACTCCATGCCAACGTAGAGGCTGCTGCCTTTACGGTGCTGCTGAAGAAAAGGCAAAGCTCTTTACTGTGCTTCTCATGTGGTTTTCTCAAACCTGGAAGTGTAAAACTTCCAGTTTGATCTGAGGGGATGGCACGCACGGTCCCAGTAAGTAAAGCCAGAAGTCCTACACTTCTGGCATTAAAGAAACTGCGCAGGGAGTAAGCTAAGAATCCACTTCTTGCTCAGTCAAGCAGGAAATGGATTGTTGAAATTTGCATCAGTGGCGGGCTGAGAGAGGCGGTGACAGAGTGAAGTGCACCCTGAGCCCGCCACCTCCTCAAGCCCTTCACAAACCGCCGCTGATGCAATTAATCTGCTTCACCTCACCTCGCAGTGGGGCCGGCAGTGACCGATTCACAGATATGTGCATGAAGAATACTTGGCTCTTGAGACATGTGTTTTGTCTATAGGCAACCTTAAGCAGTGGGCCTCATACGCTTCCTACTCAGAAGGAATTCAATAAGAAATTGAATGGCTAATGTATCACATGTAGTACTTGCAAAGCTGATTTATCACTCACATACACTAGCAGAAGAAATTCCAGGCACTCAGACCCGAGGGTGGTCAGGACATCTTGGGAGGAGTTGAGAGTCAGGTAGTCTTTTGGCATTAGATAGAGAACCTGGTGTTCTCCCTCAGCAACTACATGCCTGAAGTGTGGGCAGCAGAAACATGAACTTAATATTTGCACCAGCTGCACCAACCGTCAAGCAGAAATCTTTAAAAATCAGCTTGAAGAGTATATTTCAAGCTAACTAGATTTGGACTTTTTAGTTTGGTTTTGAAGTAATCAAAGGTTTTGTTTATCCCAGTGCCCTGAGAAGATTAGCATAATCACTCTGCTTCCCTCTCAGCATGACTGGCTAAAGTTAGATGATGAACAAAAGAGAAAATGTTGCCAGGAGGAAAGCCGCAGAAATTTGTGTGGAAAAAGACTAGGAACTTTAAGTCTGTCTGCTGCCGGACTTCCACAAGGAACATCATATTAGCAGTCTTCTTGTGTATGAGAATCCCATGGTCATTACCAGAAATTGCAACCATCACTCATCTGAGATTTTACTACCTTTGAGAAGTATGTGACTTGTGGATTTCAAGGAGCTGTCCACTCAGTGTTCTTCAGACTGCCAATTTTTGGCCCCAGGAGGCTGTTCTGAAAATAGAGGTCATGCAGGCTTATGTAAATGTTGTATGTGGCAAAAATTCACCGACTTCAATTGGAAGCCTTTTGCTTTTGTTCTTGTTCTTGGCACTTTGAGATATGCTACATGAAAGGAAATTAATGTTATTAGATGGCTGCCTAAATTCAGGATTGTGTGCGATTCCCCCCCCCCCACTGAAATCAAAATGTCCTTGAACAATATCCATTGAATGTTCAAATGATGGTTGTCAAGATTCCTAAGTAACCGGAGCTGAGAGGTTTACGCAAGGGCTGCAGTTCTCAAATGCCATCATGAAGGCTTCCACTCCTAATGGAGAAATGATGTGTTTGGAAGACTCCTTGTAAGGCCTTGTGAAGGGCAATCAGATGGAGTTATTTTTGAGCAGCCTCTACATGTCAACTTGACCTCCATATTGAACAGGGGAAGTCAATTTATCAAGACAACATTTGTAAAAACAAACCAACAAAGCAAAAAAGGTTTTCCTTCACAAATTGTTTGCGTTGTCTTCTGATTTAGTGTCACCTGCAGATCTGATGAGACAAGTCCAGGCCCAAACCTCTGAGTACCCCACTCAATACTATCCCCCACTGAGGGTCAACCAGATGTGACCTTCAACGTCTTTTGGGTGTGCTTTTCTTCTTTATTGAGATAAAAACTGGAGAGGAGGGCAATCAAAGGTGAGACTACAGCACATGGAGAAAGGACATTTAACCCTTTCCACTTATGCCACGTTCATGATAAAAATGGCCCCTCCTCAAGCTTCTATAAGCCCTTGGAGGGAAGCTTCCATTTGTGTCAAAAGAAAGGAAGCCTGTTTCCCAGAGCTTATAGGAGTTTGAGGGGAGGGAGTCCTTTTCTATGGCCAATGGTTTTTAAAAAATGTGTTTTGGTGCTTCTGAACTGAGAAACAAAGCAAAATCCCTGGTTACTAAGGCTGTCTAATCCTAATCCTAAACACACTTACCTGGGAGTAAATCTCATTGAATATTGTGAGATTTACTGACTAGGCATGAGTAGGATTACATGGCAATTTGTCCATGTTTAAAGCAAACAAAAAACTCATAATTATTAGCATTCCAGGAGGATTGTTCTCACTTTGGAAGACTGAGAGTCCAGTCCTCCTGGGTTTATCAGTTTGCAGCATAATCCAGAAAGAGTGGATCACCATCTAGATGGAACCCATAGGGGAAAAAAAAAAATAAGGAACTGAATAGAGGAAATTCACTCACTCCTGATTTGTGGATTGGCCTGGAATCTATCAGAAAACAGCAAACTCTTTTCCAGACATGCTGTTATCCCCACCAGAAACTGTAGGTTAAGTGTGGACAGAATTCTTCCCCATCCATAGCCTAACAGAAAGTGGGGAGATTCTCTTGCATCACAGGCCAGTTACCTAGCCACAGGGAAACACTGTCTCTTTGCAATTGACCAGATGTAGCAGAGCAATCTATACATGCTCTGTCATTCACAGCTTGAAATAGAGTTGGACTAAATGACTTTATTCTATGGCTGGGTTCATTTTTTAGGGCCTATTCCATCTTGAAAACAGTGTTAATTGCATGCTTTATAAGGTTAGCCTACTTAGCGAGTCGATAGCCTCTGCCTTTTCAGTGTTCCTGAATTTGAAGAAGTGCAAGTTATCAGCATGAGACAGACTAGAAATTTATACCGTGGCCTGTTTATAGTATACAATTTGGGTTTGAGTTCGATGGTAATGAAATGAGATTGCCTCCATGCTGCACTGTGATTTTAATTAAAGTTTTACAGCAGGCAATGAATGAAAATATGCACTGTCCATTTGCAAGGGAAAATTCTAATGACATGGCAGTCGGTGGAGCTGGGATGATTTGGCCTCATCTGTCTATTTACATAAAGCAAATTGAAAACGGCACTATGTGTACAAATAGAATACAATGGTGTTTAAATATGTGGATCAGTTATGTGTTTTGTGGATCCAAATAGCATAGAAAGTCCATGTCTCTTGACTCTGATACTTTTTCAAATGGCAAACTTGCAAACTGCCTACAGATGGGCTGAACGTGGAAGGAGTAACTTGGGCAATGACTGCTAAATCACAGTCCTGCCATGTGGAGCAGAGCTATGTCACTCCCCACTGATTTTGAAATGGTGCACCATGAGAGAGCCCAATACGATCTACAGTAGAGCTATGTGGCCCTTTACAACCATGCAACACTGTCCCACTGTCATAAAATGGTTTCTGGCAGTCATTTTGGGAGCACCACCACAAATGGCAGCACCACCGCAAATGGCGTCCCTACACAAGGTCTTCTTCAACAGCTGACTACCTCCAGCAGGGCAGGTAAGCCAGCTGTGGGGGCAGGGAGTGAGTGGAAGGGGACAGGGAGCAGGAGGAACAAGGAAGTGTCTGGGAGGGGGTAGCAAAGGGGACAGATCAGGGGGATACCTGTGGAAGTGACTTGCTCCAGTATCCTTGTTCCATCTTTCCTCCATTTCCTCGCCCTTATTCACCTCAGTCCTGTGCCAGCAAAGTAGCTGGTGCAGATCAAAGGTGACATATTGGGTTAATAGAGGTTTACCCCTGGGTAGGGTAATGTTACTTGTAGGATACTTCTGTGACTGCCCCTTAAGCAGGATGCAGCATGCTCCCACTGGCTACATTGGCAGGTGGGGTTTAGTTAAAATTGAACAATATGCTTAAAAAATGAAAGTGCCACTGTACTACAGAGTTAGAGCCCAATCCTATCCAATTTTCCAGTGCCGGTGCAGTTGTGCCAATGGGGCATGCACTGAATTCTGTGGTGGGGAGGCAGTCACAGAGGCCTCCTCAAGGTATTGGAACATTTGTTCCCTTGCCTCGGGGCTGCACTGCAGCTAGAAAGTTGGATAGGGGCTGGAAAGTTGGATAGGATCAGGCCCTTAGTCCACTGTAGGATGTCCGTATCCTGTACCCCTTCCCCGGCCTCATCTGCTGACACTGCTGTATTGGCACAGGGGAACTTAGGTAGGATTGGTCTTCCCGTGTTGGAATGGAGGTGACAACCAATCAGCCAAAGCACCCCCTTCCTATGGTAAGGTATCTCACCACCCACATAGTTGCTATCAATAAATGTACACAGGAGTGGAGGCCAAAGAGCAGGGGTCTCTAAACTGATTGACCAAAGGGTCACATCAAATTGCTAATGCAGTGTCAAGGGCCTGAAAAAAATGTAATAATAACATTTAAATAAATACATTAGAGATGGAACTTAGATGAATTAATAAATGAATGGGCTCAAATGCTAGATGAACCCGCAGCTAGCCTCTATCCAGCCTTTGGTCAGCCTCTGATCCCCTGAGAGCCTCTGGCCCAGTTGACCAAACACAACTGGAGTTGTGCTTCTGGGATGCACACACTTAAATGGACCCCCATTCCCCCATCCCAGAAGCACAACTCCAGTTGTGTTTGGTCAACTGGGCCAGAGGCTCTCAGGGGATCAGAGGCTGACCACAGGCTGGATAGAGGCTGGCTGTGGGTTCATCTAGCCCCCGGGCCGGGGTTTGAAGTCCCCTGCCATAGAAGGACAGGTAGATGGTCTCAGGTGACTGTACCCTGCCCTCCAGGGGACTTCAAACCCTGGCCCGGTGACAGGTACCCTGCCTCCAGAGTCCTGCAGGTCGAGTTGCATCCTAATTCCTTGAGTTAGCTCTGATGGGCAGATGTTCTCTCTCTCTCTCTCTCTCTCTCTCTCTCTCTCTCTCTCTCTCTCTCTTCTGGGTAGCTTTTGTGCTGAATAAGGTTCAAGACACAGGGAGGCAGATTGCACTTTGGATTAAAGAAATAGGCTGGTTTGTTTAAATGATTAGGAAAAGGCTTTCTGGAGATCAAAATGAGGAAAACAGACTTATGGACAATCAATGTCTATTCTTGAGATTAGATGCCAAGTTCAAAAGAAATTTAAAACAGGTTGTAACTAAAACATACTTGACAGAAAGAAATCCACTTATAATCAGCACCCTTGTCTCAGAATGCGAAACAACAGCTTCAGAATTAACACCATTCTGGATGGACAGCACTGCCATTTCTTACGGTTTGACTGGCATCTTATAACTTAACCCAGGCAGTCAGCCGTCTTTTCCCCATTTTGGAGAGACTAGCATTCCCTAGCTCTGATAGGCTAGTTTGAAATTAATGAAATTAATGACCCTCAGATTTCCACTTCCAGGTCAGCTGACCCGACTAGACCAATAATACAGGCCAACGCACATATTGCTTCTTTAAACGTTACACTAATTCCTGGGTATATTTGGGGTGCCGATTCCAAAAATGGCATCCATTTTGCCCTAACAAGTCTAGTTTTGGAGATGTAGTATAGCTGCTTTAGTGAATGGTTCAAGCAGCTTCCTCATGAGGAAGCCTACACCATGGCTTCCTCGTGAGGAAGCTGCTTGAACCATTCACTAATGAGGCTATACTGTATCTCCAAAACTAGAAGTGATAGGGCAAAACGGATGCCATTTTTGGAACTGGCACCCCAAATTCATATCAAACCACCATAAACTTTGGGAAAAAACTTTTCTGAACCTCAACTTTGTAGGCCTGTGTAATCAAGGAAGGTTGTGGTCAAGCTATTCCAGAAATATCAGGTAGTCATTGGACTCCAATTACTCTTTGAGGGGGAAGACTGCCTATGATCCCTGCCCCAGAACTCTGGACAGAATGGAAAATGTAGGCTAGGTAAGGGCCAGATTTAGAGCGGCGCACACCGGTGTGCACTGTCGCAAATGTACCACCAGTTCAGCGCCATGTGAAATGCCTGACAGCTTAGAAGTAAGTCGGGGCATGGGGGGGGAGAAGGGGAGGAAGCGTTACAGGGCATGCGTAGGGAGGGGAAAGGCATGGCATGGGGAGGGAGTGGGTGTCATTGGTGGAGCTCAGCTCGGCTGGATCTGGAAGCCTGTGGGGGGCTTCATGGCCTGACACAAGGCTTCTTGATTCTGCACCAGTTAAAGAGCCGCAGCAGAGTCAAGTCACCCCTTTCCTTACATGGGGGAAGGAGCCGAATGTCCCCTTCTCTCTTGAGGAGTTGCCACCAGATTCTTCAGGAGGAAATACTTGTTCATATGTTACATTCCCTTTTTAAGGTGAAAAGCAGACAAGTATTTAAAAATTGCTCTGACTTGTTATGTTCACCACAGTCATTATTTCACACCTCAGGTTGTTCTTGGGTCTTCATAACCATTTCGGTATATTTATTTCATGAACAATTCACGCTTGATTTAAAGTGATTGCAATACACTTGAATAAACTAGCATTATGTTGCAATACATCTGCAAATATAAGTTAAATGATAGCTGTAGTGGCTCTGAAAATGGGGATATTTAAATGCATAGGCAGACTGAGCATCCGCATTGTTAGTGAAACATAAAGTGGACTGTGGATCCTGAAAATTGCAGGTTTTTTTTGTATGAATACACAAAGCAAGAAAATAACCAAGTCCTCCATACAGAGCGCTCATCACATTACCTTGAAGTACCTACTGCAGATCCATTACCTGCTTAGCAGCCCTGTGAAAAACAATTCTGTTTCATCAGCTATGTAGGAGAGGGCAAAACAGGTCTCTTTTGTCATCAGAATTTCTCTTTTGAAAAAGGTGATTAAATCACAAAGACACCTATATTATAAAGACCAGAGATTTGTAAAAATAAGAATAACCCCATGATTGAAGAAAAACCCCTGTTTCTGAGGTAATTGGCCATGCAAATCCCAAATATAAAGCATTATTTGAGAGAAATAAACAAAGTTGACAGGAAAGTGGTGCTTCAAAATGGCATTCTCTGGGAAGTTAGAAGAGGTTATTGAGAGGATGCATCCTAAATTAGGAAATGATTTCTTCCTAGTATCACTATAGCAGTAGTGAGGAGAAGCAGTGATTTTATCATGTAATTAAAATAATATAAAATCCTATACTTCTATTATATATCATCCTGAGAGCCAGGATGGTATAGTGGTTGTGGTGCTGGACTTAGACCAGCACTGGTGCTGACCTCCAACCTGACCTGGGCCAGCGCTGGGTGTTGCAAACATGCCATAAGGCACACCCGTGACACCCTGCGTCAAGTCAGCTCCGGCACCTGCCCAGCGCCGGTTGGCATGAAGCTCAGTGCCAGCCAGACACCGCCTGGAGCTTGGTAAAAGGTCTGGGTGATAGTGAGGGCCTGTCATGAATAAGTCAATGTTAGGCCTAAGTTGGCATGAGAAGCCTGAACCAAACTAAGAAAGAGTAACTGAGAAGTTGCTAGCAGTTCCCAGCTGCATGAATGTAGGTAAATAAACAAAGAGGAAGGAATGTGTTGTCTCTCCTTTGATGGCCAGGAAGGACAGATAACAAGAATTACGATCAATGGGAGTGCTTGGCACCTCAGCAGATAGAGAGTCTCCTTACCAAGGGTGATTGAGTGCAGCTGTGGATCTTCAGTTGGGAGGGGTAAGAACTATGAGGGGTAAGCAACCAGGCCAACTTCGAGAAGGTTCATCAAGGGTTCTGACTGGACATCTAATAATTATGAAGTCACCTCAGTACAATTAGCATAAGAGGAGTAATAATGAGTGCCCGGGGGTGGTGGTGTTGGGAGTTCCCTCTTGGATAGAGAGTCTGGGGTGCGACGATCTGCATGCATGTAAGCTCGTTTGTCCATCATGGGCACCTGGCTCCATAGGTAGCCCTGGAGCTAATAGATCTACAAGAGTAAAGAAGGCCAATTCTATGCTTGGGATCATTAGAAAAGGTATTGAGAACAAAACGGCTAATATTATAATGCCGTTGTACAAATCGATGGTAAGGTCACACCTGGAGTATTGTGTCCTGGTCACCGCATCTCAAAAAAGACATAGTGGAAATGGAAAAGGTGCAAAAGAGAGCAACTACGATGATTACTGGACTGGGGCACCTTCCTTATGAGGAAAGGCTATGGTGTTTGGGCCTCTTCAGCCTGAAAAGAGGCGCCTCAGGGGGGACATGATTGAGACATACAAAATTATGCAGGGGATGAACAGAGTGGATAGAGAGATGCTCTTTACACTCTCACATAACACCAGAACCAGGGGACATCCACTAAAATTGAGTGTTGGGAGAGTTAGAACAGAAAAAAGAAAATATTTCTTTACTCAGTGTGTGGTTGGTCTGTGGAACTCTTTGCTGCAGGATGTGGTGATGGCATCTGGCCTGGATGCCTTTAAACGGGGATTGGACAAGTTTCTGGAGGAAAAATCCATTATGGGTTACAAGCCATAATGTGTATGTGCAACCTCCTGATTTTAGAAATGGGCTATGTCAGAATGCCAGATGCAAGGGAGGGCACCAGGATGAGGTCTCTTGTTATCTGGTGTACTCCCTGGGGCATTTGGTGGGCCGCCGTGAGATACAGGAAGCTGGACTAGATGGGTCTATGGCCTGATCCAGTGGGGCTGTTCTTATGTTCTTATAGGTATGAATAGAGATGGCCAGCTAGCTTTATTATTTTATTGCTGATATGTTTCCTAGATGTTTATGCCTCTAGCATTTGCTGCCTTATTGTAGAGTGTGTAACCTTATGTACTTAATAAATTAAAATATCTTTTACTACGTTGTTTCATTGTCTGTTGGGAACAAAGGTTCAGAATCCTGCCTAGCCGTTCAGCAAGCTACCAAGTGCTCATTGAGGTCTAGTAACTTGAGGACTGAGGCTTTAATTGGAGAAAGAGCTCAGTGCCTGCAAGGGACAGCATTAAGCCTAGAGGGTCTCAGTGTCCCTGGACTGAGGCACTGGCATGTACAGGGTGGTGGCAGTACTAGCGGGCAAGGGGCCTTGAGGGTTTTAAGGTTTGAAAACCAAGGACTCTAAGTCTCCAACCCCCTTTGTTTATGACAGGGCCTTGGGGTTGGAGGGAGGCTTTCTGAAGTCCTATTCACTGGATCCAGATGGCCTGACATGGAGTCTCTCAAGTCTGCACCAGCAAGCTATCTGGCACTGGCATGAGAAGCCCCATTTCAGGGCTTGGGGCTTTCTCTGTGGGAAGGGAATGAAGGAGATCTCTGGCAGCTGCTGCTGGGCCAAAGAATGCAGTGGAAGCAGCTTTGGTGCCACTGCACCGGGTGGCAGTGCCACCTTTAGGATTGGGCTGTTCGACCTGGAAGTTCCAGGTTCAAATCCTTGCTTGGCTGTGAATCTTCTTGAGTGAATTACTATCTCTCTGCCTAACCTATTTCACAGGGTTGTTGTGAGGACAAAAGGAGGGAAGGAATCTTGTACCTGAGCTCCCTGGAGGAAGGGTGGTATAAAAATCTGAATAATATATAAATAGAAGTATTAACACAAGTATGAGGTGTAAGCCAGAAAGTCTGTGGTTTAAATCTCTTTCCATCCCATGAATTCACTATGATCTTGAGCAAGCCACTATCAAGTTTCACCCTTGCCCATCCAACCACAACATGGGCATGTTCTTATGTTCTTATGAATAATACTGCCCTGCCCTACTTACCTAATTAATAATTAATTATTGATTTCATCATATTGTGAGAGAGACCCCCAAGATTTAAAGTGTATGAGCCAGTTCAGGCCCTTGTTCGGGCCTACCCATAGCTAAAGTTTTCCTTGACCAAAGTCAGGCCCTGTGCTTTGCTGCTTGTGTTAGAAAGATGCCCTTCAGATGCCCTGTGTTGAAAGCAGACAAAGGACAGGGTGTTGCTGACTTGGCTTAACCGCAAAAATGTTTTTCTAAGTTATATCTAGCTGTTTTGACAGAACCCTAGCAGCAAGAAACCTCGAGCTTCAACCACTAATGAGCAGGTGGTCGGAGAAGAAAAGGGACTTTACGCAGGCTAGCTTAGCTAATGAAGGGACTGTCTATAAGGGACTTTCCATAAAAGATATATTTAGTAGAGACATGCTAAAGCAACCTTTGTGTAGAAGCTATGTAGGCATGGAAAGACCCTTGCGTGATATGCTGTTTGCCAATCAAAGATGTATCCAAGACTCTGCAAACCTGCATTTGACCAATCAAAGTGTAACCAATGCTTTGCAATGAAAGTTTGCTAGTATATCAACTCACACCCCGAGAGAATCGGGGTCACAGCTCTTGGAAGCGATTCCTCTGTGACCAGCAGCCAGCTGAAAGAAATAAAGCTTGTTCTCCTTGAACCTCCTGGTGTCTGTTTTCATCCTTGCCTGTAACCTGCAACAATATGGGGGTGCCAAAATTTTCTGTGATCTCAGACAGCCGATGCCTCAGGTTCACCACTGCCAAAGATACTTGTTGACCTACAAGGATATACGCTGGATTGGAAAGTGTACTACAAATACCAGAAGCTTCTGTAGAACTGCTTAGTATTATTCTTAGGGCTAAATTGAAAGTACTCTGTGTTTAAAAATGAACAAGCCAACATTGAAGGGGAGGAGGGTTGGGTTTATTGTTTTTTTTTTTTTTACAAATAGCAAGGGTGAAAGCAGTTCCGACGACAAGGATTGAACCTGAGACCTTCTGCCTGCAAAGCACTCTAGCACTGATCTATAGCCACTACTGTGTCTGGAGATCTCCTAAAGGCCTGATTCACAGAAATCATTTCTAACATGCAAGTGTGCTTGGAACTTTTATTTGCTGAGTGGGCTCAGCATGAATCCCACTGACCTGTTGCTAAGTCTCTAGGAAGATTTAGGCAAACTGCTGTAATTCTGCCAACCACAAGACAACAAACCTCAGGCCCGAGAGAAATTCGAAAGGCTGACTGAAGCAGTGCAACAGCTGGAACCGGGTTGGGAGATGATCTGCTTTCCAACAGGATTCCCACCTGGTGGTTATGCTAATTGGCTTCTAGTCCTTTGATTTAAAGGCAACTTGGCACACAAAAGCTAGCAGAGGAGACTTTTCCCAAGTGATCACACGTCTGTTAAAAGCACTGTAGGCACTAAGTTAAATGTGACAACCCTATCTGAGAACCATATAAAAGCTCAACAGCTGTGATTTTTTGAGGTTAAGGGTAAATAGATGTAAGAAGTAAAGAGAGTTCCAGGAGTTTTACTTTGCAAATGAGTTTCAGTGCATTATGACCAAAAAACCATTTTATTATGTTTAATTAAGGCTGCAATCCTAACCAACTTTTCAGCACTGGGGTAGGGGCAATGCAGCTCTGAGATAAGGGAACAAACATTGCCTTACCTTGAGAAGGCCTCCATGACTGCCCCCTGACTGCAGGATGCAGCACATGCCCCACTGGCACAGCTATGCCAGTGCTGGAAAGTGGGGTAGGATTGCGCCCTAGGACATCCTTCCGCTAACACCACCCTGCCAATCAAGCTTCTATGCTGTGGATTTTAAAAAAATCAGTTCACATACAGAAGCATGAATAATATTGTTTACTACATTCAGGTGAGCTGTCAAATATTCCCCCTTAAGTGTTCATTAATGTATAAAATGAAACCACTGCCATAGCTGTTCCTGCAAAATGACTCCCAGGTTCCTTTGAATTCCTAAACCAGCCTATAAGGCTCTTGTTCCGTGAAGGAATGTGTGTGGGAGCCACCTCTGATCCAACACAGAAGCAGCTCCATTTCAGGTTTCAGTAGCACTGGGGAGCAGAGAGATTTCTGTGGGGGTGGAAAGATTTGGCAGCAAGGGTCAAAGACCTGCACTTCAGTAGATTAAGTGTAAACCTTAAAAAAGCAAGTCAACAAAAACTAGGAGTGCATTTTAACAGCTCCTGTTTGTGATTACTTTTTTCGATGGTATAGGAATGCCAAAGGCAGTTGCTTCTGAAATATGTTATGAAATACAAGTGAGTAAGGCACTGTGTTTCTGTCTTGTTCCTGGTAAGAAAGATGGGAAGCCCAATCCTATCTCAATTCCCCATGCCAATGCAGCAACGTGGCTTGCACTGCATCCTGTGGGGGAGTTTTGCATGCTGGAGGTCTCCTTGAGGTAAGGGGACATCCATCCCTTTGCCCTGGGGAAAGCCTTAGCCAGCGTAACGGATCTATTCAAATCTGCACCACAAAATCACTGGTGCAAGTCAAAGTGGATCCAGGTCGGCGGATCAGGCCTGGGAAGGGGGAAAGGATAAAGTGGTAGTTGGTGCCACTGATCCTGCACCCTCCTGAGCCTGATTCACCCGCCCTACCTGTTCCACCCTCCCTCCACCTGCCCCACGCTTCTGCTGGGAAGTTACCTGCTCCAGTATGCGGTGCTCCCAGTGCTGGTACCAGTGGGACAATACAGACGTTCCCACCGGCAGGTTTGGAACCTGTGCTTTTGCAATGTGCTTTACGGCATGTTTGGGACAGTCTGTGCTGGCAAAGCACCTGCTTCCCTAGCATAAAAGGGGGATAGGATTGTGCCGACAGTAGTCAAGGTTTGAGCCCTGAATGACATGCACAGGCTTGGAAACTCAAGTCTTTTGGCCCACTGCTCTGCTTGGTGTCTCTCTGTGTGTGCGTGCTTGCTTACTTTTTTTACAGCATCCGTGGTTGGAAAGGACCTTACGGGTGATCTAGAAGCCGTATTCAAACTGGCGCAAGCAAGAGGCTTGGAGAGAGGAGGTGGTGGAGGGAGGCTTAAGTTTTGTTTTTGGTGCTTGCCCACCCACCTGCCGCTTCTACCCCTTCTCTCATGCTGCCCGTGCACTCCCAACTTGTCAAGTTGGGGCACCTTCTCCCTCTCTCCCTGCTAGTCCATCCATGGCATGCTGTTTGGCTCTCCTTCTGAGGGTGGAATCAAGAATCATGGTTTGAATGGGGGTAGGTTTGTCCTGGGGTTGGTAAGGAACTGATTGGGGCTTTCTGCACTGCTACACTCGCTCAAAGAACAGCAGAGCTTTTGTTTACAGACAGGATAGGGATATCAGGAGAGTGTTAAATAAGAGCTCCAACACACTCACCCCGCCAGCACAGCCGTTTTTCAGCACAGCTGCGCCTGATTCATTTGCCAAAAAGACTCTGACCTGAGTCCAACAGAGATCCAAAAAAGTTCTGGATTAGTCCCTTATGGGTGCCCATTAAGACATGAGCACGGGTCAACTCAAAGGGGGCAGGGGTGGATGGCTGCTAGACTCAAGTCTAGCCATGGTGGAATCCCTGGCTATTGCATAGTTTAGGGGTTCTGCTCAGGTGGACTAGTCTACAGAATTGTGAGAAGCCTCTTTAGTATTTTACTCAACCAGGAACTCCAGATCCACTTGAAATGTCATTCTTGGTGGATTTCTGTGGCAGTCTTCCTTTCCAGGTGATGCTGAATTCTTGTAATTATATTAAAAGGACCGTGGATTGTAACAGAGATGAATCTGGCCTATGCCAATGGTCTCTCATAGGTTTGAATGTTAGCATAAAGGACTGGTCTCTCTTTCAGGAGGAACTCAATTATCCAAGTCCTATAGAAGAGTTTGAATATTAGAAGTATTTTTTTTCTCATCAAATGTAATCCTTTTAAACTCTCTTCCATCAGCTATTTTTAAAAAAGTTTAAAAAATTCTACTTGGTTTAAGATACCTTTCTGAGATATAAATGCCAGTTATGTTCTGCTTCAAAGTTTTGGCAATTCATTTTTAATTCACTTTCTTAAGATGTGAAATGTAAGCTATTAGCTCTTTTTTTTCTTTCTTTCTTTTTTACGTTTACTATTGTTCAATAAGATCTGGAGAGAAAAATCTATAGAAATGGTAATTTAATTTTCCTGAAACAGTTTCATAAAGAAAGTGTTCAAAACTATATCAAGTAAAACATATGCCTAAAGTTGGTAATAAAATGTGACTTGCAGATGTGAGAATCATGATAAGATGCAAGGTAATTTGACTCTATTGTTGGAGAGAGATTTTGATGGCACTGAAGACCATTTGGGAATGTCGTTATGTCAGCAATAGAAAAAGCCGATAATAATGAAGTTTTATATGCAACAGATATAGATACTGTGCCTGATAAAAAAGAGTATCTTGTATTCTATGTTGCATGTGGGCAGTTCCCAGAATATATACAGTGCAGTCTTATGTGCCTACTCACAAGTAAGTCTCATTGTGTTCAGTGGGGCTTACTCTCAGGAAACCATGCACAAGATTGCAGACCTGGGGCCCAATCCTATTCTCAGCCAGCCTGTGTGATGTAGTGCCACTGATGTAGTGCTGCTGCTTCTGCTGCATCCCACTGGACAGCTGGGGACCAGTCTGGTGGGGAGAAGTCAGTAAAGAAATGTTTTCCTTACCTCATCTGCTGCTCCCTGGTCCCCAGAGGGCCTACTCAGAGATCCCAGGTTGGGGCTCTGGTATTGTTCCTGGGCCAGGGGCTCTGGATCTCACAAACACTGCTGCCACTTAGATCCACGCCAACCTGCCTCCCCCATCCCAATGCCCCCAACCTTACCTGCACCAATGAATGGCCTGCCCTACCAGATGCTGCACCATCAGTAGCGAGCCATCTGCCATTGGATTGGCTTGTGTAATGGCTCGCTACTGATGGTGCAGCTGCAGCATCTGGTACAATTGCTGTTCGTAAGAAATTATCAAATACCCTTCGTCCTGGGCATGACATTCTCTGTAAGATGTCATTTGATTAATGGAAGACTAAAGTACATTTCAAGGTCTATCAGTGCCATGGAAGCAATGACAGGAACTACATTTATCCTCACACCTCTCAACTACAAATGTCTTTCTTCCTCTGTAGGGTGATAGGGATTTGCCACAACTGAAAGCATAAGAACATAAGAACAGCCCTGCTGGAGCCATAGGCCCAACTAGTCCAGCTTCCTGTATCTCACAGCGGCCCCACCAAATGCCCCAGGGAGCAGACCAGATAACAAGAGACCTCATCCTGGTGCCCTCCCTTGCATCTGACATAGCCCATTTCTAAAATCAGGAGGTTGCGCATACACATCATGTCTTGTAACCCGTAATGGATTTTTCCATTAGGCAGGGTATTGGGCGGGGAAATTAAAACTCTCAAAAGACTTTCCCTTTCGGGTAGAAATGCTTGATGCATTGTTTTAAACTGATACCAATATTTATAGAGATTCTTATCAATTTCTTTAATCCTATGTAAGGGAGGGGTTTTTCTGTCTTCATCATAGGGTGTAACTTGACTTACCTGCATGAATGGAGGCAATGTCAACAACAGAATGATAAAATATGGCCACTGTTGCCCACCACCAAAGAGGAAAGGAGGGAGGGTTAAAACTGTGTTTGATCAAGCCCCCCTACTGTTGCCATTTACTCTCTTAAAAAGCCAATGCATAGAAAATCTTACAGTCTAATTAAGGGTTTCCAACGGCTACTCAAAAGATGGGGCCGCTGTAAGTATTTGCGGAGGAGGGGGGACAGTGACGACAGTACCTTTAGGATCACACCACAGCTGAGAAAAGGGTCTTTTTTTAAGTACCTAGGGGTAGTGCCGGCCCTCCGGAGGATGCAGGAGCCCATGCCCCCCTCTGTAGGCCTCCCCATGCCTCAGAATGGCTCCCTGAAGCTATCACAATACATTTCCAGTTTTCGCCGCAAAACTGGAAGTGGATCATGATTGCCTAAGGGAGCCATTCTGGTACAGGGGGAGAGGGCAGAGGGAGGCACAAGCTCCTGCACCCTCCAGATGGCCAGTGCTTAAATTTTCAGGCCAGTAACTCTCAATGTTTTGAGAATTATGTGGAACAAGTCATGTAAGTTTGTTGCTGGGTGGCATTCAGAATAAGTGTTGCAAAGGATCCTTTTTCAGGTTCAGGCTTTTAGACCAACTGAAGAATTATAGAATCACATATACACATCATTGGTATCCAGGCCATCATTGTATGTGCCCAGCATAAACAAGTGTATTGTTGGCATCTTACTAGTGGCACTCAAGATGGACTCACTGTTGGCAGCTTGGAAGAGCAGACGGGAAGGTCTGCTGCAGACTCTCTGAGGTGATAATGCCAGACAATATAACTGTTTTGTTTAATTATGATGATGATATCCCACTGGCAAAGGGTGCGAAGAGTAATTTAAACAGTTCAGTGCTTAAGTGAGCTTCTGTATGCTTCTGTTCTGAAGCCCTCACAGGCTGCATTTTCAAAATTAAATGAACTGTACTCTCAGGCAAAATGGCCAACTGGATGCTTCTTTTGACAGATTTGACGACCAAGGAATAAAGAAGAAGCCGGAAATAAATGGACAAAGAGACTTTGAGAGCCATCATCTCTGCAAACATGCCATTAACAGCTCCTGAGTTACAAATCGGATAGCAATGTGAGCCAAGCCATTCTGCATATTTGTATATCTAGCTTTTCGATCCTTCCTTTTTGCATGTTAATTAAAACCAAGGAATTCATGACAAACTGTTGTGGCATCTAGACAATCTCAAAAATAAGTGATATTTTGCTTTTATTGATTGGACATGTGTGACGGAGTATTCTAGATGCTTTTCTGCACATTATGTCCTTCAGTTTTTTCTCTCTTAAATCTGTCTCTTTCTTTTTCTCTCTGTTTTTCTATAATTCCCTGCTTTTCTCTCTCTTTTCCAGTATTTTTCTCCATTTCTATCTTTTTGTCTCTCGTTTTCCCTTTCATTAACTCTTACATTTTCCACCTTCCCACACCTTCCTATCCATCTGTGCTTCCCTAATCTTTCCTTTGTCATTTGCTTCAGTCTTTTCAAAGTAAACATGCCCTAGATCAAATGGAAAGGCAGTGCGCCTTCATAGGAGCCTTTTTCTTTATTTTCTCCTCTATTTTTTTTCCTTCATTGTTCTGAAACTAGCAGCCCAATCCCATCCCTGCCATGTTCTAGCATGCAACTGTACCAATGGAGCACAGGCTGCATGCTGTGGTGGCCCTACTCTCCTGTATCCTATCTTCAGTGTCAGGCTGCAAAGCCCGACACTGAGGTTCTCTCATGTGCGCCGTCAAAAATAGTCAGCGCCAATGAGAAGCCCCATTGCAGGGCCTGAGGCTTTCCCTGAGGGAAGGGGACAAAAGTCCCCTTCTCCTGAGGAGAACTTCGGCAGCCCTGGCAGTGCCGCTGGATACAGCAGTAGCCATTTTGACGCCACTGCACCTGGTGATAGCGCTGGGAATAGGATTGGGCTGCTAACAGGTAAGAATCCACCAAGACATTTGGTTAAATATATCAGTACATCTTCCCCAAATTTCTACAATACGTTGTTTAGCCAATGAAATTCCTCTTGAATATGACATAATAAGGCAAAAGTCGATGACAAATGAGATGTGTGAAACCCATCTGGAGAACTCTCACAGATCTCATCCAGAGCAGGTGCTTCTATATCCGTATCAGATTTTGCCTCGGTTGAACTTACATGGCAGCTCTGTTGTGGCCCTTTTTTTTGTTGCCTAAACCCTACGAATACTTCAGCATTTTCAGAAGTAGTTGTGACATTTCATTTTATTCTCCTTCGTCTTTGTCTCAATCATTAATTTGGTGTTGTAGAAACTGCACAGGGTAGATGTGCGGAGGAATTTATGGATGCAATCTCCAGATTAAAAGGAGTGTTTCTTCATAGTCAGCATCCATTTTGCATTTGCTGCTTTTCGTTCTTTAATGGTATCATGACAGATGCACCTGAAATGAGAATATAGCAGTGCTCATCATAACGAGGGGGAAAGAAGATGAAATTTCACATTCTGGTTGGTACAGGAGACATTTTGAGGAGTGAGTGCATATTCATCGGAGCTTTGTCAACTTGGAAATAAAGTTTATTATATTTACCAACCTCCATGAATTGCTCGATCTTATTGCCCTTATATGTAGATGCAAGTTACTCTGATGGTTTCTGGCATCTTAAGGCTGCAATCCAATGCAAACTTACCTGGGAGTATGGCCTGCTCGATTCAATGGGGCTTAGTTTTGGGTAGACATGCCTAGGAATGCACTACTGGGCACATCTGTGACCCATGTTTGTGTTAACAGGAGTACCCCTTCCTTTGATTTTGCATCTCAGTAAAGTGCAGGAAGGTTTTCAATAGGTGTTCCAGGAAAAGTGACACCCAATTACCCCTTGCTAATTGGGTAAGAGGCACTTTTTCAAGTGGGTGCTCCTTTTTTTAGCAGGGGGAGAGTAACTGGCCCACCTCACCCCAGCAGTGTCTTTTCTAGTGGTTGTCTGCTGGGGTTCTTTTGCATCTTTTTAGATTTGGAGCCCTTTTGGGACAGGGAGCCATTTAGTTATTTGATTTTTCTCTGTAAACCGCTTTGTGAACTTTTAGTTGAAAAGTGGTATATAAATACTGTTAATAATAATAATTAATTTTATGTATATGTCGTGTGTGCGAGCGAGCGAGCGAGCGAGAGAGAGAGAGAGAGAGAGAGAGAGTTATGAATGGGTATCAGTACTTGAGTTCCACTAAATTTTACTTAAAGTAAGTGTGTGTGTGTGTGTGTGTGTGTGTGTGTGTGTGTGTGTGTGTGTGTGTGTGTGATTTTGATCCAAGCAAAGCAGTTTGATAAGATTTGTAAAATTTCTCCATGGGAATCCACACATCACTTTATGTAGAAATAGAGCTCTGCTGCTGTTTGTGGTCAATTGGGGTTTGATCATTGGCTGACATATGAGGAGGATTCCTCTCCTCTGGTAATGTGAGTGGAAGATCACTGTGTAACAGCCCAACCCTATAGCAGATTTGGCTGCCGTGTGGAAGCAGTGATGACAGTGGAGCAGAGGTTCACTGTTGAAAAATGGCTGCTGACAGAGTGCGCATTTTCCAAGTGCTGCTGTCTCCTACGGCCATTTTCCAAGAGCTACCACAGGAGGCAGCAACACTCTACCCCCTTTCTTTCCTCTGACTTCCACCAGCTTTAGGGTCTTAGGAGACCCATTGCATAGTAGGCTTATAAAGGGGGCAAGGGGTAGTAACTCCCCTTTCCCCTCCAAAGCTTTTTGGCATGGCTGCATTGGGAGAGGGAGAGGGGGAAGGTTAGATTTGGCTCCAAGTTTATACAATGATTCTCTTTCCTCATCATGTGCACTAATTTTCTCAGCGAAATGGGGGCTGCGCAAGTTGTTGTTGTGTGGTTTGTTGTGACTGAAAGCACAAGTAACCATTCAAAGTTTCAAGAGCTGCTTCTGCCTGTGATACTGAACGCAAAACATGTCGTCATTCTGTCTTGGCAGGGGAACTGCGTATGTCCCATGTAGTCAATCCAGGTCATGACTGAGGGGATGTGGTTGAGGAATTAGAAATCCACATGTTATATAGTTACCCCAGAGTCATCTTTTAGTAGCTCCTATTCAAATCAGATTTTGAGAGAGACTTGCAAATCTTTTCTTAAGTGCTTATGCAGAACTGTTTTCACGTCACACCAAAAACTATTTATTAACAAGATTGCCAAGCCAAACCGAACAATGCCCAAGAAACAAACAGGAGTTTATATCCAGATCCATTCTGATGCATTTAATGGACAGTTCTAAAAGTGCTCTTTCCATTACGAGCTCATTTGAGTAGAACACTTTGAACTGCACAGGTAATAAAAAGTCACACAATTGTAATGATGATCCCCATTAATAAATATCAATAGAAAATAGTTATGTCTGTTAGTAGCATTTAAATGAAGCGCTTATGGGCCAGGGCAACAATGGATGATTAGCATGGCACACATTATATAAATAGTTTGTTAGTAATGATGAGGGTGAAATGGATGATGAGCAATAACCACAATGAAAATGGAGAGATTTACAGTGAAACGCCCTCAAGGGGAGAATGAATTCTTTAATAATACTGTGTAAAGAAACACCAAGTGAAATCACATGTGTCAGGGTATTAAAAAAAAGGAGTGTACACCTTTTCAAGCAACATATATTAGCATGAAAGTGATATGAATGTTATCTAGCAAACAAAGAAGCTTCACAAAGGATGGATTCTGTTTCTATAAATGAATGAAAGGCATTGCCATTGAATTTGAAAATTGCAAGAAACCACTATAGTTTAGAAAGGTGTTTAGATGCAAGCTCCAAAATACTGCACTTGGAGATGCAGCCCCTAGATTAGTGAATGAGTGGTGGGCAACCCAATCCTAATGTCCCATTATGCCAGCTCAGGCCTCCTTGTGCTGGCTCCAAGTGTCACAAACATGCTGTAAGGCAGTGTTTCTCAAATTGTGGGTCGGGACCCACTAACTGGGTGAGTCGTGAGCCAATTTCAGGTGGGTCCCCATTCATTTCAATATTTTATTTTTAATATATTAGACTTGATGTTACTATGGTATGTGACTCCATTTGGGGAAATGTTACACATCGTATATACTTTTAACAGGCTACTATGCTTTTAACAATGATAGTAAATGGGATTTACTCCTGGGTACGTGTGGGTAGGATTTCAGCCTAGGATTGTTAAACATCTTCCTGCTTGATGATGTCACTTCTGGTCATGACATCACTTCCAGTGGGTCCTGACAGATTCTAAAAAGTGGATCCCAGTAGTAAAAGGTTGAGAACCACTGCTGTAAGGTATGGTTGTGCTTACCCAGGAGCTGTCACCGCTGACACAAAGGCATGTGCTGGCCTGATAGCACCAGATCCAGACACTGCACTGGCTGGCATTGATATGTTTGTGCCAAGTGTTGTGGGGGGTGGGGGTGGAAGAGGGTGATGGAGGGTACTTTGGCGGCAGGAAGGCGATGTTTTTGGGCAGGGAGAGCGGAACATGGGGAGGATTGGGCCTGGGAAGGAGTGGAGTCAGCCGTGGTGGAGCATGCCATATCTTATCCTACCTTCCAACCAGCCCAGCATTACACCAGAATTTAATCCAGTTGAATACCTGGCGCAGATCCAAGAAGCCCCATAGGGCAGGCTGGAAATATATCCTCTTACCCCAAGGTGATGTTCAGCCACTTCCTAACTTGCATAGCATCGCAGGCCATGCAGCCTGGCTGTACCAGCGCAGGTTAGGATCGTGCTGTTAAATTCATAAGCATGCTTTATGCTTTAAATTCCTAAATGTCAACCTTTTAAGCAAAAGGATAAATATATCCTTTTTAACTATAAGAACATAACTCTTTTTAACCATAAGAACATAAGAACAGCCCCACTGGATCAGGCCATAGGCCCATCTAGTCCAGCTTCCTGTATCTCACAGCGGCCCACCAAATGCCCCAGGGAGCACACCAGATAACAAGAGACCTCATCCTGGTGCCCATAGACAACTATGACACTTGTCTGTAAAAGTTTTATTCAAGAAAGAGGGAATCTTGCTTTCTTTCAGCATTCTTAAAAGAGAAAAAAAAGTCTAGTGTTCGAAGTATTTTTTTGGAGGGGAGGGAATTAAAGAGATAAAGCACACAACTGTATTTTCATGTATCTCATCAGAATACAAGTATAAAATGCACTGTGATGCAGATGTTGTTGTCTTTCACTTTACTATCCGGGGTTTTGTCCTCAAACCTGGAAGGAGGGCTGTTCCATTACCAGCAACATCAGCAGAAAATGTAATAGGCAAGGTCATCCATGCGCCATTAGCAGAAGTGTCTTTGAAGCACTAGATGCAGATTGTTTGCCGTGCAAGCTGTCTGCTCTCTGTTAAGAGAAGTGCAAGGATCATAAGTGTTAACTACTATCACCTGCTTTTCATAGTCTCATCTAAATGAACCACTCTTGTTTATGGGCATTTGGTGGCACGACAGAATGATGATAAACCAAAACAGATGCCAAGCTTTTCATTTAGCTTGAATTTAGATTAGACACTTGCAGGAGTTGTTGGATGGGGGCATTTTCGGAAAATTGTCAATTGCCTTCTAGTTTATGCCATATTAAAAAAAGGATTTGAATTTCAGGATATAAAGTTGTAAAGTGAGAAATTAACATCCGCTCTTTTCATTGGGTGGATTCTGACCAGGCACCTATGTGCTCACATGCTGATAGGCTGGTGCTCCAAAACTTTTTATATTTTCCCTAACAAAATGTGCTAATAACAAATTTGTAACTAAATTAGGAATCTGCTCTCATAAATGAGTAGCCATCTCAGAGGTACAAAGAAGCCCAGGCCATTTCTAGTTTTTAAAACTTCTAGCTATAAGAAAAATAGCAAACTAAGAACACACTGAAACGAGAGTATTTGTGTCCTGGATGTTTGTGTCTTGGTCAAATGCATCCTGGTCATTGCATCCCTAGATATTCATGTCATGTTATCTTTTTGCATCCTGGTTGTTTGCATCCCACGATAACAGGACAACAAACCCCATGTTATAAATCATAAGCCTCTTATCCCAGTCCTAACCCTACTTTTGCATTTTACAAATAAAAAAAGTACACCTAACATACACACATTGGGACACAAAGGGCCAGAATTCAAGAAGAATGGGTGTAATTGCCCAATACTGGAACTCCTATGACTAGGGCACAGTTGCCAGGATGCAATTGTCCTGTCTCTAGAATGTTAACATTTTCAGTAGACCTAAGTCACTGTTTCTCAAACTGTGGATCGGGACCCACCAGTGGGCCACAAGTCGATTTTTGGTGGGTCGTGAAAAGTTTCTGAAATATTAAAAAAAGTTTTTTGGCAAACACCCTTGCCTAGTTTGCAGGAAAAAAATTGCAGCAGTGGGTAATCAGGATGGAGAGATTGCTCTCATGGCTGTGGTATGAGGTGAACTTCATACTCCCAAATTAAAATGTCACATTTTCCTATTTTCTCTAGTAATTGGTCTGCTGTTGATCAAGTGTGAACCCAGTTTCAGCCTTTTGTCTAGTCTAGAAGTCCCGAACTGCACTATTGCTCTCCAGTTCAGTCTTCTAGTAACCGAGGAATGATCATAAAGGTTTGGGAGAACAGTCCTTCAGCTCCATTTCTAGGGAGAGTGTAGCAAATATCAAAACACACATAGTTACAGGTAAGGTCTTGGGAACACAGCATCCTGATTATCATTAATTAAGACTTCATTAATTATTAATAAATAAAATATTTATTTCTATATCACTTTATTTTTTTGTTTAGTGAAGCTATGTGAGTCACGACAGATTGTCATTTTAAAAAGTGGGTCCTGGTGCTAAAATGTTTGGGAAGTACTGACCTAAATATAAATAGTCTTGTCTATATACCTGCCTTTTTAGAAGTGGGAGAAGTCAAAGGTGAATGTGCTGATCTCCCATTTAAATCATGAGAGGTGCACAGAGCTGGCAGTATTGTTCTTTGGAATGCAGAACATTTGACTTTAGAATTAAAGGCCTACAAATATTTTTAAACTGAGTCACCAGAAGGCAGGCAGCCCAATCGTGAGCTGTCCAGTGCCCAAGACTGCAGTGGCGCCAAAATGGCTACTGCAGCATCCTATGGATGCTGGGCAGCTGCCGACAGCTCCCAACATCTCCTCGGGGGAAGGGGACATTCCCAGGTAAGGTAAGAAGCCCCACAATGGAACTACTCAACTCTTTACCAACTATTTAGTTAGTGCAGAGTAAAGCAGCTGTGTGTTGGGCCGGGAGGCCCAACGTGAGGCTATGGATCAGATGGAGTTGAACTTCACCGTCCTTCCCCTCCTGCTCTGCTCCCTCCCCTGCTCCGCCTTCCTCCTGCCCCGAAACACCTCCCCCACGCCCCCACTCACCTCTCCTCTGGAGTGTCTCCTCCGGTCGGCTTCTTACCAGCGCAGGCCCAGTGCAGGCTCGCGCTGGGCCAGCTCCGGTGCTGGGCCAGCACTAAGTGTTGCAGGCGTGCCTTATGGCATGCATGGTGGTGATGGGCTGGCACAAGCCTGTCAGGATTGGGCTCTAACTTGGCCCTGCCCTCTCTCCATTTCTCTTGTTTGCATCCTTTCCATATTTCATTCATCGACATTCTTTGTATGTCATTTGTTAATTAAGATTCAGACAGGATGTCTCTGCCTCAGTACTGGAAAAATTCAGATTTTCTAATATATTTTTATGTGTAACTTCATGCCGTTTTCAGTAAATTATGCTGGAATAAATGGCTGCTTTTTAAAACCACTTTACCTTGAACTCATTGACATTCAGAGTTCCAAGTTTCCCACTTAATTGAACTACAGGGTCTGAATGAACAATCTGTTAAAGATATGTATGATACATATATAGCACAAATCTGAACATTAAAAAGCTATTACTATAGCCCTCCTTCGTACGACAGGGTAACCATGTATTTTACACAGTGATCCTTGGAATGTAGATGAAAAAGATTAGAAGGCAAAAATGAAATATTTTAAGCTTTGATTGAAAATGCAAGCACATGTCCACTTCTGCAAATGAAGGACATCATCTCATCCAAGCTCTCCGTGGGGATTGACATGGGTTGTACAAATGCTGCACATCGAGCAGCGCATAATGCTGCACATGGAGCAGCGCATGGGCAGGAGGTCTGGTCTAGAGGGTAGAGCCTCCGTTTGCCTGAAGATAACATCCGCAGGTTGCCGGTTCGAGGCCACCGGCACTGTGAATGGCGAGACCTTGAAGCAGCTGACAAGCCGAGGCGAGTTACTCCTCCTGCTCTTTGCTGTGAGCGAAGAAGCGTCTTGGCTGCCCTCCATGTGAGAGATGAAGGAGCTGCTTGTCAGCTTGCGTGGGAGGAAACTGGAGGTCAGAATGTGATACCAGATCAGAAAGATCCATCTGAAATGTTGTGGTTCTTGAAAGACAGAACCTTTCTTCAATTGTAAAAATCCCTACGGGGATTTAGAACAGCCTGCCTTTGTAAACCGCCTTGAATTAAAATCTGAGGAGAAATCTGATGACCAAGAAAGTCGGTATATAAATACCTTTGTTGTTGTTATTATTATTATTAATGGAGGGAAGTGGTGAATGCCATCCCTCCACCAACATTTTGGAGGTAGGGGGAAATAAATGTTATTTCCTGCATAAGAAGGCAGCAGGGAGGTTACCTGAGAGGTGCTTCAGGCCATCCTGAATGGGGATGGGGCTTGCTTGATAGGCATTGGGATGCTGAGCCTCCCTCCTCAGCAGTTTGAATCTGGGTGGCTTCCTGTCCCCAGCTCACCCACCCATCAGGGTGGTCTCAAATGAGTAGGCATCCATGGTGGGCTGGGTAGGACTTCTTTGCTCTCCACCTGATTGGCTGTGGAAGGGGAGATTTTTTTTTTAATCCTATCCCAAGTTGTCCTTGAGGTGTGATGTTTAGCCAGGGCGGCAGATACAGGGCAGACACAGGGCCATGTTATTCATAGGGCTGACCAGGCTGAAGCCTAGGGGTCCCACAGGGACTAGGGGCCCTACTTTTTTTTTTTTTTTTGCTGAGGCACTGTAACCTGTGCCCTATGGCTCCAATATTACAGTATTGGACAATTATACCCCCAAAATGTGCTTTCCTGGAGAGTTCTACTTGCGCAATAAAAATATTAAAGAAATTGTGAATAAAATTCAACAGGAGACGCTCAAAATGGATACAGGGCTATGTACTGTGGTCTAGTACCTTCTGTACCAGGGTCAGGCTGTCAGGTGTGGTGGTATAAAAGAGAGAAGTGCTGGGGGGGGGCTCGAAATACCTGAAAGCCTAGGGGCCCAGCTGTGGGTTAAATATGGCCCTGGTGGGACATAGAGTAGGACTAAGGACTTGATGTAGACTCTGAGGTAAGCAGGAGTCAGAGGGAGAACCAGAACCAATCTGGGTGGGTGTGTAAAAGCCAGGGTAATCAGAGGTGACCTAAAGCTGGAGACATGATGAAACGCAGTGGGGAGGCACTCCTCCAGAGTAGATACCCACACTAACATGGGAGGAATCTTTATTTATTTAAGACCCTCCACAAGTTGATATTATATTGTTGTTCAATAAACCTAGCCCATTTACTCAAAGTTGATCTTGTCTCATATAATTTGAGGGAGGGGGGGTACCAGGGCAAAGACTGGATCATCTCCCTAGATAGTGGAAAGAGGCTTCCTATGAGAAGTTAAGCATGGACAACAATTAAGTGGACAGCAATTAGAACATTGCCTATTCAATTCTACGTCTAATTCCATATGCTTGAATTTCAAGGGGTCACAAGAAGTAATTGAACTGTGCCCATGTTCCCATCTCTACCAGTGTAGATGGGAACACAGTGGATGCATAAAACACACAGTGGATGCATAAAAAATTAATTTCTATCATTAGTCTTTGGTCACCCCAATCCTAACAAATGTCCCGTGCTGCAATCCAGTGAGGCTGCTGCATCTAGTATGGGACTAGAGGCTGCTGGAGGACCGCTCAGGGTAGCCTCTATGGAGCTTGTAGGATCTGTACCAGTGATATTGCAGGCACAAATCCGAGCTACCCCATGTTGGGCGTTCAGGATCTGGCCCTGTCCCACCCCTGTCCGTCCGTCCCCTGCCCAGCAGAGAGCATATGTATTCTAGTGGGTGCAGGTCTCCGAGTGGCACATTTGCGACTAGCATAGGATTGGGCCAAAAGTTATTTTTCACCATGTATATCCTCATCTGTTCTAAAGATGGGAAGAAATAACTGACTCTGGCCTGTAAAAAGGTTGCAGGTAGAACTGGACCATTAACTTTGTGTTTGGATTTTGATAAGAGTCTGGCTCATGTACTGGTGCATAGATCAGGTCCTCACTCCAACCTATGAAGAGCTGCAGCCATGAGGCGTGTCACCTATGTGAGCATCTGGACCTTCACCACACATGTACAGATTCTTTTGATAATGCTTGGATGTCCCACCATGAGAACTTTCAATTAAAGGCGGCTTTTAGGCGCTTCACTAACTGCTCAAGAAAAATGCAATAAATGTTATTTTAATTGGTGTGGTTGTGTGTGTTCCCAGATTGTGCATTGAGAGCATGCATGTGTTTGTATGTGGTGCACCACTAAGAAAGGAAAAGGCATTTTTTGAGGAAGAAGGGTTTGAAGTGCTCTACAGTGGCATATGAAGCGGATGATGGGGGGGGGGAGGTGGCCCTGGGTGTCATGGTGCAGGAGGGTATCCAGGAGGCTGCCCCAAGATGTTTAAACTTTTTTCAAAAATAAAATTTATTTCTTTTAATTTTTTTTCAGTTGTGTATTGGCATGATTATATTTATAAAATTACATATAAATATACAAATATAAATATTCAAAATTACAAACACACAAAGATCAATAAAACCAAAAGGTTCACTGTCTGCACTTCCTCTCTGGCCTTCTTCTTATTCTCTGTGCTTCTCATTATTCATTTCATGCCGTGACCATCACTGAAAATAATTTTGTCATAGGGGAGGGTGCCAAAAATTTATGGACCCCGGGTGTCAAATGACCTTGGTATGCCACTGGTGCTCTGCTCTTTAGTCCCTTCCCCATGGCTACTGAGAGGAGAGGAGGGATTGACAGAGAGAAATTGCAAGAGAAAGGAAGGGTCATGGTATGATAGCTACCTTTCTGAAGACAGCTTGCTGAGCCTTACTACGCAGTTCCAAGTGGTGCTTTGGAGACCTGAGAGCAAAGCAAAGACAAAGGGGGTCTCTGCCTCACTCCAGGAGTCACAAAGATAGCCCCTACTACTCACTGGACACTGGGGGGATGCTTAGATATTGATCAAGTCATTCTAACCAGATGTGTTTTGGGATTGGGATTGATTATTTCAGGATGTTTAAAGGATGTTCTTCATGTGTTCACTTTTCCAAACCCTTCATTATTGTCTCTGATCAGGGAGGTCTGGCAGACCAGGTGGCACCACCATCACCCACTGACAAGCTGGTGTTCTATAGCCTTGTCTTCTTCCTCTGGATAAACAGGGCCCAATCCTATCAAATTTTCCAGAACCAGTGTAGCCGCAATGCAGCCCCAAGGTAAGGGAACAAATGTTCTTATACTTTGAGGGCTCTGTGACTGCCTCCCCACCACAGAATGCAGTGCAAGCCCCATTGGCATTGGTGTAGCAATTGGCGTCTTGGGTGCCCTTTGGGGAGAAAAGTGGAATATAAATAAATAAATAAATAAATACATACATACATATATATATACACACACACACACCAGTACTGGAAAATTGGGCCCACAGTCATCCATCCATATCTGAAGGGGATATGTTCCAGCCCCCCCCCCCCGCCCCCCAAATACAGAATTGGCAGATACGGGAGATCCCAGCCCAGCCCATTATCTTTGCTTAGGTTCTCGCCAAGTGAAAATGTTTCTTCCTTTTACAGGACACTATAAGCATGCAAGTTTATAGCAGGATGTGCAGGTAGGCAGCCTGAACACTTGAAGAGACTAATCAAACTTTAAGAGGAAACCAATAGCTGCTAATTGCCCTGCAAACAGCCAAGCTCCTGCCATTTACGAGTAGCTGAGATCCTCCAGTTTGCAAGTGAATATAGGGAGACCAATTTGAGTGTCTTGTTTCTGGTGCCTGTTTTACTAAGTCCATCAGTGATAGATATTGGGGGCAGGTGAAGGCTGAGTCACTAAACTAAGCCCGTCAAGCTTTGAACCTATTCATTAGAGCTGCCTCATTACAAGAAATGGATCAGCCCTTTACGGCTCGGGTCTGGGGTATTTGAGGGACCGCCTCCTTCCTTACAATCCTGCCTGGGCTCTTAGATCATCTGGGGGGGCCCTTTTGACTGTGCCGCCACCAAGAGATGTGAGAGGGGCGGCGGCCAGGAAGAGGGCCTTCTCGCTGGTGGCCCCCGAACTTTGGAACACCCTCCCCTTAGAATTGAGAGCTGCTCCCTCTTTGCTAACATTTTGGTGTGGACTGAAGACCTTTTTATTTCAAAAAGCTTTTAATTGTTGACAGACTGGCTGGCTGGCTTGCTTTTTTATGAGAATCCACGGGGTTTGTTTTTAGATTTTTAATTATTTGTAAATTGTTTTAATTATTGTTTTTAATGTTGTATTTTTAAATGTTGTAAGCCACCTTGTGTGCCCTTTGGGCATAAAGGCGGGATATAAATTAATAAAATAATAATAATAATAAGGCTTTTTTGGGAAATAAATAAAATATTATTTGTAAATAAGTAAATTAAATGTTATTTCTTTCTAGAGTACCTTTGTTTAAAAGTCTTGTAAAGCTAGGTGGATCCTGATAGAGTGTCATTTAAAAAGGTGGGCCCCAGTCCTAAAATGTTTGGGAACCACTGGACTAATACAAAATAGTTCAAGAAATCACTTCCGGTAACAAAAAAGCTAGCGAAGGATAGCAGTTTTCTCCCGCAGTTTAATGTGCACTTTCTGGGACCAAGTTTTAGACTATACAGTCTTCACTGCAAATTTGTGGGCCAAAAGTTCACAATGCTTTGTCCCGTGCATTTTGGGGGTGTACAGGCAAAAAGACTATCTGCCTTCTTCTGGTTTTCACTGTTGGACTATTCTCAATGCATTTATGCTGCTGTTTTGGACATCATATTTTGACACCGGTGCATCACTGTGTGGTTAGCCACCCTGAACAACTTCAGAATGGAGGGGGAAAGCAGTATATTTAACAAAAACAAAAAAACAACAGCACAGACTTATCTGCAGGATACACTGGCAAGCCACAAGTTCCGACAGCGTATCCTGTGGGCCACCATCATGGCAACCACTCTGTCATTTTGTGGAGCTGGCAATGGTGTAAGTCCCTCTGCATCTTATGCCACTAACAGTGCTCTGCAGACTGGTCAGCTGGTGTAAACAGGAAGTGGGCAAAAACTGAAGGTGGAATGGGGAGATCTCAGTGGGAGCAGCAGTTGCCAAATCCTGCCCCCTAGCTCATTCTAGACAAGCCCCTGGCATTCTTCAGATCTATGCCAGCAAAAGAGCTGGTGTTGATCTGAGGCATCCCGTATGGGATCAGGCAGCCTTCAGAAAGGCAAGTAAAAAATTTTTTAACTTATCTCTGCTGGCAGTTCTCTGCGGCTATACATGATACAAGTGGATGCCAAGTTAGTACTTCTGCATACCAGTAGAAGATAGTATTGGGCTATAACTATCTGCTGAATAAATGACATCCTCCTGTATCTATATACCTTTATACCCATATTTGGGTTTGGCTGGTGCCACTGTCCCCTGGGGGCTGGGGATAAGAATAGGCCCTCAGTTTGGCTGTACTTGTCTTAAGAGGCGACTAAACAGCCACCAGGTAGATGGGACTCGTTAGCCTGGGAAGGCAGCTCATCTGAGAGAAGGAAAACTCTGATCCCAAACCTCCACTGCCTTGTGGCTACATCCAGTTAAGGAAAAGGCTTCAGGAGTCAACCTTGAGGCAAAATCAGGAGCCGGAGTCCCTGAGGCAGTTCATGGCTGAACACAGTCACGTTCTGGCAACTCCTGCGACGCTGCTGGAACCAACCGTATTGGCCTTTGCCTTTCCATTGGACCATTTCAACGATGTGGAGAGGGGGGATTTGCTGCATGGGAAACTATCCTCCATATCTACTTTACCCAGGCTTCGCGCACTGGAACACTCTGTTCCAGAACCACTATTTAGAGCGTGATACCATAGTCTTACAAGACTGAAGGATGCCAACAAAAAAAATTTGTTGCCAAACTGGCATGGACTTGGGAGAGCCATTCCCAAGAGCACAATATCAGTGCTTTGTGGTCAATGACTTTCATTGTGCTTCCTGAAGGACACTAACAGGTGTGGTACGATCTGGCCTGGTTTGGGTGGGGTTTGTGTAACAGGTTAGGAAAGGGTGAAATGACTCAACTTCAAGTTCAGCATTATCTTGATTGTGAAAACCAAGCAAAATTGTAGGCAAGCCATTATTAGGGAAATATTAGGATGTTATAATTCTTCCTAAAAAGGATGGCAAACAAAGTTGGTAATACAGTAAACCTTCAATTTAATGGAATAATAGGAACGGGCTCTGTTAATGCTCAAAGTCCATTAAATCCAAATACACTGGAGTCAATGGAGACATGTATGTACAAAACGTATATGACTAATTTTTAATGGAGAAGGAAGTGTCCATTTCTGAAGCCTGTGAAACTGACGTCTGCTAAATTGAGGGTTCACTGTATCATAGTGATTGGTGCTGGAAACCAACCTGGGACAATGACTGAGATACAAATGTTCAGAACTTTCAGACTATAAGCTCAGAGGAACAAGAAGTGCCTAAGGGTGTAATCCAAATGCACCCCTGGGTCAGTGCAAGTCACTTCCCTGGCCTGGGACTGTCACAAATGTGCCATAAGGCACGTTTACACCGACATATGGGTTGAGGAGGCCAACACAAGGATATGTGCCAGCCTCTCCATGCCAACCCAGGTCCTGGGCTCGGTAAGTTTGCGCTGGCATGTCCAGGATGGCGCGGGGGTCTGGGGGAGCGTGGGAAGGGCAAGGCGGAGGCGTTTCAGGACAGGTGAGGGAGGGTGGCAGCGGGTGGGGAGCAGGAGACGGGGCAAAATCCAGCACTTATGCCAGATCATAGCCCCATTCCTGGGCAGCCCAGGGCTGCTTGGATTTGCACCACCTCTTCAGGTGGCAGAGATCCAAGCAGACCCATAGGGGCTGCTGTGGCTCTATCTGGGGTAAGAGGAATTATGTCTCCTTTCCTTGGGTCAAGCCACAGCCAGTCTGAAACTTGCGCTGGATACAGGGCAGGCCTGCCAGTCTGCTTACTCCAGTGCACGTTAGGGTTGCCCTGTAAGTCTTTCTCATTCAGTAAGACATCTGAACAAAGAAGCTATCCCCTTCCCCATCAAAGATCTCAGTGAGGAACCAAGGGTTCTGTTAGGTACCAACGTGGAATCCCTTTGGTCTGCAGGAGACCTGAACATCAGGGAAAGTAAGAGCAAGGCCCACTGTAGGAAATAATGACAGCAATTCTGACAAATTTTATTTTTTGAAAAACAAGAACACACAAGGCATTTCAACTACATTTCAAACGAACACTGAGAAGGAATTTTCAAAACAATTATTGGAAGCAAACAAGGGATTCAACTTTTGTTGCCTTACTGAGCACAAAAACACTTTCAAAACTCCTAAGGTCAAATCCTAACCTACTTACAGGCACTGACACAGCCGTGCCAATGGGACATGTGATGCATCCTGCAGTTGGGGGGCAGTCATGCAATGCTGAAAAGTTAGTTAGGATGCATAAGGTGTTTGTCCTGAATGGGTTCTCTCATGGAGCTTAAGGTCACCACTCAGTCTGAAGGACTTTCCACACTCCTGACATGTATAGGGTTTCTCCCCTGTGTGGGTTCTGTGGTGGATCTTAAGGTCACCACTCTGACTAAAGGTCTTTCCACACTCCTGGCACTTGTAGGGTTTCTCCCCTGTGTGGGTTCTGTGATGGAGCATAAGTTTGCTGCTCACACTGAAGCTCTTTCCACACTCCAAGCACTTATAGGGTTTCTCCCCTGTGTGGGTTCCCTCATGGATCTTAACTTCACTACTCCAACTGAAAGTCTTTCCGCACTCCTGACATGTATAGGGTTTCTCCCCTGTGTGGGTTCTCTGGTGGATCTTAAGGGTACTACTCCAACTGAAAGTCTTTCCGCACTCCTGACATGTATAGGGTTTCTCCCCTGTGTGGGTTCTCTCGTGGTGCTTAAGATGACCATTCTCATTAAAGGTCTTTCCACACTCCTGGCACTTGTAGGGTTTCTCCCCTGTGTGGGTTCTGCGATGGAGTATAAGTCTGCTGTTCACACTGAAGCTCTTTCCACACTCCAAGCACTTATAGGGTTTCTCCCCTGTGTGTGTTCTCTGGTGGATCTTAAGGCTACTACACTGAATGAAAGTCTTTCCACACTCCTGACACTTATGAGGCTTCTCCCCTGTGTGGGTTCTCTCATGGATCTTAACTTCACTACTCCGACTGAAAGTCTTTCCGCACTCCTGACATGTATAGGGTTTCTCCCCTGTGTGGGTTCTCCAGTGGATCTTAAGGGTACTACTCCGACTGAAAGTCTTTCCGCACTCCTGACATGTATAGGGTTTCTCCCCTGTGTGGGTTCTCCGGTGGATCTTAAGGGTACTACTCCAACTGAAAGTCTTTCTGCACTCCTGACACTTGTGGGGCTTCTCCCTTGTGTGGGTTCTCTCATGGATCTTAAGTTCACTATTCCAACTGAAAGTCTTTCCATACTCCTGGCACATAAAAAATCTCTCCCCTGTGTGGGGTCTTTGCTGTGAAGACTGAGTTTGCTTCCTTTTTCTCCCAGTATGCTTCCAAACCAATTCTGTCGCAATAAGAAAACAAATGCAGTAAGAGAACTAGCAACTAAACTGTAGCTAGTTGGGGAAATCAAAGTGGTTTTTTTTTTGTCTGAGCAGAACTAAGGCCCAGAAGTGCCACAGCAACCTTTAACTGTAAGTTGCTTCATCAATATTATTCTTCATTAGAGGCAAAGGAATCTCAGAGAAATAAAGGCCACGACTAGAGAGGAGGAATAGTAAAGACTAAGAATGAAATGAAGAAAACCTCTAGTTGAGAATGACATTTTAGATCTAGGGATGATAGGAAACTGTCTCCTCTCAAGTTGAATGTTGTCCAGAAAGGATGCAGCTGATGAACCATCCAAAAGTGTATCTAGAATATCTATGACATCTGCTTTCTGGAGGAAACTGGGCCCAAAAGCATGCAGAGGCTGTGCACTGGTTCCTTTGGGGAAGGCAGCCCCACTGAGAAATGGATGAACTTTTCTTCTCAGATGGGATCTCCTACAGAGCAAAACAACCTGTGCACTGTCTTGATTAAGTTTCCGTTTGCTAGTTCCAGATCAAGCAAATCACTATCCTTTCCAGGCACTGCTACAGACCGTTCCTGGGTGTGCTTTTCAGACACACATTCACATGTGTGCAAATTCCTTTGGTATCCTAATTATATGGGCGAACACAATTATTCAAAAATCATCTAGGTAAAAAAAAGTATTTCTGTCTATATAAAATGGCACCATCACCTAATGCACACAGACACCCACACTCACACATATAGAAAAGCACAAAAACAAAGGCTTAATCCAGGGCTTTTCAAACTGGGGCATCGCAACCCCCTGATCTCCAGGATCGCATCGCTAAGGGAGCTGCAGGAACTGGGATGCACTCACCAGTCCGTGCAGCAGCCTGTCGGGGGTGTGGGGAGCCCTGCACAAGTATCTGCAGGGCTCCCCAAAGCTTAAAAAGTGAAAGCGCAGCGATCGTGCTGCACTTCTGGTTTTGTGGACACTCACACAGGGTTCGCCACACCCCTGACAGGCTGCTGCAGGGACTGGTGAGTGCATCCCAGTCCCTGCAGCCCCCTTAGCGTCACTGCCTCCCTCCGCAAGAACTTACTGCAGTTCAAACTTTCCCTGAGAGTTTGAAAGCCACTGGCTTAATCTGACTCAGGGGTCTCCAAACTTTTCGACCGAAGGGCCGCATGAAATATCTGGCATGGTGTCAAGGGCCGGAAAAAAAATGAAATATAAAATTTAAATAAATACATTAGAGACTGAACTTAGATGAATGACTGAAATGAATGAATGGGCTCAAATGTTCAGAATTTCTCCAAGCACCAACACAGCCCAAGAAATAAAGCACACACACTTAAATGGACCCCCATTCCCCACCCCACAAGCACAACTCTGGTTGTGTTTGGTCAACTGAGCCAGAGGCTCTCAGGGGATCAGACACTGGCCGCTTGTAGGATAGAGGCTCTCTGTGGGCCGCATCTGGCCCCCGGGGCAGGGTTTGGAGACCCCTGATCTAACTAAAGAGTCTGGAGTTGTGATGGCAAAGGGAGGGAACAAAGCAAACTGACAGTCTGCTTGGGAATCCCAAGACAGCAGAGCAAGAGAGAGAGGGAAGGGGAAACAGATCAGGAAATATCTTGTCAAACAGCCCAATCTAATTGGGCTTATACAGTGGTGAATCTCCTGATGTGCCACCATAAATGCCATTGCAACATTGTTGTTTGGCACTATAGAGATACCTATGCAAACATTGGAGGCACCATTCACACATCAGTGGCTCCTGGAGGAGGATCTCAGCAGCAGCAGTACATGCTGGGATCCTATCCCCCTTTCCTGGCCGAGACTCACTCAGAAGGCTCCTTAAACTTGTGCAAGTAAAATAGTCAACATACATCTGAAGAGTCCCGTTGGCAAGCAAGTGGTCTATGAGAAAGTAAATAAAAATACTGAAGAAAGATAAGGTAGCAGAGGGGAGGGGCTGTTTTCTTATCCTGAAGGCGTAGGCTGTTCCCCTTCTCTGGAGGAAAGTTTTGAGGTATCTGTTGCTGTCCACAATGGAGGATGGAGTTATCTAAGACAGGGATAACTATCACTTGTGCTTCAAGACAAGGCTCTTCTTTCCTATTGTTCAGCACCTCATTTCATCCCTCATAGCCCATAAAGAGCTCTGCAGAGTCAATTTAAGAGAGAGAACCAAGGGGAGCTTGAAGGGTTTTTCGAAACCTCGATTCTCCTCTTAATCTAAAGACAGAACTTCCCTCAAACCCTGTTCCAGGGGTGCAATCTATAGCAGAGTCCTAGGTCTCCAGGAGTTTTCAGTAAAAGAGGAGAAGGTGAACTCAGGAAAGTGAAACGATTCCCCCTCTTGGAAGTGGGTGTCCTCTAATATAAGATTTTAGAGGAGACCCAAGGAGGGGGAACCAAAGTCCATTTAGGGGGAAGCCTTCCAGTTAGGGGGAAGCCTAAGTGAAGTCTACAAAAGCCTACAATTAAAATTTCACTAACAAGGAAATATCATTTATTTGACCTGCCCCATCTCTAATCCAAAACAGTTCCATAATTCATGCTGGAGGAAGGGGAATGTACCTTACTGGAAAGAGGCACCCCAATTATTTCTAGCTCCTACTAAATACTGGATAAGCAGTATTTGGTTCTGGATAAACAGTTACCCCTTGTGACCTAGGGCAACTATCAGACACATTCTTGATACTCAATTTAGAGGTCATGCAAAACTCACTGTAAATGGCACATGGGTGTTTTTGGCAGAAGGATGTACAGCTTCAAAGGGCCAGGGGTGCTAATTCTTAGAGCATAGAGTCTGCTTTCACAGGGGCATTCAATTCTCGTCTTTGACTGTTCAGAGAGGGCTAGGGTTTTCTACTAGGGTTCATGCTTCCTATTAAACATTGCAAGGAACCAAACAGCCCAGTCCTATCCAACTTGTCAGTACTGAAGCAGCCATGCCAACAGGGCATGTGCAGAATCTGGTCACGGAGGGCCTTTTCAAGGCACGGTAATGTTTGTTCCCTTACCTTAGGACTGCATTGTGGCTGCATTGGCATTGGAAAGTTGGATAGGACTGGGCCCAAAATTTGATTCAGGGGATATAGCACTCCACCTCGGGGTTACAACACTGGGATCATTTCTGAAGTTCTGAAGATCTGGGATCATTTCTGAAGATCATTTCAGAATCTGCTTTTGTAGTTTTATGGCCCTCGATGGCTCACTCACAGTCCTAAATGGGTGATGGTATTGGTTTGCATCTTACCAAGGGTGCAGTAGCAAATTCTGGAGGTTGCTTTATCAATGTGGATTCCTTGATTAAATCTGGCCATGAAGTTGGTGAGGCCACCTATGGTTTTCAAATGTTCTTTTGTCTCTCTATTCAAAGTTACAAAGCTCCCCAGATGTGGTTGTTTTTCACTGGGTCAAATGTGCTGTGTAATGAAGGTGCGGTCACACATGAAATGCGTTTCTTCTAAATCTGACCTGATTGATTGGGTGTGAATGTGTGTGATTTTTCTGACAATTAAAAGTTTGACCTTCCTTTAGGCCTCTCAGATCTGAGGCCTCCTGTCATCAGTCCAGTTTCAAAGTCATGCTACTGGCTTGGGTTTCATTAGACAGCATCGGACCTGAAGAATCAGTCTTCATCTCTGGCATTTAGTCCTCAGAGCCTTCCAGAAACTACAGTTCCCAAGATCCTATAAGGAGAGCCATCATAGCAGTTCCCTGATATAAGTCTGAGATTTTCTGCTCTGTAATCTAACCTCTCCCTCAAGGAAAGACATTTGTACATGAGGAGGTTCCAAAGTACCCAGAGACATCTGTCCCCCACTGCTCTCCCATCTAAGTTCTCAGTGCTATTTCACTATTTATGCAAAAACATTTATGCTGTTTCTCTCTCTCGGGTGGGTCCTGCACACAGAAGGAGAGCACAACCACAGAAGGAAGCACCCTCCAAAACACGTCCACTTCCTCCAAGGGGCAGAGAAGGGACCTCCAGCTAATTTATGGCACCATGTCCCCAGACTGGGGCTACCCTACTCATCAAGAGAACCAGAACTGGTCTGGCCTGAAGGGGAGGATGTGGAACCATCAAGCATCACAGCAGCCGCTCAGGTTATGCAACCAGACAACCAACTCCCCTTGGCAATATTCGTTGGAGCAGAAGTTCCTACCTGGGGCATCTATCAATTAGGGGTCAAAGAATCCTCCTTACCTACAAAGATCACGTTTTCATAATTCTCCATCATGATGCACTCATACAATTGTCTTTGACATGGACTCAACAAAGCCCACTCTTCATGGCTGAAATATAGCGCTATCTTTGCAAAGGAAATCGGGCTCTGAAAGAAAAATGAAAAAATGCAATATTAGCAACTCAACTTAAATTATGACTGCAATCCAAAGGAAGAAGTTCATTCCAGTTTCCAGGAAAGGACAAAATATGTCTAAATTTGAAAACACATTCCCACACACATTCCCTCTCAATTTTGCATGTCCACCTCTTGGGCTTCCAGCTCCAATGTTTCCCAGGTTTCCAGAAAGAAGGCGCACAGGATCCTTTCCTTCCATTCCAGTTCTCAAACTGACACCACAATCCTATGCATGGAAGCCCAGAAGCGAGCCCCACTACTTCCAACAGGGCATATTCCCAGGAAAGCACACCCAGGACTGAGAATCTTGCAACCCTGCTTTCATGCATAGCAATCCCCATCACTTTTCCCATTTTAAAAAATGTTACATCACTTTCTGCTGCTTTGGCTGCAGCAGAGGTTTGTCTTGGTGGTATCTGCCCACTACCCACCACAATTGAGCCCTGCACTATATTATCTGTACTATGAGCTCTGCACAATGTTATGGAAGTGATTTTTTAAAACGTGTAACATGCACTCATAAGGAGAAAAGCAATGGTGCGCAGGGATCCTGTGTTGAATGGCAAGTCTATGTAGTTGTTCAAGAATTATCGTGCACCTTACAGCCCAAACCTAACCTGTCCTGGAACAGGCAGTCCACCTGACCTGCCCCGTATCCAGTGCAGGGTTGAGGATGGCTGCGGCTCAAACCAGAGCAAGGGGAATTGCTAAGGAAGAGAGCTAGAACCCTTGCTAACTGGGTAAGAGGCACTTTTCAAGTGGGCGCTCCTCTTTTATTTAGCAGAGGGAGAGTAACTGGCCCACCTCACTCCGGCAGTGTCTTTTCTAGTGAATGTCTGCTGGTGTTGGATCTTTTTTAGACTGTGAGCACTTTTGGGACAGGGAACCATTAGTTATTTGATTTTCTCTGTGAACCGCTTTGTGAACTTTTCATTGAAAAGCAGTATATAAATACTGTTGTTGTTGTTGTTATTATTATTGTTGTTATTATTATTATTATTATAAAAAGGCAGAGGGAAGGAGAGAGCTCCTCTGAAGACGAAGCACATAGCAAAGAGGGGAAAATGTGAGTGGGGGAGGGATGGAGGTGGGCTTTCCAGAGGAACCCTGGAAAAGGAAGGGAAGATTTGGGGGTACAGGGAAAGGGGAAAGTCAGGGGGAAGGAAGCAAGTGCGGTACAGGCCGTCCAGACTGAGGTGAAAAGGCTGCAACTGGAAGTGTTAAAGAAGGAGAAGCCCAAGCTGTGCCCTGCAAATCTCCCTTACCTGGCCTGCATGAGCGGCAGCCATTTTGTTCCTCCACATGGTTTGGTTTGATTCTCTATTATCTGTCAAGGAGAGAAAGGAGAACTGCATGAGGTTTTTGACCTTCTATACCTGCTTCATGGACATGCTTGAATCCCTTTCCACTATGTGAGGAGATGGCTGCAGAGGAGACTGCAGGGGAGCCTCGTGGCTCTTACTGTTGATGGCTGGAAGCTGACTGTCTTTGGATGCAGAGGCTGCCTTGGCTGGAGGAGGGTTGGGAGAGGAGCTCTGCCTCTCTGCACTGACACCGGGAGTCCCAGCAACCACCCTGATCTCTGCCTCAGGAGAACTGATGGTTTCATAGGGGAGGCAAGGCCTTGGGGGGTAGAGGAACAGGATCCCCCAAGGGGACTGCATGAGGCCCTCAACCAGGCCTGTGGCTGCAGTTCCACCAGGCTCCCTCCACAGGAGAAGAAGAGTCCAGCAGCCTTTCCTTCCTGGGCTTCCCAGTGGAGCCTCCAGCCCAGCTCCGTCTTCCTCTCTCCCACCCAGAGCCTGCCACTCCCTCCCTGGCTGGCCTCCTCCACACACCTGCTCCAGACCTCCCTCTCTCCCTGGGCTCAGGCCTCCCACTCCCTCCTCCTCCCAGCCTCTGCCAAGGCCTCCCCAGGGTCAGAGTCCCAGTCACAGCAGGGCCTCTTGGGAAATGGAGTCCCCAGGCCCAGCCAATCAATTACAACACTTCATTAACACATCAGTATCTGCCATTGATCTTCCCTGCCCCTTTTCTTAGTCCTGGCCCGTCCAGCCTGTCTTTCCCCTAAGAAATCTTGTTAGAGGTTTCCAGAAATAGCAGAGGGTGGGGAACCAGGAGCAAGGCTCTCCCCATCCCATATAGAGACCACCTGAGTGCTGGAAGAGCAGCCGCCATTATTTTTATCACCCTTCTGGGTGTCTGGGCTTTGCTCCTGGGAGTGGGTGTCGCAGCAAAGCCATTCTCCATAATTGTTGACAACAAAGTCCTTTAGCCCTGACTCACTCACTCACAGCTTGCCCTCCTGCTCTCTGGTGCAGAGCCCAGTAGGCACATGAAAAAAGGGTGGTATTTACCTTTTTTGCCAGTGAGCCCAGAGCAGGCTGCTTGCCTCCCACTTGACTCCAGATCTCTTTCCCCACAGACCCTGTCAAAGGCTGCCCTGCTTGGTACCAAGTTGGTACCAATGAGGTACCAAGTTTCTTTTGGGCATCTTTTAGGGCAGGGGTCTCCAAACCCTGGCCTCGGGGCCGGATGTGGCCCACAGCGAGCCTGTTTCCGGCCTGCGGACAGCCTCTTGTCTCCTGAACGGCTCTGGCCCACTCAAATGAACACGACCAGAACTGTGCTCTGGTTGGATCTGGAGGGTGTTCTTGATGTCAACATGGGTAGATCTTTTATCCTGTCACTTTTGGAATCTTTTCCATGGATCTCTACTTTTCTATAACTTTGGTTCTTGTAAAAAAGCAATCAGTAAAGAAAAAAATTGTTTTCTAACTGCAATCCAATCACCGATACGTACAGATGAATGCTTTACTGAACTTCACTTCAATCCAATGACAATTCAATCTCAGTGCAAGATCCATACACAGAATTAATTTGTATGGGGCGAGGAATTAATGTGAATCATTAAACTCTAAGAAGACCCTTGCAAATATCAGATCGATCATTGTCAGCCATGTATCACCCTTAGTGAATTGTACTCTCAAGCATCCTTTGCATATCTGGTAAGATTTTTCATTTCAACTGCACCAATTAGAAAAGAAATGCAAGCATATAATAGGCTGGATGTAATTATGGACACATGAAATAGCATTTAAAAAGCACTTGAACATTTAGAAATGAGAGGGAGCATCCCAGCTCATCTTGACGATATATCACATAAGGTACACGGACCTCAGTCAGAGAAAAGTAACATTCCCTTTTACTGGATTGAATCTCAATCTGAAATAAATTCTGCAACTGATATCTGAACTTAATTTTACAGTTCCATGTTCTCGTCTAGCAATAGAGCACTAATATGGCATTTATTATATATATTACCACCGGAATAGTAGAGAACTCTATTGTGTGCTTCCTGTCTGACTTCTGGCTTCTGCCGTTCCAGGCCCCTGAGCACAGTGCTATAGGCTTAGAGGTCTGCAGCCACTTGGCGGAAGCCAAGAGTCGGCTGGGAAAGGAAATATTCAGTGGTGCCCAGAACACAAGCCCCACTTGCCATACGCTAAATACACTCTCAAAAAATTAGTCTGAATGTTGTTTTCCCTCTGAAAAGTTGTGAGTCACCATTGGGCAGCCAGTTTGTATTGGTTAATCTGTAATACAGGTGGAGCCTGTTTATATGCGGATTTTACATCCAATGATCGGATTTAATGCTTGTCCCCCAGACTCATGTTGAGCCAGACTCCACCTGAACCTTTCAGAGGGGACCAGAGCTCTGCCCTGCTCTGGTCCCCTTCAGAGGGTTTAAGGGGCCAAAAACCACAGATTTGCTTATCTGTGGTTTTTAGTATCCTCAGGGGGCCTGAGAACGGATCCCTTGCAGATACTGAGGCCTCACCTGTAATGCATTTACACATTTAAACTAGTGTATTTAATGCTACCATCAGTGAGTAATGAACAAGCATGGATGTGCCTCCCTGAACTGAGTGATGTGCAGCAGGAAAGGACAGAGCTGGGAACCAGGATCCAAACCTGAGGGTTATGAGTCAGAGGCAGGAGACACCTGTCATCACTTCTCCAATTAAGGTATTAACAATGCACGCGGATGATATGGCCTTGATAGCCCGCACTAAAATAGGATTACGGAGACTGGTTAACGCCTGTATAGATTATTTTACCAACAACGCCCTGCAGTTAAACTATGATAAGTCCAAGATTGTGGTGTTTGGGCACTCTTGGAAACTGCAGTCTTGGCTTTTTAGTGGTAAATCAATACAACAAGTCAAGGAATTCCAGTATCTTGGTCTCCGGTTCCACTACCGGCACTCCTGGTCTTCCCATCGCCTCACTGTAATTAACTCATCCAAATTAGTTGTCCAGGCTATAACCCGCTTTTTCTTTTCTTGGGGTAACTCATTTGTTCCAGCTGCTCTCCAAGCGTTTAACGCTAAAGTTACACCTCAAATTTTGTATGGCATTCCTATATGGATGCCAGCATTAAATGATTTGATTGAAAAGATCCATTCAATTTTCTATACAAAATCTTAGGTGTTCCACATTGCGTTCCCTATGCAGCACTCTGCCTGGAGACAGGCCAATACAGGCTGGAGTTTCTAGCATGGTCCCGTTTCTTAAAATACTGGGCCAAAGTGTGCTTCAGGGCTGATCAAAACCCTTTGTTAAAAGGGATACTGTCTGACCCACTGTTATCTCCCTGCTTAGCTCTTTTCTATAAGAAAATCAGACAAATGGGCCTTGAGGCAGATCTACAAGGAGCTGCTACACCTGAGGTTTCTATTAGGCTCCTGATAACAAGATTAACTGATATAGAAAGGCAAGAGATTCTGGGTGCAGCACAAAAAAAATGTTCGCCCCTGAATTTCCACCTAAGTATTACATTTGGTCAACAACCAAAGTATCTGACCTTCTTGGAGTGCCCCTTTGCAAGGAGGGCTTTTACATTAGCTCGCTGCAATGTGTTGCCTTCTAAAGACCTACTTGGCAGGTTTAGAAATGCCCCGAAGGAAGAACGAGTCTGTAACTGTGGCCTTAGAGAGGTAGACTCTCTTTTACACATTGTTTTGCACTGTGTTGGCAATCAAGTGCCTAGAGATCAGTACCTTCTCCCATTATTAAGAACTAAAAAAGGTCTTTCTGAGAATGTTTGCCTACAATTTTTGTTAGCGGGAGATTCTAAACTCGTGACCCTTCCAGTTGCGAAATTTTTACACCTGAGTAACTTGAAGAGGGCTAATCTGTTGGTCCTAAGCAACCTGGAGTTACCGCGCAAGTAAATTGTTGTTTTTTAACCTTTATCTTTATTTGCTTTTTAACATATATTTATATATTGGATTGTTTAGAGATATTATGTGTTAATTTTTATGCCTAATAAAGGTTTGATTGATTGACTGATTGTATTAACAATGCCACGTGCAAAAGGGATCAAATTTCAGCCAGAATAAAGTTGGTCTGGGCTTTCAGGACTTTGAGATGTGCCTAATTTGGTTCGAAATTTTGCTAGTGCTTATTACAACACCCTAATAGAGTTGTGCAGAATTTTGGTTTCCTTGGCACAGAGTATGAACCCCCAGCCCAGACTCTGTATAATTCTCTGTTGCATAATTCAGTTGCTTTTGGCTAGTAGTAGTTAATGGTGCTTAGTATCTCTGAGGGATCAGGCTGGCATGACAGCATTTACAAGAGGCCTGACAGGCAATCTAGTAAATTGTCACTCACCATTTGTGTATCTCATGCAGATAGAATGCCTGCTGATAAACTTGATTTTTTTTTCCTGCGGAGGAAAATTCAAAGATGATGAGCCACTTAGCAGGCTGACTGAAGAAACCAATCCCAAGGTTCCTTTGATTTTGACAATATGAGCTGCTTCTGACTCAGAGGTGGGCTAGATGTTGCATCCATTGTGAGGATGCCATTAAGACTGGCCTCTTATGATGAGCTTTCCTTCTCCTTTACATGCTCAGCTCTTCCTCAGCTGGGATCCTGCTTCATTCTTTGTGTTGGCCATTACCTGCCTATTCACACTTCTCCATTAATTCCTGCACCCTTGAGCAGGCCTCCTCCTCTTATAAATCCAATGCTGAGCATTATTAAATGATTCCATTCTGAACATGACCTTTAATTTCAGCCCCTCTGGTGGCTCAGCAGTTCTCATACCGTAGCAGACCAGCAACGATTTCGTTTGCATGTGGAAAATAAAATACAATTACCCAGCTTTGCGCTTTGCCATCTCATCAGCTCTCAGACCACAAAGGGTCAGGTCAGGTCCGGTCATGCTTCGGATGAGGTCTTCGATGCTGAGCCTGCCCTTTAAAAGTTGAATCATGTGGTAGGGCGTATCTTGGACTGCACCATTTCTGACTGTTGGTATGAAATTACATGTTTGAGTGTTCCCTTGTTTCTTTGCCCAGGCAACAATAGGATCTACATTTTTTTTCCTTGTTGCCTAGTGTGGCATGGGGCCAAATCCATGCTGCTACCGCATGTACATGAATTTATCTTGGAAAATAATTAAACCTTATAACCAAATTATGATTCCAGCAACTCTGGATATAGAATCAATGTTCTCTGAAACTAAATTTGATGTATTTATAGCCAGCTCTATATTTCTGCTGTAATACATGACATTTCTGTAACACATGACATTTCCTTATATGTATGGAGACGGGGGGGGGGTGTCTAAAAATAAAAACAGTTTTGAAATAATGATTTCATACTAACAATATTAACCTTTTTAAAACAGGAGATGAATGTGATTTATTGGCCTCCTAGATATTACTTATTTAGTATTTTGATGCCCCTTTCATTTCATGTCTACATTGTGTTTCCCCCTCACCCCACAAAGTGAATTTGCTGATTTAAAAAAATAGCCCAGTTTGAAACATTAAGTACAATCTTCTATCTATACTGATGTCATGTTTGGGCAAAAAGATTCTCTAATTGATAGGGACAGACAGTGATTAAACCTTGCAGTTCATGTGCAAAGAATTGTTGAAAGATTACAACATACCGAAGGTTAATGGATTTCCTCAAATTTGATTCTGTAGTTCAGTGGTTCCCAAACTTACTGCGGTCATGGAGCCCTGTTGTGGTGGCACCATTGCCCAGCTCTCCTGGACACCACCATCCTGAACTGCATGAGATCATGTGAGATCTCATGCAATCTTGTGTGTTTCAAGATGGCAGCACCTGGGAGAGCCAGTAAGAACTGGACACCAGGGACATCCTGCACCACCCTTGTGAGCCCAAGGGCACAGAGGTGCACAGTTTGAAAACCACTGCTGTAGTGTGATGATAAACCTAACTTAGGCCACAATCCTATTCACACTTACCTGGGAGTAAGCGCCATTGACTATAATGGGACTTACTTCTGAGTAGACATGCATAGGATGGGCTCTTAGGTTTCCTGAATTACATATTGGTCTATATCTAATCAGACAGTCTGCCAAGAGAAAGTTTCTTTCAGACATCATGAACCAGACAGCCAAGCCTTCCAGTTATTTGTGTTGATCTGTTAGATATTTGACTATATGAGCACATAAACTTTGTGACAGTTCTCTCTTGAATAACAACACTACCAAATACAAAAGCTTTAAAGATTTTCTACCTATTACGACCCCACCAGGAACACTCTTCCTTGTAAAGCCTTCTAGGCGGTCAGCAAATATCTTTACAATCTAAAAATTCACAAGCTCGGATGGGTTGCTTTCCAAGAATGTGCTGTTTCCTCACAGATGATAGTTTTCATTTCATTGTCCATCCTCTTTTAATCAAGTGATAGCCTGAATGCCGAACTTTGTTTTATTTACTTAGGAAAAGAAAGAACAAGTGAAAAGGTCAATCATACACACATACTATGATTAGCAATATATCCAGGAGGGTATATATCCAGGAGCAATATATCCAGGGCAGGAGGTCTGGTCTAGAGGGTAGAGCCTCCGTCTGCCTGAAGATAACATCCACAAGGTCGCCAGTTCGAGGCCACCGGCACTGTGCGACCTTGAAGCAGCTGACAAGCTGAGCCGAGCTATTCCATCTGCTCTGAGCGTGGGAGGATGGAGGCCAGAATGTGCGGCCAGATCAAGAAAGAAACATCTGAATGTTGTAGTTTCTTGAAAGATAGAAACCTTCTTTCAAATTGTAAAAATCCCTACGGGGATTTAAATTGCCTGCCTATGTAAACCGCCTTGAATAAAGTCTAAGGAGAAATCTGAGGACCAAGAAAGGCGGTATATAAATACCTGTATTATTGTATTATTATTATCCACCTGCTTTCCCTGCACAGAGTAGAGGAGAAACTGCAGCTATTGTTGTCCCCAGTTCAGCAGTGAACCTAATGGTCTATTCTGGGTTGTGTGACCTGGGACAAAAAGTGTAGGACACTCTATAGTGTGTGTGTGCGCGCGCACGTGCGCTGATTTGTCTGGGGTGAGAGCGGAAATATTAATCTTCAACAGAATGCACACATGCTACAGTAGCAGATTATACAGGATAAGAGACTATTCAAATAACGGCTAGCATGTGTGCTATCTCTGTGAAAAATGGTTCTGCTTAATAACATTTTGACTGATTCTCCTGCAGTCATCTGTGAGTTTTAGATAATTGTAAGGATTGTAGGAACTATTTCACAAGCATTTGAGGATAGATAAAATCTCACTCTCTTCCTCCTTTTTCATGTAATGCAGCCGGCAATGATGAGGAAAAAAAGGATGACATGGAAAACCCTGCCTGGACTCTACCATGTGAGGCTGTGGATAGGGACTCACATGATTAAAAAAGCAGCAATCTTCTCCTGCACGTAGATTACTAAAATTTATTTATTTATTTATTCGATTTCTATACCGCTTTTCTAAAAACACAAAGCCTTTCTAAAAAATCAAACCTAAAATATAAGGATTTTAGCTTAGCTTTCTTCTTGACATGCTGATTTTCTCTTTGTAGGAAGGTTTTATTCTTTAATTGAGGAGAATTCCATCTTGTAAAGGCCAACCCAAAGTGGTATAGTCTAAACAAGTCATTTTCAACCACTGTGATGTGGCACACTGCTGTGCTGTGAATGGCCTGCAGGTTTGCCACGGGAGTTTGGGGGAGGGTCATTTATTGGTGGGGCCATTGGGGGATGTAAGCCCTCCAGCTAACAGTGAGGTGTGCCTTGTCAGTTGTCAAAAAACGGATGGTTTGCCTCGACAATTTTGTACCTTGTCAGTGTGTCATGAGACAGAAAAGGTTGAAAATCACTGGTCTAGACACAGATTTATCACTTTGTTACTGCTGGTCAGATTAATTATTTGGATTTATTTATTTAGCATATGGCATATAATACATGGACTTACGTTTATATCAGTTAGACTAGATCAAATGTCAATGTCCAGTTCATGCAGCCATTCAAGGACAGAGTTACCTTCATAGAAAAAGTCAGACCATGGGGCAGTATACACCCTCAGTTTGCAGCCAGACACAATGTGATACATGGTTTGGTGGGAGAACCAGCAATCACACTGAGGGGTAGATACTAGCCCCCATTGAGTCCTGGCAAACACCATGTAGGGTACTGTCACCTGGGCCCAGTCCGGGTGGCCAGGAGTTCCCTGGGAGCAGGGATCTCCTCTAGAGTCGAGGCCTACTTGGGCGCAAGCCCCAAGTGCCATCAGGACTGGGGGCCCTTGCAGAACACCTACCTGGGAGTAGGGACAAGGAACAGCTGGGAACAGGCAGACAGGTGGTCAGGAGGGGTGGGGCTGGACCAACCTGAGGTTGGCCTCATAAGGAGCCTGGAGAGGGAAGAGGGAGGTTGCTCCTCTCCAGAGGGGTGGAAGGCCAGAGTGAAGCCAGAGGGGAAAAGTCTCCCCTGCCTGAAAGGAAAGAGAGAGGCCTCCAGAGGGAAGGGGCTGCGGTCCGATTTGGGGAGAGGAGGCTGGGGCAGGGACCTCCCTGACCCAGGACCTACCCAGACCCAGAGGGCGTACCCTGCAGAGAATGGGTTTTTGAGCTGGGTGCTTGCTGCCAACTCCACCCCGTGGTGGCTAACTGACCGAGGATCCAGCACAGAGGTACCTTGGGGCCTCCCAAGGCCAGCCAGCCTGACCTCGGCCAGCAGGGTTGTGGCCCTCCAGAACCTGGGCTCTGGGCCAAGAGACCCTGGCCAGGAAGCTTGGGCTGGAACCGCAAAGGAGCCGGAAGGGCTAGGTCCTGAGCCGATCAGATGACGATGGCACAAGTCAGCATAGAGTGCGGTGGGCTGTGCAGTAACGGTCCACATGAATGTAAAACGGTTGATGCAATTAAACCACCTGTGTAGAACTACCATACCTGCTTCCCGTCTTTAATTCACCGCCAACCACTGCTCATCGACCGGGTAAGCCCCTCACGCTCCGTAACAACCCCAGGGAAGGGGCCTCCTCCTGCCATGGACGTTACAGGTACGGATCCTGTTCAAAGTTTTCCAATTCTGGCGAGGTAAGTCGAAACCTGGCACCTTAAGTGTAAGATCGTCTATATATCTACCCGTTTCTGGGCATTCGACTGCCCATTTAGCTTTCCATTGGACTTTGATGTTATAATTGTGCAAATGTTGTGCGAGTGCCAGAGAAGGCTTCCTGAATTTGAGCCTACCGATTGATAGATGAGGAAGATCGGCATGCACTGGTAAAAGTGGGTTGTTGGTGATTTTTCTGTATTCTTTCACTAAAGCCTCTTGTCTCTGTAGGGCTGGTGGTGTTATGTGGCTCAAAATGGGGAGCCAACAGACCGGAGTGGGTCTTATACAGCCGCTTATGATCCTCATGGTTTCATTTAATCTGGCATCAATCTTGCTAGTATGACAGCTGTTAAGCCATACTGAAGTGCACTATGGGTTACTGCTGCAGAGTAGATGAGGATGATTAGTAGTAATTATTTGGAGAATTAAAGAGCACAGAGTCACTTTTAGGAGGATTGGGGTCAGCAAAATAATAGATTTTTGGGGGTTAGGACATTGCAAAACCAGTGTCAGGGAGAATCAATTCAAGAATTACAAGGGAGTGTCTTTAAAATTAAAAGAGATTTATTAAAGGAATATGTACTTGCAGAGATACAACAGAAGCCGTCTATCAGTCCTAATTGGTGTGCTTGTGTGAAACATTCCTAGGTTGTGATGTGATTGTGTATGCACTTGTATTTAGTGCACTGGTGGAAAGGGGACTGGTTTTCAGGGAAGGAGGTTTGTTGAGAGCCCTATACTTTTGTCCCATATCTATGCATGAGGGGGAGAAGGCTGGAGATGTGAAGGGGAACGAACGTCTCCAAGTGCCGTTATAGCTACCTTCATGAAGACAGCTTGTCGAGAGCCTTGCTGCTAGGTTCTGTGCAGTGTTTTGGAGACCCAAGAATGATGCAAGGACCCAAGTGGTCTTTGCCTCATGCTTGGAACACAAAATCACCTAGGCAAGCTTCCAATATTTATGGGAGTTGGGAGGAAGGTACCCATGTGCTGGTTCAGGCATGGCCAGTGGAAGGACCCAATCCAAGCTGTTCTTGGGATTGTGGTTGCTTGATCAGCTATTTAGGGATGTAGACCTTTTGTGTGGAGGACATTCCTTATCTTTTCACTTCTCCTGGCCCTCAGACTGATCAATGTGTGAATTATTTGTGATAAAACCAGTCACGCAAACCACAATAGTTTAAAAGACAGGTATCAAATAGGAACAGCATGATGTCAGTTGTGATCCATCGTATTTCCTTCTCTAGGATATGTGAGCTTGCATCTTAATAGGAATGGTCAAGGGGTTTGAGTGCCTGACATAACTGCCGACTCCTATCCTCCACCATTGGCACTGAGGCAGCCATGCTGATGGAGCACACACTGCATCTAGTGGTGATGGTGCGATTGGAAAGCCAGCAGGAAGTAAATAAGAATATTTGTTACTGCTTGGCTGCCCAACTGCAATGAGTCTCCTTGGACCTATGCCAGCCATTTTGTTGGTGTAGGCCTGAGGAAAGAAAAAGAGGCCCAGGAAGGACAGGATAGGATCCTAGTGCCTTTCCTGCCTTCCCCCTCTCTGCCCACAGCACACCTTCTGCCATCTTTCCAGCACTGGCAGAGGCTTCAGGAGCCACTGCTGTGCACATTGTGCCCATTTGTAACAGCAGCCCAAAAGTGCATAATGGTGGCACAGCTTTCACGCCGTCATAAAGGGCCTGTGCTGCTGGAATGCTGGTTCTTGCAGTGTAAGGCCCTGATAGGATTGGGGCCTAAGATTCAAAAGAAACAGTGTCTATAGTTCATATTGTTCATTGGTAGTCCAGAATACAATGTTTGCAGATTGGCTTGGGCAGGCAGGTTTGGCTTTAGTGGTGCTTCCTGACATCAAGGCATGTTCAGTCCATGATTACAAATGGGTGCACAGAGCAAGGAACATAAAATTAAATAATTCAAGAAAAATCACCACAGGTAGCAATTTTATCTTCTCTTTGTGAGAACTCAGTCAAACAGAACTACTTCCAGTATCCTCTGAGGACTTGTTCCCAGTACAGATGCCTTTTGAGGCATCCACTTGGAGTTGAGTCTTTTTGGTGTTGACCCCACCTCACCCCTTCAGATGTTCTGTGAAGACATGACATTTTTGTTTTGCTTTGGGGGAGGTCAATACCTGGCTGTGGGTGGTGTTGGTGGTGGTTTCTGTGACATTGCTGGACAGTTTCTGTGGTGCATTACACCGCCCTTTAATTAATAGTTTGTTTGCTTTAAGGGTGGCTTTGTTTGGGGTTTCAGAATGTTCTGAAAGCTGTGTCGATTGCCTCTTTCCAGGGCTTCAAAATCCAGGTCCTCCACAGGCTCATGAGTCTTGCTAAGGAACTAATGATGCCACTCTTCTACAATCTGTTAAAATGGCATTAGAAAGATCAAGAGTAGCTGTTAATTATAATTAGATCGACAGGATAAAGAAGGTCATAGTATTGAGAATATTATAAAATTAATAGGACAATTCCATGCATGTCTATTCAGAAGGAAGTCCCATGGAGTTCAATGGGACTTACTCCCAGGTAAGTGTATCTAGTACTGCAGTCTCAGAAAAGGAGCCAAAATCACCCATATAAATGTAAATATTTTATAAATGTACTAGCATTAATCTTCCGCTAGCTGTGCTGATGCTTAGGATTTTATCGTTTTATTGTAGTTATAGAATTTTATTGCACTTAACCACACTTGATCGTTTCTCAAATTAATGTAGAAATCTTTGGCAACTGTTGATAACTTCGCCATATCTCAACAAAATAATTTTTAGTACGAAGGGCAATATATAGAATATAATTTTAATAGCACAGTGTATTCGAGTTAATGCCAAAAAGACGAATCTGGGCATTGCAATCATATTCCTGAGGCACCCCTGACTTAGCTGTAATGTAACCCAATCTAACTCAAGTGAAACTTTAGAAAAGGTTGAGCCAGAATGTAGTAGGGATATTCATTTGAATGCTGATTGAAATTATTAATATTATTATTATTTAGTGGGTTTAGGGTAAATCCTAATGCCTAGCAAAAGCAGGGGGGATGATATGTGTAGAGCAGTACTTGTACCACTGGTGATACTTGAGGTGGTGTCTGGTGCTACTTGTGGGACCCCCAGACCCCTGCTGCATGGCAGCGAGATCAGCAACAAGCAATGGTAGGAGGTTTGGTGGGCAGAGCTCCAGAGTGTGCTATTTGCATTCGCCCTTAGCCTCTTACCAGTCTGACCTCCAATCTGGAAGTAACTGGTGATGACATGATCATCAGTTACTTCTGGTGGTACTGACAACAGGTGGATTGGTACAGTGGGAGACAAACGTTGAGAAACCCTGGTGTAGGGTGTGATGCATACTCCACTAGTCTAAAGAAAAAGGTAAGAAGCACAATTTGAATAATGAATGAAAAGGGATGCATAATTTGTGGAGCTGTGGAGATGATTCCAAAATTTCTTCCTCTTCTGAGATGTTGGTGTGTCAGATGACCTGCAGCCCAATCCTCAGCTGCCCAGTGCACAGGGCTGCAGCAGGGCTGAAAATGGCTGCCGCTGCATCCTGCGCACTTTGCAGGCAGCACTGGCAGCTCCTTGGGAGAAGGGGACTTCCTGCTGCGGCTCACACCAGAGCCAGGGGAATTGCTAAGGAAGAGAGCTGGAACCCTTGCTAACTGGTAAAAACCAACTTGAAAGGACTTTATTTAACCAACCCAGGAAGATAAGGTAGGACAGGGAAGGAATGGGTAGTTCACAACGAGGAAAGATTGACAAGGTAAGCACAGGATTGCCAGATCCAATGAAAGACAGAATGCCAATACGTTTAACCATTGTACAGAAGAGGGAATTTTGGCAGGTGCTCAGAATGGAAGGGTTTAAAAAGCTGCACCTGCCTGCCTGTCCTCCATTGGATCTGGTCACCCTGGAGCATCCCCTGACTCTCAACCCTCACCCCTTTCCCACTGTTTTCATCTCCTCCAACTAAACCTGAGTGATATCAAAAGAACTTGGCTGAGGCAAAGAACCAGCACTGTCAAGGAGCCCTGACTTCAAGAGAGAGAGAGCGAGCGAGCGCGCGAGCACCCTGATGATGTTTACAGCCCCTCTGCCTCCTTCAGAAGGACCTTGCTGCACCGGAGCCCTGATCTCAATATAGAGAGATCCCTGACTCCTGATGTTGAGAGCCCAGACTGCTGTGAGAGACCTGCTTTTATAGGCTGAGTTTGCACACCGCATGCTAGGAGTTTGCATTTGGCCCTCAAGTCTCTGCACGCAGCCCTCTAGAGACACAAGTGTTCAGTCAGGTCCTCCTCTCTCCTGGCCCCCTTCTCTGCCCAGCAAGTGGGAAAGTTCACCTGAAGCTCCAGTAACTGGCCTCAGTCTACCTGTGTGGTAAAAAGAAAAAGGGGAGGTCTACTGGCCAGAGTGAAACAACATTATCACAACATTGCCTTTTCCAGACTTCCCCCCCCCCCCGCCCCATGGAGTCTCAATTCCTCTCCTCTTCACTCTGGGGCTTGAATGCTATTTAGACAACCTCCCCCTGAGGGAAAAAAATTGGATTTAAAAATAATTTCATTGCAAATCACACTGAACTGGCTTAAATATAAGAAACTGAACTGGGCACTGGATAGGGCTGGAAATTTTACTGATTTATTGGGGGGGGGGATTGAGGTTATTAGAGGCAGGCCACAGAGAGAATAAACTTGGTGGATCAGGGCTGGCTGCCCCATCTCATCTCTCCTTGTTTAATTTTTTTGTTTTAATTTAATTATAATTGATTATATTTATAATTATTTTAATTTGCTTGATGATGTCACTTCCTGCCATGACATCACTGGTGAGTCCTGGATAGATTAACCTTCCAAAAAGTGGGTCCCCGGTGCCAAAACGTTTGAGAACCATTGCTGCATATTACTGGGCAGCTACTGAGGACTATGTGGACTTGGATTTTTAGTGTAGATTGGATAGGACTGGGCAGCAACTTCACTCCCCCATAGGTGCATTCTTGTCTTTCTCTGGAGAGAAATTAACTCACTGAGTAGATTTGCCCAAATTTAGTCTAACTTCCTAATCTAATGAATTCATCAAATATGAGTAAAGTATTGTTGACACAACTGATGTAGAGACATACATAGTTCAGAACCACATGGATTTACAGGGTCAGGTATGCCTATGGGAGTGAATGGGTTTACCTAATTAAAGCTGCATTCAAACTTCATGAAACTGGGATGTGGTGTGAAAATGTATCAGTCAGTTAATCAAACAAAACATGTGGTAGGTATTGATGTACGAATGTAAGAAAGTATGTAAGGAGTACATGACCTTCAGGAACAAAATATGTCCATGACTGAGGATGGCACAAGTGGATGCAGAAGATCACCCAACCAACTCAGGGTCCAATCCTATCCCACTTTCCAGCCCTGGTGCAGCTGCAATGCAGCCCCTAGGCGAGGGAACAAATGTTCCTTTATCTTGTAGAGGCCTTCATAACTACCCTCCCGCCACAGGATGCAGCCAAACCCCATTGGCACGGCTACACCAGGGCTGGAAAGTGGGATAGGACTTGGCCCTTAGCCTTCCCCTACTTGGATGCACCACTTAGTATCAAGGAAGTCAAGTTTGCAACTGCCCCATCTTCCAAACAAAATATGTTTTCTTTTGTTTCTATGGTTGCCAAGCAACTGACAGTTGGGGTGGGAAGTTCTTTGTTAGGAAGGTGGGGGCAGCAAACTCCCTGCAACTTCTCTCTCTGTGGCTGATGGACAAGGTCTTCTCAGGTCTTTCCATCATAGGAACTCAGGGGCAGGAAGAAATGGCTAAGTCCAAAGCTTTCTTTCTTCCCTGACTCTGTTCTAGGCTCAAGCAATCATAAGGAACTTCCTTCACAAGAGAAAGCTGAGGTTCTTCCCCATCCAAGAGGCCCAGGAAGCAGGGAACTGTAGAGGCAGGTAGTCTTGGAAGTCAGTTGAACTAGGAAATCACTCAGATTCCCTCAACATGTTAATACAAGTCTTCTAAGTCACTGCCCCCAGGCTCTTGACTCGACTTGAGTCACAGATGTCCCGGACTTACACTCCACTCACAGCTTGTGGGCAGTAACTTGAAAAGTGACTGTGGACTCAAAATGACTTTGAGTCCCTATCTTTTTAGTTGTGTGTGTTGTTGCTTACTTTTGGCCACTTCTGTGTTGTGCTGCAAGACCCTATGGGTGATCCAGAAGCAGGCATTCAGAAGGATTGCAGCAGATATTGTGGGAGGGTAGGTTGGATCCAGAGGGCAGAGGCTAGGCAGGATTGAGGGGAGGAGGAAGGCTTAAGGGTTTTTGTTTTGTTTTTTGCTTTTTCTGAGGTTTTCTTTGGCTGCACAAGGCTGTGGGAGGGTCCAGAAGGTGGGGGCAGCAAGGACACAGGGGCAGCGGGATCTTTTACATATATGAATGAATGTAACTTGAAATGACTCTGACTCATGACTCGGAAACTTTTCTGAACTCGAGTCACAACGGCCACGCACAATGACTCGTGTTGAGTTGAATCACAGGGTCAGTGACTCATGATTTGTGACTTGAGCTTAGTGGTTTGAGTACACCCTGATCACCAATCCTCTGTCCTATCTGTCTCATTTCCCAGCATGGCAGTTTTGTTGCATCCATGTTGTGATTTGTGAGGCCTCGTTCATTTTGAGTTCCCCTGTGTTTGTGGTGATCAGCTCAAAGGTTGTGGCAATGTTACATTTCTCAAACCCTCCTGTTTTTTCTGTCTCTTGTGTTGTGGCTCTTTGCTTGGAATTTCTCGTTTAATTCTAGGATGGAATTTCATTCCTTGCACACCTCCTTAACAAGTACCAACAAATTAGGGATCCTACAAATCTAATCCAGAAATACACTAGGATGCAAGTTCATTTAGGAAGAAGAATGTCTGTGAAAGCAGATCATTTGAAAATGTGATGAAATAGGGAACCATGTGAGGGAATATGCGAGAGAGCAGAGACAATTTGGTTTAACACACCATTTCCTCCCATAAACAGTATGATGTGACTGGGAGCAATGTCTAGGCACAAGAGCTCCATCAGGCAAGACTGGGGTCTGGGTGGACTTTGATTTTTAATGTGGAGGTGGATAGGACTGGGCAACAAGTGCACTCCCCCATAAGTGCATCCTTATCTTATTCTGGAGATAAATTAACCAGGCAAAGAATTGTTTTTGCAGGTTGCCCAAATTTAACTTCCTAATCTAATTAATTAATCAATCTGATACAAAGATGAACCTGTTAATCTAATATGATGAAAGTATTATTGGTACAGCTGATGTTGAGAGAAATACAAGCTATCACTGAAGACTACACGGATTTACGTGATGAAATATGCCTATGTGTGTGTATGGAGTCTGCTCAATAAAAGCTGCGTATGAAATTCATATAGCTGACATGTGGTGAAAATAGGCAGGAATTGAACAATAAATGAATTATACAAACCAAACATGTGGTAGATACTGATATAGGGACAGTGCCAAAAAGTATTGAAGTAGAACATGATTTTCAGGGATGAAGTATGTCCAAGACTGATGAGACCATAAGTGGAGGTAGAAATTGCCCAACTTGCATAATCTCCCCCTACCTGGATACACTCCTTAGTATCAAATAAGACAAGCTTGCAATTTCTTTTGGACTTGCCAAGCAACTGGCAGTTGTAGTGGAATGTTCTTTGTTAGGAAGGTGGGGACTGTAAACTTCCTGCAACTACTCTCTCCCTGGCTAATGGATGAGTTCTTCCCCTTGTCTTGCCATGATAGGAACTCAGGGCAGGAGGAGATGCTAAGTCTACAGCTTTCCCTCTTCCCATGGCTCTGTTCAAAGCAGAAGCAATTACAAGAACTCCATCTGCAAGAGAAAACTGTGGCTACAGCTGACCAGCAGAGGAAATATGCTCTTGTATGAACAGAAATCACAGAATCCAAATTTCAAGAAAATGGAACGGATGCTGCCAAGGTCTGATTCCAGTTCCAGGAAATTGGAAGGAGAGGCAGGGAGGAAAAACTAATCTGGAGCAAAAACACCAGCAAGATGGGGCGTTTGGAAGGAACATGTGAGAATCGAATTGAAGAAGTCCTGCTAAGTTCTCAGTAGGTCTTTTCTCCTTGGTCTTTTCCAGCCACTGATAGAGGAAGTCTTTCAAGAGTCAGAGGCAAATGAAATCCTGGCCTGGACTTCTTCTTCAGAAGAAGAATCAGCCCTTGGTCACTCTCTGCAGGATGTCACAACATAAGCAAGTAGAAAGAGATGTTGGGATACTTGAGGGAAGTTGAAGAGCAGAATAATACATGGTTGAGAATAGAGCTAAATATGTGGGGACAGCAATGGTGGAAAATGATGCTTTCAGAACCTCCTTTCTTCTATTGAATTTCTCTGCACAGGTTTTTGGGCAGGACGGGCAGCCCAATCCTATCCCCAGGAATGATGCCGGGTGCAGCGGTCCCAAAATGGCTACAGCTGCATCTAGCAGCACCACTGGAGTTGCCAGAGGTCTCCTCCGGGGCAAGGGCATTTTTCTGCCCCGGGGGAAAGCCCCAAACCCCGCAACGGGGCATCTCATGTCTGCACCAGCTATTCTACAAAGTCCAACAAGGAGGATAGAATATGGCGGAGCAGGGCTCTGACAGTCCCACCCCAGTTCTTCGCCCCTCCCCACCCTTTCCCAACTCAGGAACACCTCTCCCCACCCCTAAGGCCTTCATCGCTGCTCAGAGTTCTTGTGGTGCTCTGGGCAGTGTCTCAGCGCCAAATGAGATGTTTGGGTCCTCCCCACATGTTTGATTTCTAGTGGGGTGATCCGTAAGATGTGCAAATATCAGTAATGATGTGGGAGGACAGTTGTTTTGTTGGGATCATTGTGTGTTGTACACCAATACTCTGCCCTGTTGGTCTCAGTTTCCAGCGTGACAGTTTGGTTGGGTCCTTGTCTATGTACACTTGGCTGTCCCTTCATTTGGGGTTGTTCAGTGTTTGCGTTGACTGACGTGGCTCAAAGGTTATGGAGATAATACATTTCTCAATCCCTCTGCACTATTTCTTGGCTGTTCCTACTGGTCTGTTGCACTGGTTTGGAGCTGGGTGCCCTCATCAAGGTCCAGGTAGCCATTGGCAACCAGCCTTGGTGATCGGCCCCCCAGGTGAGTGTAGCTTGGGGCCCTGGGGTGTGGGGCCATGGTTTGAGATGAGCAGGGTGCCTATCCAGGGAATAAGGCAGCAGCCCAGGGAGGCCTCAGGGTCCAACCCTCTGCCACAAGGGGAGCCCACACCCTGGAGAACCTCCCTCACCTTTACCCAGGGCTGGATTGGTGCCCCCACCCCAGGTCCAAGCCAGGATCCAGAGTATTCCAGAACTAAGCCCGACTGCTTGGGCTGCAGGCCGCTGCCCAATCAGGGCTGGGAGACAGTCTCAGGTAAGGAAAGTGTTCCCACTGTTGTTGGATGAGCAGTCCTTTCCCTTGGCTGCTCAGCTCCTTTGAGCCAACCCGCTGGCTCAGGCAGGCCTGCCATTTCTGGCCTCATGGTTGGCCTGAGAACTTGCAGGATCAAGTGTCAGCCTGAGGCCCAGCTGGGCAGCACTTTGGCCAGCCACCCAGGAGTTCTAGCATCCGGGCCAATTCAGGCTACCTCACCGTGACCCCAGAGTATTCCCTCAGCTCATGGCAATGGCCCTGGGCCTGATTCCAGGGCTCGCATCACCATGAGCCCAGCATTGAGCCCAGCAGCCTCACCTCCGTGAGTGGTCATGGCGGGCCCCGCAACCACCTTACTGAGAGTGGCCTCAGCAGGCCAGGCTGCCCTGCCGCCACATGCACCCATGAGCAACCAGGCATGGGTGGGATGGGTGGCTCGGCCACAGTGTGCCAAGGTGATCTTGGAGCATCCAGCCTTTTCATCTATCTGGCAGAGGTTTTCCAAGTTCATTGGATGCATCTCTGCAATTTGAGCCTCACTTGGACCGTTGTCTGGCTTCATGGCTTGTGTGAAACTGCAAAAGGAGATAAGAGGGCTAGCCTATCTTGACCAAAGAACGGTACACTCCTTCAGTCTGGGCTGGTCATCCTCTTCCACCAAGTGTGCAGCTTTGGGTGGGATGCTAATGGAGTGGTGAGGGAGGAAGGGGACATCTGCCTAGCCAGCCAGATCAGCTGAATTAATGCTGGCCATCAATGGGATGACAGATTTTGCAGCCAGATCCTAAGGAGTTAAGATTTAGAATATGCAGCAGTTCTCCTGAGGTGGGAAGCAAGCTTCCCGCCCTCACACTTCCTATTAATTTGATGGTGGCACCCTGAGTTAGTCTGGTCATCCAGTTTTGGAGGCCAGGAAGGAATTTTTGTTCAGCCATCAATTGGCTCTGGTAGCTAGATTTTATGCCTTCCCCAGGGTGTTTACTATTTACAATTTACAGTTCTATTTGGCACTGATTTGCTGCTTGATATTTAAATGGTCACAACTGAACAGTTTCTGACCAGTGAAGGGAGAGCTGAGTTGGGCTTTTGAACTAATCAGAGGCTGGAATGACCCTTGACCAAACAATGGTACATTCCTTCAATCAGGGATGGTCACCCTCTTCCAGGAAGCACTCAGCTTTGGGAGGGATGACCCTTGGCCCTTGACCAATGAAAGGTACACTGCTTCTATCTGGGAGGGTCATTCTCTTCCACTGAGTGCTCTGATTTGGGAGGGATGAATCTTGACCCTTGAACAAAGAAGGGTACAATCCTTCTATCTGAGATGGTCATCCTCTTCCACTGAGCGCTCAGCTATGGGAGGTATGACTCTTGACCAAAAAATGGTACACGCCTTCAATCAGGGATGGTCATCCTCTTCCACCGAGCTTTGGGAGGGATGACGCTTGGCCCTTGTACACTCCTATCTGGGATGGTCATCCTCTTCCACCGAGTGCTCAGCTTTGAAAGGGATGCACATGGAGTGATCAGGGAGGAAGGGGACACCTGTCTATCCAGCCAGATCAACCCCAGCAATCAATGGGGTGACAGATGTTGCAGCCAGATAACCCTCACATCCAGGAATGACTCTGGGAGTTCACTGAGTGCATAACTGACTAAACCCCAAAAGCAGACAAGTCAAGGTGTTCCGGGGTAAATAAATTCTGGACATGTGGTTCCACAAGGAAATTTTCCCACCTCTTGCAGTTCTTGGGGAGAGAGGGAGGAAGATGCAGTTTTGATTGGGATACCAGGCCATTGCCCCCCCCCCCTTTCTGAAATCTATACTCCGGGATTGAGCTCCACTCTCCACACTGCTCCTTAGGTATGCTGTTATTTTTCACCTTATTTTGTCTCAAGATCTCACTCCCGCATGGTAAAGTAATGGAAGGGGTTATGCCTGTGAACCTGTGGGTCTTTGGCAAGTGAGTGCAGGCAAGCCATTGATGCTTCAGGGTTGTCTGCTATGAGCAAAGTTTTCACAGATCTCCCAGCTATTATTTTGGTGGCCTAGCTGGAGGGGGGCCGAGCACTCAGTCCGGCGGGGAGGCTCAGAGGGGCGGGCAAGCAGCACCTCCCTTTGGAGCCATTCCCGGCGAGGGGAGCAAAACGCAGCCATATGGCTGGGAATGGCTCCAAAGGGAGGTGTTGCTTGCCCGCCCCTCTGAGCCTCCCCGCCAGTGCTCTGCCCCCCTCCAACTACGCCACTGTATTATTTCTTCCAGTTTCCAGCAGAGCAAGAGTGTCCAGAGGGATGGCCCATTTCTGCTGTGGTCATGCTGCAAAAATGTGCTTTTCAGAGGGAAAGGGGCTTGTTGCCTCACACCAAAACTGGTAAATTGGCAGGTAATCCAATTACATTCGTTTTCTCTGATCCTTAGGCTGATTTTAGAGTTAGGAGGCATCAAGTGCTGGGCAGAGTGATGCTGTTGTTCACCTCTCCAGAATGGGGTGGTGTGCGTGATCTCCATCGTGGGTACCCAGACCACCCCCCTGGGGCGGGGTTACCCTGTTCTGTCAACAGCTTGCCCCTCTGCGCAGAAACTCTCAGCAGCTGTTGGAGTGATTTGCTGATTCAGTTCCATCTGGTGAGCAACCTTACATTCATGGGTCCCCTGTTCGCTCACAGGATGTCCCCCCATTGTTCCTGAGACCTTGCTGACTGATAAGTCTCCCCCAGTGTCTCCATGAGCTTTGTTATGCCACAAGACTCTTTCTCAGTTAACAGGAATTCCTCCTCGTCTGTCACACTCTTGTGGAGCTGGGTCAAGGGTCATCAGGGTCCTGGTAGCAATCAACACCCAGCCTTGGGGTTCAGTCCTCCAGGTGAGTGTGGTAAGTGCTTGGGAGCCCTGGCCTGTGGGACCATGGATTGGAGGGGGCAGGGTGCCTGTACTGGGAGTGCAGGGTCCATCCCCTCCACAGGGAAGCCCACAATCCAGAGGGCCTCCTTCACCCTCTCCCAGTGCTGGGCAGGTGCCCTCCTGTGTCCAGGCCAGGCTCTGGGCCATCCTGGGTCTCAGCTCAATCGGCTGGGCTGCGGACTTCTACTTGCAGGGCTGGGTAACAGGCGGAGATAAGGCAAGGGTGAGCTCCACAGTGTTTCCTCTGCTGTTGGACGAGCAACCCTTTTGTCTTGGCCACCAAGTCCCCTTTGAGCCAAACCAGCCCATTGCACCATGGCACTGGCCATGGCACTGGAGCCTGACTGCATGGTTATGCATCACCGCGAGTGGCTGCGTTGGGCCCAGCAGCTGCACCTCCATGAGTGGTCATGGCGGGCCCCTCAGCCAAATTGCTGTAAGTGGCCTCAGCAGGTCAGGCCACCTTGCTACCATGAGCAGCCATGAATGGCCAGGGCGGGGAGGGGGCCTGGCCACGGTGTGCCAAGGTAATTTTGGAGCATCCTGCCTTTTCATCTACCTGGCGAAAGTTCTCCAAGGACATTGTATGAATCTCTCCAATTTGAGCCTCACTTGGACAGTTGTCTGACTTCATGGCTTGCATGAAACTGCAAGAGGAGGGAACTATGGTTAACCTATCTTGAACAAAGAATGGTACACTCCTTCTATCTGGCATGGTCATCCTCTTCCAACGAGTGCACAGTTTTGGGAGGGATGTACACGAAGTGGTGAGGGAGGAAGGGGCCACCCGCCTAGCCAGCCAGATCAGCCAAATCAACCCTGGCCATCAATGAGGTGACTGATGTCGCAGCCAGATTCTATGGAGTAGAATATGCATCCGTTTTCCTGAGGTTGGAAAGAGAGTGTCCCACCCTCATACTCCCTATTAAGTTGATGGTGGCACCCTGACTTAGTTCGGTCGTCTGGTTTTGGAGGCCAGGAAGGAATTCTTGTTCAGCCATCAATTGGCTCTGGTGGCTGGATTTTTTGCCTTCCCCGGGGTGTTTACTATTTACAATTTGCAGTTCTATTTGGCACTGATTAGCTGCTTGATTTTTAAATCGTCACAACTGAACAGTTTTTGACCAGTGTGAAGGGAGAGCTGAGTTCGGTGCTTTTGAACTACTTAGAAGCTGGAATGACCCTTGACCCTTGACGAAAGAATGGTACACTCCTTCAATCAGGGATGGTCATTCTCTTCCACTGAGCGCTCAGCTTTGGGAGGGATGACTCTTGGCATTTGACCAATGAACGGTACACTCCTTCTATCTGGGATGGTCATCCCACTGAGTGCTCAGCTTTGAGAGGGATGACTCTTGGCCCTTGAACAAAGAAAGGTACATTCCTTCTATCTGGGATGGTCTTCCTCTTCCACTGAGTGCTCAGCTTTGCGAGGGATGCACATGGAGCGGTGAGGAAGGAAGGGGACACCCAGCTAGCCAGCCAGATCAGCCCTGGCAATCAATGGGGTGACAGATGTCACATCCAGATCACCCTCACATCCAGGAATGACTCTGGGAGATCATGAAGTACGTGACTGGATGGGAGGACTGGACTCCAAATGCAGATGAGTCAGAAAGTTCTTGGGCAAATAAATCCTGGGCATGTGGTTCCACCAGGAAATCCCCCCCAGCCATTGTAGTTCTTGGGGAGAAAGGGACAAAGGTGCAATTTTGGCTAGAATACCAGGCCATTGCCCCCTCCCCTATTTTTGAAGCCTATACTCATGAATTGAGCTCCACCCTCCACACTGGTCCTTAGGTATGCTGTTATGTCAATAAAGTTGTGACCAACTTTCAAATCCCAATGTAGTTGTCTTGTCTTTTATTTGCCTCTGTAGTGTGGGGTGTATCACGCCCAGTGTATTCTGCACCCTGAATTTCTTGCAGTTCTCTCATACAGCTGTTGGCACTGGTGTTTGACCGGACACAATTCTATCCTTCCCCCCCCCCAAGGCCATTGCAGCCACACCAAAAATGTGGCTGTGCCAAGCGGGCACCCTCTTCCCATCTCCTTTCCAGCCTTCTTCCCCACTTCACTCCTTGGGCACACCGTAAGCCATTGGGCCAGCATGGGATGGACAGTTGCCCTTTGGGAGCTGCCTTGCAACATGCCCCCTTCTCCTGGGAAAGCACATCTTCCTCTTTTGAAGTCAGCTAGGGCTACAGCCAAACCCCTGGGTTGACTACAAAGCCCCTGTTCTTGAACATAGGGAACGGTTGGTCTCAGCATTGTAACTCTGCAGCTCCAGCTCTCATGGAACAGCAGAATTTGGTCCTGGTAGAGCCTCACAATTAACCCATGGACTGCTGTCTTTTTTTATTTTGTCTCATGTGCAGTCAAACTGATAACATGTTGAGTACCTCTTGTCACATTCCAGAGTGTGTTGAGTGTGATTCTATGATCTGTTGTTCACTATTTTAGGGAGAAGCCTGACACCAGTCTCTGGCCCCCTTCTTAGGCAGCCTCCCTGTTATGTCTCTTGAATGTGTCTCAGGCCCCCATTGGTCCTTGAGCTGCCAAAACTAATGTTCCAGCAATGCAAGTTCCTTTATGCTGGTATGAAAGTTGGGCCAATGTCATGCGCTTCTGTACTGCTGCCACAATTGGGCAGTGGTACTGTTTGTGCAGCAGCAGCTCAAAGGCCTCTATTGGTGCTGGTAATTTGGCAGAGGGGATGTGTTGTGGGCAGTGAGGGGTGGTTTTGAGGAGGATCAGGAAGGATCGGGCAGGGGTGGGGAGAGAGAGGGAGGGGGTGGATCTCAGCGGCACTAACATGCACCACATCTTCTTTCCCAAGCTGCCCTGCCCCTTTCTCTCCCCAGAGATAAGCCAGCAAAATGGCTGTGGCTGCATTGGCACCTACGTTGGGGAATAGGATTGGGCACTAAGTGAATCTTCAATTGGGCTTCACTTAGTAGCTGGTTACGTTGAATCTGCTGTTGTGTCAACTAGTTTTCCATACTGCGTTTGTTACTCACTAGCATGCCAAGTAATGAACCCAGCCTCATGGCTGTGTGTGGTTTCTATCTATTTGTAAGGAACAAATATCAGAGAAGCTATCAACATCTTTCTGATTGATACTTGTTAAGGTGTGGGAGCAAACCATTCAGCAGCCTGTCTGTAAGCATTTAGAGAGGAGGGTGGTGATTGCTAAGAGCCAGCATGGTTTTCTTAAGAACAAATCTTGATAGACAAATCATATCTCCTTCTATGATAGAGAGACTAGCTTGGTAGATGTGTGTGAGGTGGGTGGCTTGCTGTGAACATAGTATCAGTGATACTATGTGAACTCACTGATCTTCTATGATTCTAAGCAATTCTCATGAGCAATTGTGCACACTGTAATGGTGCACAGTTTTGAGCATGCATGTTCAACAATATATCAAGTTTATTTCTTTTCAGTAAGGTTTCCTTTAGCTCACTGGCTCTGATCCTGCTGTTGTCATGACTAACTTTTCATGAATAGCAAATAGGGTGCCCAGATGAGAACGTGGCATCAACAGCATATGCATTCAATTCGATGGACTCTGGTTGAGCATTGCAATATATAGTGAGATGTGCATTTTGTATCAACACTGCTTCCAATGATTCGGGCATTATGAGCATCGTAAGAATGCAAAAACTGCATATACATTTACACATAGGATTTCATGCCTTTTGAGGAGCGCCTCACCATAGCGGCCACCCAATTGATTGTAGGTAGTCAGTGTATTTTAAAAAATCAACCTGCTGTTCCATGCACATATACACTTGTATACAAACCTTGACCAGATCATGTATAATAAAACTGTAGATAATTTGGCAGGATTTGAGTGATGTCTGAGTACATTTTCTGTATAGCTGAGCATTTTTTTATGGTGTGTTTTTAAGACTGTTAAGAATACAGAACTCTTTCTAGAAACAGATTGCAAACATCAATAAAAGAGAGCACCATTGCACATAATAATAAACAAATTAAATGCTGTCTCTTGCAGTCACATTAAAAGCTCACAGTAAATAATTCTCTTTGAAAAATCATTGGAGCTGTGGGTTCTATTGAGATTATTGTGCGCTGATTAGAACTCCTAATGCAGCACTAATATTTAGCAGACCATAGCAATATCTGTTTTGTGCCTTGCTTTAATGTCAGTTCATTAAACTTTTATTAATAGGATTCTGAAAACTCAAAACATGTGCCGTCCTAAAACATAATGGCATTTTCAGCATTTTTTTTTATTTTTAGCCTTTTTTCCCCTTTTAGTACCATAATTGCTAGCAAATTGTCTTGCTTTTTTCCTGTTTGTGTCCAACTCTAGCATGTATAGCCAATGTTTGAAGTATGAGAATAAGGCTGCAATCCTATGCATGCCTTCCTGAGAGTAAGCCCCATTGGACAAAGTGGGACTTTCTTCTCACTAGATATGGATAGGGTTGGGTTGTACCATCTCAGGTCCCCACACGCACTTTTCCAATACATGCATACAGAATGTTTAGTGTGTACCAAGGCTTGCATGAGAAAGTGTGGGAAAGGTGGGATTTGAGAGAAGCAAAAGGCGAGAGAGGGACGGGGTGGCAATTTGGGACAGAACTGTCCCAATGGTGGCACCACCAACATCATAAAAGTTCCTCCTAAGGAACAGTAGCATAGCCACAGGGGGATCACAGCACTAAGTTTTGCAGGGCACCTCAGTGTGCCATGTAAGCTGACCCTCCCCCTTGCCATTGGAGCCATTTGCTCTTGCTGCCAGGAATGGCTCTGATGGCAAGGGGAGGGGCAACTTACACAGCACGTTGAGGCACCCTGCAAAACTTAGTGCTGTGCTCCCCTGTAGCTACTCTACTGCCAAGGAAAGTTCAATTTGCTCCTTCCATGAGTTTTTTTTGGATGCATGACAAAACCCACACCACCACGCTTTTTAATTCAGTGAGATTTCCAGGGAGAACTTTGAAAAGTCCATAGTAAACTCCCACTGTTATAAACAAAGTCAATATTTTAATAATGGCATTTTAGTTCCTTAATTTGCTCCAAGACTTTCCTCCTCCTCTACCTCTCTGGTAGGCCATATATTCTGAACCTGCAATGCTGTAACTAATGAACATCGAATGAGTTATTCCCTCACTACTAACCTCTGTGCAAAGAAAGAAGTGCATCTATCAACAGGAACAATTGAAGTACATTTACCATTGTGATTTGAGATTCTTTCAGAATGCAACTTTCTTTTTGTTCCCTGTTCCCTGTTCACCTTTAAATAATGCTTTTCCATTCCTTAAAAATACGGTTCCGTCAGCCTGACAGATTTACTGTAATGCTCCTCTCATTCTGTTGCTCAGTGACAGTGCTGAAAATCTTTCTTTTCAAAAGAAAAGGTTTGGCAGCATCTAAAAATGGCTTTGGAAACCTACGAGCTGAGATCTGTTACAAGTTCAAGAAGTGTAATCTCCCAGAACGTTGTCTGTTTCCTTTAAACAAGGCCAATTATTTCACATGCACACTTTGGAAGCTATTTAATGTGCTGTTGTCTTTGTATAAGTGGCTTCTGTCATTAAAGATTTGCTTTTAATGTAGCCTTCAAAGTTTTGTGAGATTGAAAGCACTTTTTGTTTAAAAGTTTTAATATAATGAAGGCAATACCCCCCAATAGGAAGCCAACTCTTTATCTTCTTACCGTGCATTATTATAGTCAAAATGCCAGATAATTAAAAGCAGTTTTTCTCTCTGGTACAATTTACCTGACACTTGGTCTTTGCAGCTGTTGAAAATCGCACTAGGGAGAGATGTTTCAGTTTCCTCCCACATAAGAATAGATTTTAGCCTAAAGATTCCTCTGATTTTTAGTACACAGAGAGCAATTTGGCTAAAAATGGCCCTCTGTGCATACTGAGTAGCCAACAAGATGCAAATTTCAAGCATGTGCTAGCACAGTGATTCCCAACATTTTCTTACTTGCATACCCCTTGGCAGCCCATTTCCATAAATTGTACCCCTCATACGAATGGAATATTTGTAATTAATATAGCTGCTGCTCTTTTAAATTGATATGTTTTCAACTACTGATCCGTATCTGATAATAAATGAATTGATGCCCAAAAACTAGCAGTTGGGGCTTTAGCAGCCAGCTAGTTGCCTTCCTTCTGCCTTGCTAGCTCCACAAGGCATTTTAATACAGACTTGCCTTTTTCTGCCATTATTCAATTCTTTTTTTTGAGTACCCCTAAAGGTGCTGGCAAGTACCCCTGGGGGTACACATACCCCAGGTTGGGAACCACTGTGCTAGCACCTGGTTGGTCCCTGAATAGGCTAGTCATTCTGGCTGGCCAATTGTTCCACTGCAAACTTGGATGGACTGTATTGTTCTCCTTCTCTGTATCTATGGGTCTAAGGTTTTGGCACTTCCCACCACACCCAGTTTTCTTTACACCCACACTTGATTCAGCATCATGGAACCAGGTATTTTGCCTTCCTCATTTTGCCTTTAAAAAATTGGCAAATATATTGCAGAGGGTTAAGTTAACGGGTTTGTTGAGAAGTATGTTGATACCGTGTTATGATGAGTGTCCCACTTTGGGACTAGGCACAGTTTGTCTGGGTTTGCATTTGGATATGAAACCATTTGAATCGGGATTCAGAACCAGAGTGACAACTTCTAGAGGGGTAGCTATCTTACAGCCCAGTCCCATCCTCTCTTTCCACCTGTGGAAGTGATGTTCTGCCAGTGAGCGCAATGAGGCTGCCAGCACAATGGCTGGTGGCTGCGCATGTGTGACAGTGGAGAGGCCACTGTCTGCCGTGCCTGTGAGTTGGCTGTTAGGATTGCACTGTCAATCTTTCATCTGGCCTACTGAGGAAAAACATTCTGTTTCCAGTGCTGGCCAGCCAGGAGTCTCTAAGAGTTGTCAAGCCAAGGAAAGTGATCAGCTGTTGTTTGTCCCAGCATCTGACATTCAGAGGTATATCATCTCTGTACATGAAGGTTCAATTTATCTATCATGGCTTGCATGAATCTGTTGTTTCTGTATGTGTGACAACAGAAACAACAGCAGTCATCTAGCAAAATAATTGAGCAGAGCACAATAGTTCTAAACCAGCGTTTCTCAACTCCTGGTATGGGTACCACCAGTGATACCCGAGGTGGTGTCTGATGGTACTTGCAGGACTCCTGGATCCCTGCCACCTGGCAGCAAGATCAGGAATGCCACGCAATAAACAGTGGTAGGAGGCTTGGCTCAGTGGGCAGCGCTCCAAAGCATGCTTTTCTATGCTCAAAAAAGGACTTCCGTCCACCCTGAACCTCTTACTGGTGTTCATTGTGTTGCATTTGGCCTCCCAATCCACGAGTAACTGATGATAATGTCATCACCAGTTACTTCTGGTACTGCTGCGATTCAGTGGACCATATTAAGTAGTATAATCGAGGACAAACATTGAGAATCACTGTTCTAAACCATAACGCTCCTGTAGCTTGGTGTAGAACTTGACAGAGAGAACCTTCGTATGAATGCTTAGGCTGCATGTGAGTGACTCCTGAGACTTGCCTTCTGCTTCTATATGCACATTCATTTCAGCTAAGGGTGGGGTAGCCAACAGGGCAGGAGGTCTGGTCTAGAGGGTAGAGCCTCCGTCTGCCTGAAGATAACATCCACAAGGTTGCCAGTTCGAGGCCACCGGCACCGTGCAACCTTGAAGCAGCTGACAAGCTGAAGCTGAGCTATTCCATCTGCTCTGAGCGTGGGAGGATGGAGGCCAGAATGTGAAACCAGATCAGAATGAAACACCTGAATGTAGTGGTTCTTGAAAGAAAGAATCTTCTTTCAATTGTAAAAATCCCTATTTAATAAGGGATTTAAATAAGCCTGCCTATGTAAACCACCTTGAATAAAGTCTTGAATAAAGACCAAGAAAGGTGGTATATAAATACCTATTATTATTATTATTATTATTATTATTATTATTATTATTATTATTATTATTATTATTATACCTGGAAGAAGACCTGTATTTCTGTCTCATGAGATGTGATCTGAGTTAAGCCCAAATCCTATCAACTTTCCAGCACTGACACAGCTGTGTCAATGGGGCATGTGCTGTATCCCGCAGTTGGGGGGCAGTCATGGAGGCCTCCTCAAGGTAAGGCAATATTTGTTCTCTTGCCTCGGAGCTGCACTGCCCTTACCTCGCTGCTGAAAAGTTGATTAGGATTGTGCCCTTAGTTGTGTTAGCCTGTAAACTTGGACTTCATTCTGTGCTACTGTTCAAGCTACAGTGCTTGTTGACATTTAGAATACACAGAAATGCCAAATATTAAAATCAGAAGACACTCAAGAACCTCTTAAACAATGACTATGACTGTTGTCTTCTTCTAAATCAGTTCTGTTTGTGTTATCTGTCCCATTTTTTTTGAAAGTTATTCTCCTTTTATCACTCGCCCCACAACTTCCATTGCTGACCTTTTAAAATAGATTGGATAAGAAAAAGTCAGATCCGCCCTTCATGGCTTATCTGCCGGTAACAGCCGACACTGTATGACAAGCATAATGGGTGATCCTGGGCATAGAGCTTGATGTTAGGTATTCTGACCAGCACTGCTCCCTTTCATATGTCACTATATTAGTTGTGTGGGTAACTCTGAAGCATGGCTCCTTCCTTCAGTAGTGAAATAACAGGCCAAATGGAAGGAGCTCATCGATCCCCACACCCTCTTAGGGCATGATCCTATCAAACTTTGCAGGGCTGATGCAACCATGCCAATGGGACATGCGCTGCATCCTGCAGTGAGGGGGGGGCAGTCATGTAGGCCTCCTCAAGGAAAGGGAACATTTGTCCACGTACCTCAGAGCTGCATTGTAGCTACATCAATGTTGGAAAGTTGGATGGGATTGGGCCCTTAGATATGGGCCAATGCAGGTGTAGGAAGGAGCCACTGCATCCTCCAACGTGTCCCAGGGTCTCTTATGTTACCCTGGCACTGCAGGGAGAAAAATCCTGCAACGCTTTATATATCATTAACGTAATTTATAGTGCGGCTAATGTGACCTAAGGGAAAGAGTACTGAAAATTCCGGAAATGAAACTTCTTAGAACAATGTTTCTCAATGTTTATCCTCCGCTGTACCATTTTGCATGGTTCACCTATTGGAAGTACTACCGGGAGTAACTGGTAGTGACGTCATTACCAGTCACTTCAGGATTGGGAGGCCAGATGCAGCATGACAAACACCAGTAAGTGGCTCAGGGTGGATGGGAAGGGTTTTTTTTTTTAGCCCTGAAGAGCATGCTTTGAATTAGCTCCCATATCATTAGGATTAGTTCCCATTATTGCTAGCAAAGATGAATTAAAACAATTTTAAACAACGAAAACAAACACAAATTGAGCACCACTGCCACAAAAGGTTAAATGTTGTATGCTGAAAGCATAGAAGCCATTAGCGCCCATGCGGCGCTAGTGGCAAATTGCCCCCCGCCCCGCCTCGTGCCTCCAGGCTGAGGCTGCACCGCGATTGGTTATTGCGGCTGGGGAGAGGCGGGACCAGAGCACCAGTTGGGAGCATGCGCTTCGGCCGGTCTCAGTTTGCTCCCAGCCGGCAACCTCACCCGCCCGCCCTTTCAACCAGTCTGGGATTAGCTGGTCGCTTGTCAAGGGCTGGGTAGAAATTTTTTGCAGACATCTTGATTGGCCATGAGATGTCTGTTTTTTCGCCTACCTCAGACTGGCAAAGGGTGGCGCGATCCTTAGGCCCTAGGTTGGGTTTGGTCACTACCGGTGTTGAGGGGCAGGATACGTGCGGGGCTGGGTAGGTAGGTATTTGGCTCTGTGTCCATCCAAGGCAGCAAGGTGAGGGGTGAGCCTGAACCGCTCCCATGATGCCTGACCGGCTCCAGGAGGCAGGCAGGCGAACCCCTTGCCTGGACTGTCAGGTTGGTGAGGCTCTACCTACTGGATCTGAAGTCCGGCTGCCTTGCCCCCTTTGGGGGTGGCGTTGAAAGACCTAAGCAGGCAATTGCCAACATTGGGCCTCGAGCCAGGCAGTATGTCCAATGAGATCGCAGGGGGAGGCAGACGGCTAGGACTGTTTCCCCCATATGGCCCCGCACGTCTGATGTTTATAGTCTATTGCCCTGCTGCAGTTTAAAAGTTAATAAAGTGGTCCATTTTCATCCAAGCCGATGTCTGGTCTCTTTATTGCGGATGCGGTGGTAATGTGTGCTTCACTGTGCCAAGTTTGCTATACAGCGATTGTTGTAGTAGGAAGTATTGCAGTAGGGTAGACATATACAGTACTTCATTCTGGGAGGAGTAATGTCCCTTATAAACTTGCAAGAAGGCAAAAAATGGCCCATAACATAATAATAAAAGGTTAAAGCGAGCTAAGAGAATCTTCAAGATTCTCCCCAAGATTGGATGTCCACCCAGGCTCCTCAGCATCATCAGATCTTTCCACAAGGACATGAAGGGCACTGTTGTCTTCGATGGCTCCACATCAGACCCTTTTGACATCCGAAGCGGAGTGAAGCAGGGCTGTGTTCTTGCACCAACCTTGTTTGGGATTTTCTTCGCTGTCCTGCTGAAGCAGGCCTTTGGAACTGCAACAGAAGGCATCTATCTCCGGACCAGATCAGACGGAAAGCTCTTCAACCTCTCCAGACTGAGAGCAAAATCCAAAGTCCAGCTGAAATGTCTGCGTGACTTCCTCTTTGCCGACGATGCAGCTGTCACTACCCACTCTGCCAAAGATCTCCAGCAGCTCATGGATCGTTTTAGCAAGGCCTGCCAAGATTTTGGACTGACAATCAGCCTGAAGAAAACACAGGTCATGGTTCAGGATGTGGACTCACCTCCCTGCATTACAATCTCTGAGCATGAACTGGAGGTTGTCCATGACTTTGTGTACCTTGGCTCAACGATCTCCAACACTCATTCTCTCGATACCGAGCTAAACAAGCGCATCGGTAAAGCAGCTACCACGTTTTCCAGACTCACAAAGAGAGTCTGGTCCAACAAGAAGCTGACGGAACATACCAAGATCCAGGTCTACAGAGCTTGCGTCCTGAGTACACTTCTGTACTGCAGTGAGTCATGGACTCTTCGCTCACAACAGGAGAGGAAACTGAACGCATTCCACATGCGCTGCCTCCGACGCATCCTCGGCATCACCTGGCAGGACAAAGTTCCAAACAACACAGTCCTGGAACGTGCTGGAATCCCTAGCATGTATTCACTGCTGAAACAGAGACGCCTGCGTTGGCTTGGTCATGTCGTGAGAATGGATGATGGCCGGATCCCAAAGGATCTCCTCTATGGAGAACTCGTGCAAGGAAAGCGCCCTACAGGTAGACCACAGCTGCGATACAAGGACATCTGCAAGAGGGATCTGAAGGCCTTAGGGATGGACCTCAACAAGTGGGAAACCCTGGCCTCTGAGCGGCCCGCTTGGAGGCAGGCTGTGCAGCATGGCCTTTCCCAGTTTGAAGAGACACTTTGCCAACAGTCTGAGGCTAAGAGGCAAAGAAGGAAGGCCCATAGCCAGGGAGACAGACCAGGGACAGACTGCACTTGCTCCCGGTGTGGAAGGGATTGTCACTCCCGGATTGGCCTTTTCAGCCACACTAGACGCTGTGCCAGAACCACCTTTCAGAGCGCGATACCATAGTCTTTCGAGACTGAAGGTTGCCAATACTATACTAAAGCGAGCTAAATAGAATGTCAATGGCGAACACCGTTAACCACCAGGAAATCAATATTGTAATTTAACTGTTTTAAATTGATTTTATGTGCGATCGCTTTGAGCAGGTGGTTCTCTGGGTTGAAGGCATTGATTTCTGTGGAGAAAGGCAGAGAGGAGCCTTTGGTGATTTGCTTGCCCATCTTCTTGCTGAAAGCTGCAGATTATTAGGGATGAAATCTTATACATTTAAGCATGTGTGAAAATGAAAGTGACACTTTCATTGCGACATGAAAAATTTAAAAGTCTATAAATGAGCAGAACATTGCTTTCATAAGGATTTTAGTGTCCAGAGTGATCTACAAAGAGGGAAGCTTCTGGGTGGGTGTGAAACACAAAGGCTACAGAATACAGAATTAAACTCTGAACCGAATAAAGGCTACATGTGCATATTTCATTACCTAATTCCTCATTCCAAATATGTGCCTCACAACTGCCTATGGGAAAAGTCCTTAAAAATGGGAGAATATTATACTGTTTGAGAAGTTCCCTTACTCGGGCGGTTCAGGCAGCTCCTGTGACTGCTCTCAGACTGATCAGAAAACATCGACAGCAGTGCTCTTCAATCAAAGGTTCTAGCACCACTAGTGGCACTTCAGAGTGTGGCAGGTGGTGCTTTTGACCCCCATTATGGTAACCATGGGGCACTGCTTTGCCTGGTGCAATGCTGTTGGGAGTGAAAGTGGCGAAGAAGTGATGCACTAGCTGCCTCTGTAGTTGCCTGACTCCTCAAGAGAAACATGACTTGGGAAAGGTCAGTGCAAAAATGCACAACTGCCGTCTCTGTTGGAACTCAGAGTTATTAGTTATTTGATTTTTCTCTGTAAACCGCTTTGGGAACTTTTTGTTGAAAAGCGATATATAAATACTGTTAATAATAATAATAATACAAAAGTCATACTTGCCACCCCCAAAAGTGAAGCATACCACCCAAATGGGTGCTTTTGGCATCATTACCAGCATCCACACAGGCAGCATTCCTCTCAGGTGGCACCAACACAGGCAAAGGTCTTTAGATCAGTGATTTTCAACCTTTTTCAGCTCACAGCACACTGGCAAAGCACTAAAATGGTCAATGCACACCATCAGTTTTTTTTGACAACTTAAAAAAAAGCACATTGTGCTGCCAATGGGGGGCTCACATCCCCCAATGGCCCTACTAACAAATGACCCTCTCCCAAATTCCCACAGCATACCTGGAGACCGTTTGTGGCACACTACTTTGCCACGGCACAGTGGTTGAAAATGGCTGCTTTAAATGTTCTTTGAAGGGTATTGGAGCATCCACGTGAGTTGGGATAATGTTTAATGAGGTTTTAAGGCCCACTAGGGAGAAACATTTTAATGCATCATCAAATTGTGTCTGGATTGTACCATTTCAGATGGCAAGTGGGGACATCACATGACTGAATGTTTCCCTGTATTAAACATATACATATATACCAATGCATGTGGATCAGTTACCATCAGTATGGTAACCTCCTCCCAAGAGCTCCAGTTACCTGACCTCCTAACATGACCTTCACACCAAATGCTGTCCCCCTTACCGAACGACATACCAGTTTCTGTTCCTCCCACTTACCAATGTTCTAGCTCAGCACTCTTCTACTCTCCACATTTCCTCTTCCTCTTTGTCCAGGGTGTGGAAAGAAAAGGAGTGAAGTAAATAGGCAGAGATGGGCACCCCCCCATCTGCCTGAGGTGACTGCTTCATTTGGTCCCACGAATGGGTCAGCACTGATTAACATCATGCTTCTGAACATGCATATATGTGACAGCTGGACTGATTATCATTAGCGACCTGTGTTCTGAACAACTGTTTTTTATAACTGTCTGCAAAACGCCCTAAAACTATCTTGGATGATCCAATACTTGCAAGCTATCTCCAGTAGCTCTCAGCATTTGTTGTGCACCAATAAATTAGATTTCAAACTCTTCCCCCCCTTCTGAAAATCTTACTCTCCGTGCTTCCTTTCCAGGTCTAGCAGTATTTTATCTCAGAGCAGCACGAAAAAAGTTTGTGTATTATTATGGCAAATGATTTTAAAACTCATTCATGACCAGTGATGTTGCCAAGTTTCATATTTCTTAACTCAGCATCAGAAATTAGTATCTGAATTCTCTCCCTGCCTTCCCCCAACCTCCAGTACCCCAGTGGCATAACTAGAGGGGGGGCCAAAAATGCTAGGTTTTTCAGGCACCTGAACACCCTTGTAAAGCAGCTCCTCCGCCCTCCCGCCTTCAGAGCCACTTGGGGCAGCAACAGCAATGCAGAGGAGATGCCTCTGTGTTGCTTCTGCTGTCTGGTATGACTCCACCGGCAAGGGGGAGGGGCCACTTTTCACAGGTGCTTGGGCTTAGCATTTTGACCCTCTTTTAGCTACACCACTGCAGTACCCCCTCTGCCATACCCACTTACCTTCCTTGCTGCTCTGACAATGGTGGAATGTTGTTCCAAAGAAGTTCAGATTCAATTAAATCCATTGAAAACTGGTGGGACATTTTGGAGTTGGCCTAAAAAAAGAACCTGGGTGACATTCCACCCCACACTAGGTAGGAAGGGGGGAGGTGTTGAAAGTGAAATCAGACTCCATTGCATCCCTGATGACATCATCATATAGGATGATAATGGTGTAAAATATAATTTTACACCTAGCTATCTTCACCAGCTGCTTGTAGGGCAAGGGCCACCACTATCATGGAAATCAATGTAGTTCATCAGAAGGCATTGATTCACATAAACGGTGCTGCCACTTCAGTCCTGCTTAGCCATGACCCCAGAAGCTGCATACTAGTGTCTCGGCACAATTGTCTGAAGGTCATTGATGTGTCACCCAAGGGCAGTGCTATGTGGGCCAACACTTGGTGCCACCACCACTGCTTTTGCTGCAGGACACTGGGAAAAAAGCGCCTTCCTGTGGTCCTGTAGTGCAATTGTGTGTCTCTCTCTTTGTTCCTTTTGTGGGAGAGTAGAAGAGGGAGGGGTTCACTTTAAATGAAGATAGGCATTAGCACTAACCACTTAGAAAGTGGAGTGGGTTTTAGCTGGGAGATAAACGCCAGGGATGTAGCACTCTGTTGCTGTTTTGGGTAGTGAGTTCAAGGGTTTTAGTAAGAGTGGTGAGTTAAGGCATGAAAGAGCTCACTAGGTAGAGCATAGGCTTTTAGTGGCAGCCCAACTTGCCTTTTATCATTATTTAGATTTTATGTCGTTATATTGGATGGGGAGTTAAATTTGAGGGATTATATAACCAGTGAGTGTTTATTTGGGGAGGGTAATTACGATTTTATTCTGTAATCAAAAGTTTGTCCTGTCAATTTAGTTACAATGATGGGGGCGGGGGGGGGGGGGGGTTTGAAGTTTTCTTTCTCTGACTCCCTGTTGCAATATTAAATTCCTATCTACCCTTTCTTTGTCTGGATTACCAGGTGACAACCCTCTTAGTTCTACTGAAGAGTGAAGGGCTCTGCCCAGGGAGTCTTTCTGGAAGATTTGGGAAAGGCTGGGCTGGTGGCAGCTGAGAGAGAATTACATCCTATGGTACTCAGCCATGTCAGGTCCTCATGCAGTTTTCACAAACCAGGAAGTTCAGAACTCTTGGTTTTATTTAAAGCCAAGGAGTGCCTTTGTTCCTGCAGTTCCTGCAAATAAAAGCAAGAGTCCAGCATTTCTGGGTTTGTGAAAACCACATGAGAGACCATGGTGGACAGTCTGCTTCCTACTCAAGTGAGTGGGAAGCACATTGATGTGGCTTACCTCTGTAGTGGGCTGGAGGGAAGTGGTGAGAGACTTGGGGTGAAGGGCTTCCTGCTGTCCCCTTCCCCCCCCCCCACTGTCTGTCGATGATGCAAGCCACATCAGGTTGCCTAATGGCTGGGCCAGCTGGGATGTAAAACACCCCAAAGTTGAGCCCACATCAGCTTCTTTGACAAAAATGGGAAGGAATTAATCGTCTTTTAAACTTTCCTGTTGAAATCAACAATACTTAAATCTACTCACTGCTATTAGGAGCTACATCGCAGCCCTCCTTTCCACGTTTAAATTGAATATGATTTTTTCTTGTCTGAGAGGTGACAAGCAGTTTGACTTTCACTTAATATCAGCCATTCAGCTTCCCAATTGCAGTAAGATGATGAAAACTGCTACAAGGAGCATGAATGCGGTATATTAAGAGAAGATTTACTGGGCTGAAAATTGCAGAAGAGTTCCAAAGAAACGGAAGAGCAATAACAGAGCCATCACAAAGGATTTGTGAAATCATGACTTTTTAAAGACTGGCTTCATTTTCCTTATGCCTGAAACACAATTAATGTGAAACGTTTGAAACAAAGACATCCTAACGAAAGGACTCTAATGCTGGCGTTAATCTTAACCTAGAGGTTTAATTGACAGCATCGAGAGCCTTTAGGGAACATTGTTCTTAAAATAATGAAAAGAAAACAATATTTTTAATAAAAAGTCAAACAGTGCTGTCAGTGGTGTCTTGGATACATTCTATGGGAGAATAGAAATAGCACAGTGTAATTGGTATTTAATTGCTGTAATGTATTTGGCTAATTACTTCCACATCTTCTAACTGGAGGGATGGAAAAATTCCCATGTTGTGATTTCTACATCTTTGTTGCCTGCCGCCTGCCTCTTTTTCTCACGTCTCTCTCACACAGGGTGCAATCCAAGCAGATTTTTAACCATGACTTGGCAGCCCAAAGGCATCAGAGCTCACCAGGCAGTTTTCTTTTTTTCATTGGTTGACAACGCTCAGCATCAGGAATTCATCAGCCTCATTTGTAACGTTTGTTAATGCAGAGAGCCAGGATGGTGTTGTTGTTCGGGACTTAGACCTGGAAGATCCAGGTTCAAATCACTATCTCTCAGGCTCACCTACTTTACAGGGTTGTTGTGAGGACAAAAGGAGGGAAGGAACCATGTACATCACACTGAGCTCCTTGGAGGAAAGGTGGTATAAAAATGTGAACAATAAAGTATTAAATGGTGCTGGAACCACAGAAAAGACAGTACAAACCTTTAGCCAGGAAGGAAGTGGTGGCGGCAGACTTAGGGTAAAGGGACCCCTCAGTCCTCCGCCCTCTCACTGCCCTGCAAGTTGTCGCTGATGCAACCCACATCACTTCACTAATAGATGGGCCTCCTTGCCCTTAGTTGTATGATTCCAGCTTCAGTCGCAGAGAAACATGCCTATCCTCTGAGTTCCTCTTTTTTCCACGGGCCAGTTCACACTTGCATGTGCCTCATTTGCGGATTATATTCCACACTTAAATATTCACTGCTTCAATGAAGGGAGGGACTCCAGGGAAGGGTATTGTATTTGAGAACACATCAGATGATATGAAATTCCTGCCTCCAGTGACTGAGTTATGATGGCTTATTTAGTAGACCTATTCTATGCATGCAGCAGAATGGAGTGGGAAAGAGGGAATAGAAGTGGTAGGATGGACTTTATCAGATGGCTGTAGATAGGAGATCACGTGTTTGAATGTATCCTAAATTTAACAACAACAAAACATTCCAAGAAAGTAGAGAACTAGCACTGCAAGGAGCTGGATGGACTGTGCCAGATCTTTCACCCTGATGTGTTAGATTGGGAATCTATGGGTGCAATCCTGAGGGGCAGATGGGCCGACACAAGTTCCTTGTGCTGGCCCTTCATCGTCATATGCTGACATAAGTGGGGTTCGGCTGGTGGGCAGGGAGCAGGAGGTGAGGCCAGGATCCAGAGCAGTCCCAGGCTGGTCAGATTTGCGCCACTGATCTAAGTGGCACAGATCTGAGTAGCCCCATTGGAGTTGCAGTGGCTCTCCCTGGAATAAAGGGAAAAGTTTCCCCTTGCCTCAGGGGCAAGCCACAAACTGCCAGAAACTTGCGCTGGATGCAACACAGGTCTGCTGGCCTGCCTGCTCCAGCACAAGTTAGGACTGAGCTCTATCTTGCTCTGCTGCACAAGTTGGCCAGGTCAACTCGCCTTTTGATATTGTTATTCACAATGCACATGTGACTCACCTACATTTGTGAATTCCCCCATGGCATTTCCTAGAAGAGGTTTGAGTGAGCTTTCCATATAAACCCCTAAAAACAGAACCAACAATACAAGCACATATATTAATTTCATGCCAGCTCATGGCTTCCCCTAAAGAATCCTGAGACTTGAAGGTTCTAAGAACAAGGTTAGGGATCTCTCACCTTCCCACCGAACTAGTTTCTAAGGTTTTCTAGGAACCCATTAAAGTTTTGGTATAGCTGTGTTGCATGTGAATGCATTGGTTTCTCCTCTAAAATATGCCATCACTGCATAACTGCTGAGCAGTGAACACTTCAGGCAGAGTCATTAACACGCAAGTCTCATTTGCAACTCAATTATTTGGGCTTGGCTCATCCCTGAGGAGTTCTCCGACACTGCTCCAGAATAAGTGGGTTGGAGTTCTGCAATCTGCTGTTTTATGCCCATGTAAAGAGCAAACTACATTCAGGCTGGTGTGCCTCAAGATTAGTATTGTAATGGGGGTTTAATTTCTTGCCATAAGCAGGGCTTATCTCAGCTTGAAAATGAGAGAGTGAGTCAATGTGCAGTCTCAGAGTCCTGATAAGTTGCTTCCAGGTTTGTGTGTTTCAGAATGAGCCTGGCAATTTGATCCAGGCCTATGAGGGGTAGTTGCCTAGCTTGGGCTGTGTACTCCATGTGTCCGTGAGAGACAAGACAGAGGATCGACAGCCTTGTGAGCTGTTTCTCTTGCTGGACTGCAACATATAAGACTGTAGTGAATAAATCAAATGTTGTGAATGTTTCTTCAGGCCCCCCTCCCCCCCAAATTCATTTAACATTAGAGGTCTTCTAGTCCAACCCCTTACTCAGGCCCCTGAACACAATTTCTTGCATATTCTCTGTATTTTTTGTATGTATGTATGTATTTTGCATGCATTTTGTCTGTATTCTCTGCCATTTTTGTATGTGCAAGGAGTTTCATTGTATGGATGGAAGCATCAAGGATTTCTCCCCGACATTCTGGAATAGTCCTGTCCATCCACAGATGCATAAAGTCAGGTTGCTGGTCACCTAGCTTGACTCAGGGTTGCAACAGTCTCTGGGGGTGTGCATTTATTTGTGATAAATGAGAAAATGCCACAAATTTGGCCCTTTTCTTCAATCTGTCATTCCTGTGAAGTCATATATAATTGTGTGAATGAGTCTTGAGCAAGCAGGGGCATGACCTGTTGGGGTCTCATTTGTTCCTTTTGGGGCTTCTTTTCGCTAGTGAACTGTAGCTGGGAGAGAAGGAGGGGAAGTGGCAACTGATATATCCGATCTGGGAAAACATCTGAGTATGGCCATGTGAGGCCCCATAACCTTGAAGCCCCCTTACCTGCCTAGGGCACTGGTTGCACCAACATTGGTTGGCAACCTTCAGTCTTGAAAGAATATGGTATAAGCCTACAGCACCAGGTATTCCCAGGCGGTCTCCCATCCAAGTACTAACCAGGCCTGACCCTGCTTAGCTTCCGAGACAAGATTGGGCATGTGCAGGGTTACAGGGCCAGCCTTAGGAGCTGCAGGCCCAATTGGAAACATTTTTTTGCAGGGCTCCAGTTTCACAGCCAAGCTCTGTAGAATCTTAGGGATATAAATAAAATGTATTATAGACTTTATATCTCTCTGGTAGAATGGAAAACAGTCAAAATGTGCACTTCAAAAGGGCATGTGAGTTAATGGGCCAAATGAACCTAAGCACATTTTAATACAAAATTGCATATATGTAAACCTACAAGTAAACAAACAAAATGTGTGGGTTACCTACCTTCAATAAGTAAATAGTTACAAAGCAACTTGTTTTAGTGACTGTGAAATGTCTTATTAAAACATCTTTTTTATTTTTTTATTTTTACCATAATGTGGGGTTATCTTAGGCACAGGACCCAATTAGGAACAATTGGCTTAAAGCTGGCCCTGGGTGACACGAAGGACAACTGTTCTTCATCCACAGCAGCGGAAGAAGAATGCCCTGCCGCTGGTTTCCACTGTGTTGGCTGCTTGCCCCTCCCATCAAAGGTGCCGGAACACTGTTCCGGTGCATTCCATTATAAAAAAAGCCCTGCCTACCGAGTGATGGAAGGGGGGGGGGAGAAGGTGCAGTAGACTGCCACATGAAGCCCTCCCATGCTGCATGCAAGTGCGACGATGCCTTCCTGGGGTCAGCAATTCCTTCATCTTGTCATTGCCAACTTCTGGGTTGAGAGCCTTGTGGCTACATGGCTGCGTAGCCTTGGGGGGAAGACTGCTCCCAGAACCTTATCACAGAGTTCCCATTGTGTTGAAAGCAGTTTGGTGGGGTAGATAGGCCTTACGCATCATCAAATAATGAAATTGTGAATGATCTATGCGTGTGCATAAACCAGCTCTTTAACTGTAAGCCCTTCAGGGCAAAGGCCTGTTGTCTTGTACTTTGATGGTACTAGATAAAAAACAAAACATCATAAATAATACCTTACGGAATTGTTTTTGTTCTCTGTAACCATGCTTGAGGTCAACACACAGTCCCAGCTGCAGATTCTGCAAGCTACTGCATTAGAGACAACCTTAAATAAAGATAAATAACACTGTGGGTGCCAGTAATTATTTCACAGTTCCTGTGGCATCTCTGATCAAAACTGCACTGAGTCAGCCACATATTCTCATGATAACCGAATTTCTCCATACCGCACTGTTGTAAACAAGCATGCTTTAACTTAAGCTCTTCCTGAGAAACTCTGTAAAATACCAAGTAGTGACAAAATAATTAGCAATGAGTGGTTTTATCTAAATGCAGGAATTTCGACAAGGTTCACTTGAGAGGGTTAGCTACAACAGAATTGGAGCTCTTTTGTCATTAATAGATTTTAGGTCTCAGTGGTAATTGTGCAATGTTGTATTTGCATTGTTCTTGTTTTCTTCTGATTAGCCTAACAAGTTGGGATTTTTTAAAAGAATTTGTTCCTGTCTGAGTCGTTGAGGAATTAATTAACTTGTCAGTCATGGTCAGACGAATCCCGAGTTTGGATTAAACCCTTACAAAAAAAATCATCAGCAAAGTTTCTTTGTATCTGACGATAATTGGATTCCAATTTTTTTATTGTTCTCCAAGTGGAGTCCCTAAGTATCAGAGCAATAAAATTCACAAAGCAGGGATGATAATAGGGAATGATGACAGACAATGTTTTGTGGACAAAGAAGAAGCACCTTTAGCTGTGTTGTCAGTATCTGCAGTTGAGTAACTGACCCACAAGTTGCTCCCCAACTTGATAGTCTGGTAAGTCTGAGTGATGAAACATGCATTCAAAATGTCATAGTTGGTATGTGCAAGCTCCTGGTTTTAGAGGTAGTCTACCTCAGATTGCCAGATGCAGGGGAGGGCACCAGGACGCCGGTTGTGTCTTGCTGTCTTTTGTGAAGCATTTGGTGGGCCACTCTTAGATACAGGAAGCTGGACTAGATGGGCCTTTGGCCTGATCCAGTGGGGCTCGTCTTATGTTCTTATTCACATGAAGAGTGAAGCCACATGTAGAAGTTGTTTGAAACCGATGTTATTTTACTCAGAAGTAAGTTCATTGTGTTCAGTAAGGCTGTAATACTCTTTTACTCACCAGAAACAAACACCTCAAGCTATATGTAAAACTACTCAACCATTTTTATTTTTCACATTACTATATTCCACCCTTTCTTTAATGGATTCAGGGATGATTCACATATGTGTCAGGCATCCCAATCCTAACCTGTGCTGGAACAGGTCGACCAGCTGGCATGCCCAATATCCAGTGTGAAGTTGGGACTGGCTGCAGCACAACCTGGGGCAAGGGGAATGGATTCCACTGCAGCGACCCAAATGGGACTACTCAGATCTGCACCTAAAGAGGCGGCACAGATCCAAGAAACCTAGCGTTAGGCTGGGCCTAATGCCTGGCCTAATGCTATAGAAGGCCAATTCTATGCTTGGGATCATTAGAAAAGGTATTGAGAACAAAACGGCTAATATTATAATGCCGTTGTACAAATCGATGGTAAGGCCAGAACTGGAGTATTGTGTCCAGTTCTGGTCGCCACATCTCAAAAAGGACATAGTGGAAATGGAAAAGGTGCAAAAAAGAGCGACTAAGATGATTGCTGGGCTGGGGCACCTCCCTCATGAGGAAAAGCAACGGTGTTTGGGCCTCTTCAGCCTAGAAAAGAGGTGCCTGAGGGGGGACATGATTGAGACATACAAAATTATGCGCGGGAAGGATAAAGTGGATAGAGAGATGCTCTTTACACTCTCACATAACACCAGAACCAGGGGACATCCACTAAAATTGAGTGTTGGGAGAGTTAGGACAGACAAAAGAAAATGTTTCTTTACTCAGCGTGTGGTTGGTCTGTGGAACTCTTTGCCGCAGGATGTGGTGACGGCATCTGGCCTGGATGCCTTTAAAAGGGGATTGGACAAGTTTCTGGAGGAAAAATCCATTATGGGTTACAAGCCATGATGTGAACCTCCTGATTTTAGAAGTGGACTATGTTTCAGAATGCCAGATGCAAGGGAGAGCACCAGGATGCAGGTCTCTTGTTATCTGGTGTGCTCCCTGCGGCATTTGGTGGGCCACTGTGAGATATAGGAAGCTGAAATAGATGGACCTATGGCCTGATCCAGCGGGGCTCTTCTTATGTTCTTATGCCTCCAGGGAGGGACTTAGGATCCAGCCTAAGTACCGGATCCTGGCACCACCTGCCTCCTGGTCCCAGCCTGCCTGCCCTCCCCTCCCACCCTGGAACACTGTAATTCCATCTCCCCCTGTTCTCCCCAGACCCCTCGCCATCCTGACTTGGCTGGCATGAACTCACCAGGCTTGGGGCTTGCTCCAACATGGAGATGCTGGTGCACATCCTTGTGCCAGCCTCTCAAGGAGGCACAAATGTGCAGTACTCCTGAGCCGGTGCAGAAGAAAAATGATATGAGATGCAAGTTTTGCCCATGAAACTTTTCAAATATATTATCCTTAACATGGATGAAAAAAATTAACAAGAAGCAACAGATGTGCGAAAATGGTTGTTTACCCAGTCAAGGAATGAGCTTCCAAGTTGTCCCTGTATTTTGTGTCTTCTAACCAGCTGGCAGAAGAAAAAGAACTTTGATGGAATCATAAAAAAGTTATCACAGGGATGAGATGCTAATAATTGGTGCCTTAAATTCCAATCCTCCTGCTGCAATGAACCATTCCTGGCAAAGATATGAAGCCATGGAGCATCTGCTGATGTTTCACTGCCCCAGAGATGGGTAACAAGTTGCAGAAAGGAATGCTGCCTAATTAAATGTGAAGTTTATATATACAGGTGCAGCCTATTTATCCACAGGTTTTTTATTTGCGGATTTGTCTCAATGCGAATGGGGTGGGGGAACCGAAAGTCACACACACCTTTGCCTCCTTTGCCCTGTGCTGGGGTCTCCCTCCATTTCCAGGCAGCCCAAAACACTCCAAAAAGGCTCTGCCTCACCCAGGCAGGGAAATAGCCCTGGAGCCCTGGAAGAGGTTCCCCTTGCAAAGGAACAGTAACACTCCTGGAACCCCTGAACCAGCAAAGAGGCTGAAGAGGGGAAGAGGGGCCGAAAATCTCTGCAGCCAGAACAGATGCAGCAAGGTCGAGCTCTCACTCACTCTCACTCACTCACTCACACAGGGGCAGGTGTGGTAGCAACAGAGGGGATTGCTTTAAAAAAATCCAGGGAGTGTTTGCCCCCCATTGAGATGGTGCAGGCAATCACCAACACAAGCAAAGCGCCCCCCCCCCCGTTGCAGGCAATCACGACACAAGAAAGCCTTCCCACCAGGCCAAGCATGAGATATAACCACACTTTCCTGGGAGTAAGCCCCATTGACTACAATGGGGCTTACTTCTGAGTAGAAACTCATAGGGCTGGACTCTTAAAAGGTCAGCATCCCATGTGAAAGAAGCCGGGCAGCTGGCAATGGGGAAGGCTGAGTACAGAGCCGAGGGGAGGGGACTGATAACAGCTGCCTTAGTTTCCTTCCATCCGGAAGTGTCAGGCTGCAGTGTATTTGCGTAATTCTATGGAATTTAGCACAATGCGTTCTTTGTTAAACGAGCCGAGTCACGGAACTAACGTGGATAAATAAGCTCCACCTGTATAACCTTTCAAGACGTTATTGAATTTCCAGAGGAACTGCTCAGACACAGAATCACGTTGCAATGAAAGGGATGATTAATCTTGTTCTTCCTATTACTAACTCTAATTAGAAAAACAAACGAGCAATCTTTAGAATCACATTCACCCCCCCAGCAGCAGCAACTTAAAGCCACCTGCCTTCCTCACATTTGCCTCAGTGCTTTTGATTGAAAGCATAAAACTCTCCCTGTTAGTTAAGGGAATATCATTTATGTGCATGGACATAGATTCATGTTAGGAAATACAATCACATTTTAAAATGGTGTACTCTTTCCTTCCATCCCTCAGTTTTTTCCTCCAAGAGCTAAGTGTAAATTGTAGGCTCCTCTGGGCAGGGACCCATATTTGCTCTTTGGGAGCCCTGTTCATTCTCAGGACTCCTGTTAGTTTCAACCCTGGCCCTATTCAGGTCCAAAGCTACTTGTTTTGAGACCTGTTCCTGCTGTTCCACTTCATGCCAAGCCCCTGCCCCAAACTCATGCCCATATTGTTTTGAAAACAGAAAACCCTCACATTTTCACTTCAACATTATGTCCTGATCTCCTCCCTGGTTGGGCCTCTCCACTGCTGGTGCTGCTCCAGTGCTTGACTTATATCAGTGCAGTGCTTTTCAGCATCTGATGCATGGGCTTCAGTGGGCAGATTTCTACACTAGTGAGCCTGACATAGTGCTGACCTACGTGGCGGTATACTGGCTTATCTGGAGTATAGAACTGGGCTGCTTTTCTAATAAATATAAGCTCATAAGAAAAGCCTGCTTGATCAGGCCAAATGCCCACCTTGTCCATCTTGTTTCCTGCAGTGTCCCACCAGCTGCCTCTGGGCCGCTCACAAGCAGTAGGGAAAGGCATTTTTCTCTCCTGCCATTGCTCTACCACAATAGGTAAGAACATAAGAAGAGCCCTGCTGGATTTAGCCCAGGGCCCATCAAGTGCAGCTTCCTATATCTCACAGCAGCCCACCAGACACCTCAGGGAGCACACACAAGACCACAAGACACTTGCATCTCGCTGCCACCTCCCTGCATCTAGCATTCTATTTACACTCACACACCCCCAGCAAAGACACCAGATAGCAATTGGTTTTAAACACAATTGCTACTTTATTAAACACAGTGACCAATTTTAACGCATGAAACTTACTGAATATCTCTTCCCTCCCATGCCAGTCTGGGGTAAGCAAAAAAACTGCCACCCACAGCCAATTTGAATGGCAAAAAAGTTCCTACCCAGCCCTCATAATGAGTGGCCAGTTAATGTCAGTCTGTATGTACCCATTTGGAATTCAGAAGCATAGTGCCATTGCAACCAGAGGTAGAACACAGCCACCATAACTAGTACCCATTGGTAGACCTGTCTTCCATGAATTTGTTCAATCCCTTTTCAAGTCAGCCAAGCCGGTGGCCATCACCATACGCTGTGGCCACAAAATTCCACAGACTTGTTGTGTGACAAAGACAGGAAGGCTTGGCTAAGACATCTTCTCAGATGGCCACTGTTATGGTCCCTCATCTTAAAAAATATTTACATATTCATCCAGTGAAACCCCATTGAGGCCCATCTGTCTAGAAATTCTGAGAGCAAGCAGGCTGCTTCTTGTTCAAGAATTACAGAGGGAAATACATGGATGGGTCATGTCAAACATTGCCACTGGCCTACTGAAATGTCTGAGGAATCATCATCCCGTTCCCTACCTTTGATTTTATTTCATACTAATACATATGTAAAAGGGGTGCCCCATGCAAAAATGATTGAAGCCCTACTTATTTCACTCAGGCTGCAGGCACTGGTGTACCCGGCCTTTGAATCTCACTCCTTAACCACGCTAAATCGTTCACATGCAGAAATGTACTAGACGGTTATTGGAATTAGCTGCAACAGATGTCACATTAGCATTTAGCTGTCTGGCTGACAGACGAGTAGTTACCACGTGGAACATTCCGGACGTGTATATTAGGCTTTCAGACACACATTGCTGTCATTCCATTAAGCTTCGAGGCCTGACTAAAAGAAATGAATGAAGAATATAATGGGAGGGGGAAGTTAAAGCCACAGGGGTCCAATGCAATAATTTATTGTTATGATGTTTCTCACTAACTATGCATATTAGTGGGCACGACCAAATCTGTGCACACATAGGAGAAAAGGAGTTCACCAAGTAACACAGGTAGCCAAGGCTGAAGAATGTGAATTGGTCAAGAAAGGCTTCTGGAAGATGGGCGAGTACAAGAGGCCCTGTTTTGCATGGGGCAAGTTCCATCTATGGCTTCTTTAGGAAGGGCTGGGAAATGGTTCTTTTCTGAACCATGGACAGCCACAACCATAGTCAGGGCAGACAAGAATGAGACAGAGGAAGCTAGAGTCTGGCTTGGTATGATATACTATACATGTATGTAACTAAAAGCACAATCCTAACTAACTTTCCAGCACTGGCATAGCTGTGCCAGTGGGGCATGTGCTGCATCCTGCAGTTGGGAGGCAGTCATGGAGGCCTCCTCAAGGTAAGGCAATGTTTGTTCCCTTACATTGGAGCTGCATTGCCCTATGTCGGTGCTGGAAAGTGGGTTAGGATTGAGCCCAAACAAAATGTTTCTGTGAAAAAATATGTATAAGCTTTTTGGCTTACCTGGTTTACACAGAGGTTTACAAAAAAAAAAAATCATACAAATAGAATGATTATAAACCTAGGCTTGAGTTTAAATGGCTCACCTCACTTCATGTTCTTTTTTCATGTGTGTCAAAAGGTAACTCCCATTTGAATTATTCCAGTGCTGTTCTTCTAGGTGCCATTTTCCTTTTTGCTCTTGCTTTCATTTGCCCCATGCAGTTGTTCAATCTGACGAGCTCTGGGAGCCCACATTATTTTGTTGGTCATATCAAAATATGGCATTTTATGTGATGTCACTGTGGTCACCGGTGTCACTGGGGAAGCAGGGGGTGTGGGCTGCACCGGGTGACGCACTCAGGCGGGTGACACCACTACTGGCCAAAATTGTGAAATCTTGATATTTGCAAATAATGCCATCATGTTATATATCTTTCAATGGATAGTTTCATGCAGAATGCAATGAAACAAATGGCACTGAAATATCTCAAAAGTTATAGTAAAATAACCAAAAAAAGGAAAACATAACTGCCTTATGTAACAAACAGTGGATTCCTTAACTTAAAACTGAGTACTTGTTTCTGCAGGTGCGCCCACCCACCCTCCTGAGGAACCATTTGGCTCCAAAATGGAGCCCTTCCGGGAGAGGGGTCTAGCACGCAGGTGCAGGGGCAACATGATGATGCAGCTGGGTCAAGTTACTGCATTACCGTGTTACCCTGCCCCAGGCATCAGTGGGCCCTGGATGCAGCAGTATGGAAGGCCCAGTTCAAATTTTTTCCCATGGTAGGAAACATAGCCCTCCCCCCAGTGAACAACATGGAAAGCCATTTGTGTGAAGGGGCTGTCCATCTGTGTGTGATGATTTAAAACCTTACAGCAAGTTTACAAATCATGACACCCATGTGCAGAAATGCTGGCGCAAACCTTATCAATCCATTTGAGAGTTTTCAAAAACAATTGTTTTGGGGTTTGGAGGATACTAGAGACTAGAAAATGTTGTGACTAGGCAACAAACCTCATTCACACCAACCCAAGTTATACAGCATCCATCATAAAAGCCAGGTACAGTCATTTGCTTGCACAGATGGTTTGTATGCACTGTGTGCTTAGATGAAACTGAAAACAGATCTGAGATTTGGGCTTGGTTTCAATTTCATTGATGGCTCCACTAAGAGGCATTCCCCTCTCCTTTTATGGACATGATGGTAAGATGTATTTCTCTGGGATATGAGCAGTTTCATTTCATATTGTCTAGGTTTGTCGTGCTTGTTATCTTTTGACAGGCTTGTAGGAAGGGAAAAAAAATTGTTAAAACCTTTTTTACCAATGCCTCTGAGGGCCCAGTCCTATCCAACTTTCCAGCATCGATGCAGGCGCAATGCAGCTCCGATGTAAGGAAACAAATATTCCCTTATCTTGAGGAGGCCTCCATGACTGCCCCAGCACCACAGGATGCAGTGCACACTCCATTGGCATGGCTGCACTGGGGTTGGAAAACTGGATAGGATTTGGCCCTGAGTCACCACACCCTCATCTAAAGTGGTGGATGCAGAATAACTGGGGTTCTGATTTGTGTCCCGGAACCATTTGCACATAAACAAATGTACAAATTTGTTTTTGCTCTTCATCCAACAGCCTTTTACTGGGCTAACAGCCCAATCCTGAGCTGCCTGGAGCTGCGGGAACCGGCAGCTCCACAGAGGGCTCCCGCCGGATCCAGAGCCTCCCACACTACCGCGGGAGGCTCCTTGGGACATTCGTCCCCTTCCCCCAGGTAAGGGAAGCAGCCCTGCAATGGGGCTACTCACTTTAGCGGCGACTGTTTGGTCACCGCTAAAGTGAAGGTGCTCGTGTAGGGCGAGCAGCCCTACCCGAGCACCTTGGATCCTGAGGAGCTCAGCTCCGCGGATCCGCCTCTCCCCTGCCCCCCGGAACGACTCCCCCATGCCCCGACCATGCCTCCCCCACAGAGCTGCACGCTGGCTCAGTGCTGGTCGGAGCTGAGCCAGCTCTGGTGGGAGCCCAGCAGTAAGCCCCACAAACGTGCCTTATGGCATGTTTGCGACTGTGGTCCGCACTGCAGAGGCGTGGCACAGACCACAGGATTGGGCTCTCAGTCACTAGTGCACTGGAGTTGTTCTGTATGATTAAGAACCTGTTGCTATGGGATCCACACAGGGAGATGGCTGTGCCCTCAGATGTCCACCATGACCAATGTGTCCTCGTTTGTGGGGGAAAAAATGAATAGGTCTCTTCTGGTCTAGTCTCTAGTTGTTCAGTGATAATCTTGGAGATAGGTAGAGTGCCATCTTGTCAGATTTCAAGGGACACCTTTAAACTTGAAAGGTGAGAAACTAGAAAGGCACCTTGGAGGAATGAGGCCAATGTCATGCTTGCTTAACCTTTGTCCAGCTTGGCCAATTAAACTGGCTTGACCAGAATTGGATTCTGGATGGCTGAAATAATACATTTTTCTCTGAGAGAAAGAGGTATCCTTGCAATGCTGAGAGAAGCCACGAGTAGGTTGGTGGCAAGGCTGTGCCAATGTCCAAGGTTACCATTCTGTGTCTGCTGACTTGAGTGTGATGCGTTGTAGGTGCCACAAGACAAGGGTGCTAAGGAACAAGAGAACCTCCTGGTTAAAGTGGAGTTTCACAGATAGAAAGAGGCTATGAAGCAAGCGGTAACATGCACACAGTAGCTTTAATCACAGTCCCTTCCAAGGTATGTTGGGGTGTTGAACTTGTTCCCAGCGATGCTATGATTTGGTTCTCAGTCACTGGAAAACCTCTTTTGGTTCTCTTATTTATGCACTTGCTGGGAATTTTAAAAAAGATATCTTGTTCAAGATGACAAATCCTGACCAACTTTCCACCACTGGCACAGCTGTGCCAGTAGCACAGGAGCTGTATCCTGCAGTTTGGTGGCAGTCCTGGAAGCCTCTTCATGGCGTTTGTTCCCTTACCTCAGAGCTGCATTGCATTGGTTAACCAGCTTTCCAGCACCAAGGTAAGAGCTATGTAACTCTGAGGTAAGTAAACAAATATTGACTTACCTTGAGGAGACCACCGTGATTGCCCCCCAACTGCAGGATGCAGCACATGCCCCACTGGCACAGCTATGCCAATGCTGGAAAGTTGGTTAGCTTAGCGCAACAAAAGCTTTCTGTTTCTCAATTTTTCTATCATTTGCCAATCTCTCATTACCACTGTTTGTCCAGGGGATAAAAGACTTTGGGAAAGAAGTCCAAAAGACAGAAGTGATGTTGTATTCTCAAAGCCATCTGCAAAAGGCTTTTCATCCACTTAAATTTTAATAGCAAAGCAATTAGTGATCAGTCAGTTAGCAATCTATCGTTTCAGCACATTTTTAACGCTAATCTTCTTTGCATACAAAAGATATTGGAAGAGCAGAGTATAATTTGGACTGTTTGCATTTCATATCAATTGCCAATTGGCAGAGTCCCAGATCAGCACATTTGCAAGCCTTGTACAAATAAACGGCAAATCGGTCTGCTAGCCTGTATTTATGGAGGTGTCCACAGCGCAAAAAGAACTGGCTGTTTGCAGGAACATGCAAAACCCCAATGAGTCATCTTGTAGATGCTGTTATTCATCACATGACTTACCAGATATCTCATATAAGCAGTTTATTACAAACCAGCTATTTGGCCTTTGGGCTGACATATGAATCAGAAATATATCAGTGGTGAGAAGCCAAATCCTATCCCCCCACCAGCCTATGTGTTGCAGGAGTGCTGACCAGAGCACATGCTGCATTTTATGGTGGGGGGAGGGGTGATCAGATGGCCCAGGAGAGGTAAGTAAAAATAATTTTTCCTTACCACCCCATAACCCATCTGACCACTGCTGGGCCTTAGTTGAAGGAGAGCATGTCAGGCCAGAAAAAGGGGGATAGGAGCTTGGTGTGTGCAAACTGAAGCCAAGATCCACCCCTTCCACTGCCAAAATGCCCTCTGATCTCCCTGCTCCCTATCCTGATCCTGCCCTGAGCGTCCGGTGAAATGCTTCTGCCACCACCTTATCTGCTCTGGTGCAGCTTGAGTGAGCTGCTGGTGCACACTCAGCACCTGCCCTGCAGCCATTTACACGACAGCAGTGCACCTTTTGTGGTGCCACACTGAGACTTGCAGCAGCAGATTGTGAGATCCACCTCACAATAAGACAATATTTCTCCCAGTGAACTCTGGTTCTTCTTGGATCCCTGCACAATTTTATGATATGGTCATCAGAAACCATGCAACTTTTGGAGCCTGTGCTCTTGAACCTAAAGAACCTCCAGAAGACAACCAGATGTAATAGCCTTAGGTTCTCTTTTTTTTTTGCTTCGTCTCTGAACAGCTGTCATGGAAAACAATTCAGTTTATTTAATGATCAAACTTAAACATCCATTTGCTAAAAACTGTGTTGAGGCCCATTACAAAAATAAAAGGCAGTTATTTGGTTACTATAATTCTGACTGGAGACATGAAACTCCATTTCCTCTTCCAAGCGTAGTACTGGAAAGCACATGCATTGCAAGAATTACTTATCATAGAAATGAAATATTATTATAAACAAAGCCAAGTACACAAACCGCAACTGAGTTTGGGACAGAGCTCACCAGCCAGCAGCCACAAATACGTATAAAACTAAGTTAACTTGTATTACAGTGGCACCCCCCAAAGAAGCACACGAGACACAGGTTTGGAATGATTTAAACTTTATTAATAAACAACAAACCTGTAGCAGGGAAAAATTTATCTAAAGTCCCCCAGCGTGCTGGCATCTAATAGCTTGGGGGAAATGGTGCTGGCCATCTATCTCCCCCTGACTCCAATAGGGTGTCACATCCTGGCTCAAGGTGTCACTCAATTGAGGACTGAGTTATCCTATCACAGCCATCCCCAAAGGGTCGAGGCAGCCGGCCAGCACAGACCCACACCGGAAAACCTTGTGTAAGCCTTTGCTCGAACCAGCCAAGGGGCTCACCAGCCAACCTCATCAACCAGGACAAGTGTTGTCAGAGCAGTTCTGGCTTACCCCTTGGCCTTGCTAACCTCAGCATGTATGTTGGCCCCCGCTCCTGGCTACCCAGCCAGCACGCCACCTGCCACATGGGGGGGGGGTAGCCTAGTGCTTAATCCCCACCACCCCACGAAAAAACCCAACAGGCTCCGCAGACCCTGCTGCAGGTGAAACAGAAAAATATCAGCCCCAGTCATAGATAGATGTACTCTGTGAGAACATGATCTCAGGGTGGAAGATGGCAGTTCCACCTTGTCTGGACATAACCCACCTCAGGTATGCATTGATCTTGTGCCTAGAGATGTCACCTACAAGAAGGTTGACAGCCCCAAGCTAGACCCTTCTGGGGAGCATGTCTGACCAGATTATGACAATTCCTGGTAGCCAGTTGTGTGTCAGAGCAAGATCCCTACGGACTGTAGCCTTAAGGACAACGAGGTCCTCTGGCGCAGGTCATTCTCGCCAAAGTGTATTAACAGTACCTGAGGGGGCGTCCTGGAATCCAGAAAGCTCACACAGAAAAGGGAGTAGCTGGCCCAAAGTATACATCTCTTAGCAGCCCACTACATCTCCGCCATGTCGCCCCCAAGTCAACCTGGGTGCCAAATTCCAAGGCCGCTGCCCTCTTCCTTGCCCAAAACACAATGGAGTATCCAATGATGAGGACACAGGCGGGGAATGATCAGCAGCGACCTGAAAATACAGAAAGGAGTGTAAGTAACCTGAATCTGTAACCCAAGACCTGTCACAGTACAACCTTAAGTGTCCATCACACTGGGCAAAAGAACTAGGACCTATCACAACAGCCCCTGACCATGCCGCAGCCATGGCCCCCACATGGGACAGCCATCACACCAGGCACCCAAACACTCAGTGGTACCTATCACACCAGGTACCATTCATCCACACAGGCCAGGCCAATATTAGCCTATTGACCTTGTACTTACCCACCATGGGACACCCATCACACTGGGCACCCAAACACTCACTCAGTGGCACCTATCACACCAGGTACCATTCATCCACAGGCCAGGCCAGCACATAGCCTATTGGCCTAGCACTTACTTAGGTAGACTTATAAGTGACCAACCTCCACTGACAGATGCTTTGACTATCCACTGGTGAAAGACTGGATACTGCTGCAACAAATGCTGCCCCAACTCTGAATGAATGCAGCCCACCCATATAGGGTGCTGAATACCAACCAGCCACTGCAAGGCAAACACTGGTCAATGAAGACCTACTTCACTTGCAAATGTAGCCCCATACAGAGTGCTGAATGCCTGCCAGCCACTGCCAGGTAACCATGGGCCAATGAAGTTCTTTTTCACTCACAAAAACCTATTCCTATAAAGAGTGCTAAATACCTGACAGCTACTTCCTGGCAACCATTGACAACTAAAGGACATCACTTGTAAGTGTAGCCCCATATAGGGGAATGAAACTCTCTGGCTACCACCAGGCAAACATGGACCAATGAAGACTTATTTTACTTGCAAATTTTGCCCTATACAGTGTACTGAATGCCCCCAGCTACTGCCTAGCAAACATTGGCCAATAAATAACATTTTCACTTGCAAACTTAGCCCCATATAGGCTGCTGAATGCTCGCCAGGTACTGCCGGGCAACTATATGCTAGTAAATGCCTACTTCACTTACAAATGTAATCCCATATAGGGTGCTGAATACTTGCTGGCTATTGCCAGACAACTATGGGCCAGTAAAGCTGTCCAAGCATTCAAAGAAATGATCCAGCTGCTCATCTGGGCACCTGTGACTCTCCCTGCTCCACATCACCTCTTTCTCTGAAGCTGGAGTCTCCGCTTGCAAGAGCTGTGACAGGGAGCTTGCCAGATCGGTGCAGACTGAAGCTGGGCAGCTTGCCAGCCCCAGCACAGCTACACCATACCCCTCAGTTCCAAAAGGGAGCCCATTGCCTGCCTGTATTTGCCCGCCTTTGCCTCATGTGCTGAGGGGGAGGGCAGAGCAAATGACGGCGGGGCTGCAAGGGCCCCACCGGAATTATATAACCTGCCGTTGTCTTGGTCTCATGAGCACGTACTTTATTGCCTTTAATGTTTATCAGCAGAAGGCTTTGGACCTTAGACTCTGGAAATGGCCGCATTCATTTTAGATAGCAGAAACTGATTCACCTCAGTCGAGTTTCTGGCCTTGGGAGCAGAACCTTATATGCTGGAAATTGCCCTATTTGTTTCAGTTGATGTTGATGAAGTTACATTGGCTAAGGGCTTGGCCTCAGTAACAGCAAAAAATGAAAATATATATATATATATATATATATATATATATATATATATATATATATATATATATATATATATATTGTTCTCCAGAAGTTGTTTAGCTAAATGCTCCATATGTACAATAAGAAAAAAGGCCATATTTTGTGTTAATGATATTAAACAGCAGTGAAATAATTAACCCAAGATACTGCCTTATCTTCAGTCAAACCCATACCACAGTACCATTTAGGTGTGTGTTGTTTATCTGCTGATTGACATCTGCTCTCCAGGATGTTAGATGGGGAACTTTCCCATTCCTACCAGGAGATGTCAAGGGTTGAGCCTCAAAGGTGCTCCACCACTGAACTACAAGGTGAATGTAAAAAGGTGGTGTGAAAGGAGGAATGCAAAATTTAGGTGAGGTGACACCTTTGCAAGCATTTGAAATTAATTTGGTTTTAGAGGGGTGTCTGCGAGGGATTCCAGCATTTGAGTCAGGAACTGCAGGGTTAAAGTCTGGGATCTATTCTAGAAAGCTGAAGTGGAAATGTGTGCTCAATCATCATCACGCCAAGAAGATGCAGATTGCAACCAACCCCATATGGTGGTATCTGGGGTTGAACCTGGGACCTTAGACTTGCAAAAAGAGCTGAGAGCTGAACTACAGTCCTATCCCCTAACATTGTCCCTGCCATGAACTCCCTAAGTGGTCAGCCCAGTTGAGATGATATTTTTAGGCCGCTTGCCCTCACACCACCTCTGTACCAGATAACACCAGCTTACTTGGTAGGTTCATTAAGCATTCCAGGATAGTGGATGTGAATCACTTTGATTCTTCTACAGTGTTTCTCAACCAGTGGTATGGGCACCATAAGTGGGTCCCCCTAGACACCTGCCACCTGGCATGGAAACCAGGAAAACGACACAACAAACAGCAGTAGGAAACTCAGCTCAGTGGGCAGAATTCCAAAGCATGCTTTTCCGTGCTGGTAAAAGCCCTCCCATCCACCCTGAGCTTCTTACTGGTGTTGCATCACATCTGGCCTCCCAACCCAGAAGTAACTGGTGATGATGTCCTTGCCAATTAATTCCAGTGGTACTTCAAGTAAGCTGACCATGCGAAGTGGTACAGCAGAGGACAAATGTTAAAAAAACACTGTTCTAAAAGCACCACAGAACTGTAGAAGAATTATTATTGTATGCCCATTTTCTAGTACAATTGCGAAGATATGTTTTTCCTGTTAAGATTTATTAAGGAGGGGACACAAAGGCACAGAACTTCTCTTAAGGCCATGATAAAATGTTCCACTGATAGGAGTAGCCTCCTATCAGCCTCCAGTCATCTGAAAGGAAAACTTGATACAGGCACAAAACGTTAACAGAAAACATTGAACTGGCAGTGGTAAAAAATAATGGACCTGACCCAGCTCTGGATGTGTGCAATGAATCATAATGAAGATGCTGTCCCATCCTTCTGGATAGTTTAACAGAGATCAGATGAGCATCTCAGTGTGGGTCCTTGCACATAACACAGCCCTTCTCCGTTAGCTCTTGTTCTCTTTCCATGGTAGTCTTTCCTTCTCCCTTGCCTAGCTGATCAGTATATTAAGACTTGCATTTAGTCCTATATGGAAATCATCATCATACCATTTAAATTTATGTTTGCTATTATTTTATTGAATTGGTTTGCATAGAAAAAAATACTATAAAGTTGAGTGTGGTGATATTTTGCCATTTTGTTAAAAAAAATACAAAACCTCCTGTAATTTTACATACTGCTTTCATTTCTGGCCGTGTTGCCATCTTGTTATATGGGTAACGCTAACTTATGGTACACACTTTGTTGTGAAACAAGCAGAACCCTAGATGGGAAGGATTTAAAGATCACAAACATCTTAGGAGCGGGAAGAGGCCTTTTGGGACAAAAAAGCCTTTACTGTTTGGGATTACAGAAGATTTGCTCTGCACGCAGTGATAAGGAACAGCTGTTAGCCCCATCGCAGGCATCGCGCCGCAGCACTGCAAATGTCTGTCGGGGGATCTGAACTTATGCACGTTACTTATCTCGAATGTGAAGATGGTTTAAACTAGCTTAAGAAGAACAACGTCTTTCTGGTACTAAAGCAGAAGGAAAGAGGGGAGAAAAGCTGTCTTATTCAAAGGAAAATTGGAGGTCTGGAAGCACTGGGAAAGAATATGTGTGAGACCGTTGGTACCAATCCCTCTTTCTCCAGTTAGGAGAAATCGGAGTATGCTCACATGGCAGACACCCCCTTTCAGAGCAGGGCCAAGATATTGCCAGACTGCAACCAAGAGATCTGTGATATACCTTTAAGCTCTTTGGTGCAGTAGGAGTAGAGGTGGCTGCAGCATCTGCCAATTATTCCCATGGTCCTAAGATTTGCTTCTGCTTCAACTTACATAAGAGATGATCTACTGCATCCTGCTTTCCCCCATGGAACATGAGGCTGTGCAGCCAGGTTTGTCAGGCATTCCCCCATCCAGGCCCTGACCAGACCTAGGCCAACTTCACAATTTCTACGGCACTCGCTTAAGACACCATCGAAACAGCAGTGACACAAGAAGGGGTTGTATACCTCACGAACTGCAGCTCTCAGGCTACTTTTCTGTCCAATATGATTAGGGGCCCATAACAGATGACTTCTTGGTCTAATCTGGCCCCACAGTGCTGCTTTCTGCCCTCTCACACCAAAACGCCAACTTGATGAGCAAAGTAGCCGATAGTGGTTATGAGAAGCATCTACATCCATCATCCATCCATCCATTTTGTGAAGAGGGAAATGAAATGTGCATTTGGGAACTCTGGGGCAGGACTGTGAGTATGAACTGCTCCCACATTTATCTTTATCACCCCAGCACTGTCTGTTTTAGTGGCTGTCTGCTGGTATTCTTTTTGCATCTTTTTAGATTGTGAGCCCTTTTGGGACAGGGAGCCATTTAGTTATTTGATTTTTCTCTGTAAACCGCTTTGTGAACATTTAGTTGAAAAGCGGTATATAAATACTGTTGTTGTTGTTGTTGTTTGTGGGAGCAAACCATCTTTGTTCACTCATACACAAAACAGCTGTTTCCAGATTTGCTGTAATGGGTCTCCTAGCAAATGTATTTTGTAATGTGGGATCCATTCCCTTTCTATGAAAAGGAAAGGAAAATAAGAAATGTCTCAATAAGATCCAGATCCTGTTCTAGTCCCCAACTACTAATTTTTCCTCAATGTATCATTTTTGTTGTATCTTGTACGCTTCTTATTTTCAAATGTGATGAAGTCTGTAAAGGAAAGTGCTTTCTTAAAAGCCATAATAGCCTATCTTTATAAATGAAGTGTAAAAAATAGATTTCTCTCTCACCTAACTGGAAAATTGCTTGAAGCATGACATGGTAGTATTAAAAGATAGCAATAGGAATCTCCAAGGAAACTGGGTGTCGCTGGGCAATAAACAGGGTTTGTGATGATTAATAGAAAAGGTTTTAAAATTCATGGTTCATTAAAAAACTGTTCATCGAAGCTTTTCACATCCATGTGAGGTCAATGAGAGGAGAAACATAGACTATCTTCAACATCTTGCACTGATAGTGCTCTGTCATATTCCAGGGACCTTGTTCACACTTTTCTGAAGATGTATCATTCTCCACCCTGGGAATCTTGCCCCACAGTTTGAGAACTGTTGGTTGAAGGTCATCAACCTTGGTTGACGGCCAGCATATGAGCAGAAACATGTGTTGTCTGATCATCTCAAATAAAAGTCTTTGTTTGGGAACCGTCTTTGTTTCTTTGCCATGTGACCATTTTGTTGTTGTTGTAGAACAGTATATAAATATTTGTATTAAACCGAGGAGACTCATGTCAGGTTTCCCAGCCCAGCAGGGGGATTAGGATACGGCAGCAGAGCCTGCTGCTGTCTCTGTCCCCTCCTGGGTCCACTCCTCTCCTCCCCCGCCCTCCCCCCACCCAGTTCTTTCCCCTTTCCACCCTCCCCCTGCTCCGAAAAGCCCTGCCACCGGCTGCCGACTATTCTTGGCTTTCGGCGTACATCTTAGTTCCCCCAGTTCTGTTCCCTTTCCACCCTCCCCCTGCCCTGAAAAGCCCTGCCACCAGCTGTTGGCTGCACTTACCACTCTCAGCCTCTGTCTTTGGGTGTTGAGACTCAGTACCAATGCAAAAGTGCCTTATGGTGACAGTCCGGGTCAGCAGCGCCAGCAGAGCACCGGCCCCTCAGCCCACAGGATTGGGCCCTTACACACCCAAAAGGGAGCTGAGGATCTTCCTGCAAGGACTAGCTATATTGTTCTTGGTTCAAGGTGTGTATGATATTTTTGAAAGAGTTTTAGGCTTTCTTTCTGGAACTTGAGTGTATGAGTCCAGAAATCTATCTGACAAATAACCGCTGAACATTGATCTTTACATTTTTCTTTAAAAATATTTTTGCTTTTGGCTGCCGAAGCTATGATTCAGATCGATTCCTTCAAGAACATAGGTCAAATATGCAAGGTGAAAATTTATTCCCTTCTGTGCTGCTTCATTTATTATCTTGTTTATGGTAGAAGATCTGGTACACTAATTATCCCACTAATTACCATGCTAATAAAAAAACTACACAGGAACCTGATGACCTAGAAGTTTGCTGTCTTGCTTCAGTGATTAAACTACTCTGTGCTGCTAAACACCATATTTTATGGTCTTGGCCACTATTTATCACCTATCCTCGCTCAGCAGATTCAAACGCTTCCTTCAAGAGGATTGCTGCTTAATAACACTTTTGATTTATCAATCATATTTTTGCATTAGTCTGTTTTCTTTCTTACACTTGACTGACCTTATATGATCCCATATAAGTCTGTCAGGTTGCAAAATGGAAAGAAGCCATCATATTTTTCTGATGGCTCTTTCCAGGCTATTCCTCTTGCAACAGCAGTATGTCAAGTGTGAAAATTCAAGGCACTGTAGTCTTCCTGTTCTGCTCCCACAAACACATTATTGAACTGGCTTCAACTACTTTCTACTAACTGGGCAAAGAAGCAGCTTTTGGGTTAGAGGAGTGCATCTCATCTAGAGATACGGGTACTACTAATGGTACTTGAGGTGGTGCCTGGTGGTACTCGCGAGACCCATGGACACCTGCTGCCTGGCAGCGAGACCAGGAACACAACACAACCAACAGCAGTAGGAGGCTCCAAAGCATGCTTTTCTGCACTCAAAAAAGCCCTCCTGTCCACCCCGAGCCTCTTACTGGTATCTAACTTGTCACATGACATGATGTCATTGCTAGTTACTTCCAGTGGTACTTTGAATGGGTGGGCTGTGTGAAGTGGTATGGCGGAAGACAAACATTGAGAAACACCGAGTTAGAGTTCTCATCTATTTATCTGTTCCTGCCGCACAGTCCTAGACATGTTTAATTAAAAGTAGACCCTAATGGCTAAGGTAAAGAAGGCCAATTCTATGCTTGGAATCATTAGAAAAGGTATTGAGAACAAAACGGCTAATATTATAATGCTGTTGTACAAATTGATGGTAAGGCCACACCTGGATTATTGTGTCCAGTTCTGGTCGCCACATCTCAAAAAGGACATAGTGGAAATGGAAAAGGTGCAAAAGAGAGCGACTAAGATGATTGCTGGGCTGGGGAACCTTCCTCATGAGGAAAGGCTACGGCGTTTGGGCCTCTTCAGCCTAGAAAAGAGGCGCCTGAGGGGGGACATGACTGAGACATACAAAATTATGCATGGGAAGGATAAAGTGGATAGAGAGATGCTCTTTACACTCTCACATAACACCCGAACCAGGGGACATCCACTAAAATTGAGTGTTGGGAGGGTTAGGACAGACAAAAGAAAATATTTCTCTACTCAGCGTGTGGTTGGTTTGTGGAACTCCTTGCCGCAGGATGTGGTGATGGCATCTGGCCTGGATGCCTTTAAAAGGGGATTGGACAAGTTTCTGGAGGAAAAATCCATTACAGGTTACAAGCCATGATGTGTATTCACAACCTCCTGATTTTAGAAATGGGCTATGTCAGATGCAAGGGAGGGCACCAGGAGGAGGTCTCTTGTTATCTGGTGTGCTCCTTGGGGCATTTGGTGGGCCGCTGTGAGATACAGGAAGCTGGACTAGATGGGCCTATGGCCTGATCCAGCGGGGCTGTTCTTATGATGGGCTCTGACTCTAAAACATGACTCTAAAATATGAAGTGACTCTACATAATGACTCTAAAATATGAAGTAAATGTTAAAATAGCTGTACTAGGTAGGTGATATAGGTGGTACAGTATCAGCAGATACAGCCACAGCCATTACCCATGCACCCCCCAAAATGAATGAATGAAAACCAAGCAGTTTTATTTTTTCAGAGATTTGGTTTTTTGTGTATTTTTTTTTTACAAAATAGATAACAATGCAGAAAGTGGCGTTGTGTGTTTTTATTTTGTTAGCACTGTTTTCTCCCAGCTCTACCAATATCCAAGCTACATGACGTTCATACAGGCATCAGGTCGAATCCAGAACTCAAGAAAAATGTCATCCTGTCTTCTAAAACAACTTCTAAAGACTCCCCTCTGTTGTATTTCAAGTAACCATAACATTATATCACCTGATATGTAAATTGCAAGTGTTTATCTTTGTCACAATGGATTTATTTTTAATTAAAGGGTAGATTTAGTGTTGTCAAGTTTCAGGAACATCTTCAATCATCATTTTTAGTTCCTTTTAAAATTCTGTCTCCTCCTCTGACAATGGGCTGTGCATATTGAAAATGTCTTCTTTCTTTTTTTTTTTAAAGCATTTAGCTTCTTGCTCATTGACTGGCTCGCTTGTTCACTTTATTATCTAAGCAAAGTATTTTTTGGTCCACAAGCTTATTCTGGACTTTGATAACATGAACGAATGGCTCAGGACCAGCTATCAGCTTCTGCTTTAGGGCTTAATCTCCTCCTCCTCATCCTGGTCTCAATCTGAGTTTGGTCATCTGTTCCCCATTAGGAAACCAATGAGGATCTTCTTCTAATCTCATCACCTTCTCTTTCTTTTCTGCCCCAAAGTATCAGTAACCTCCATTCCAGGTCTAGATTTTGCTAAGTCATTCTTCCTGGGAGTATCAGTGACAGTAATTGTATCCTCACGCACAGTCTTAGGTAGTTAAGTAGGCTAACGGCCCCATCCTATGCTTGCTGTCCGCTGGGCAACCAAGCAGTCAGCACCAGTTGTAAAAGGTGCTCCAATAGCGCGTTATTCAACCAGCTGCCAGGAACACCATCAGGAAGGCCTGTACCTTCCCTCCTGCGTTGTTGCTTCTCCCACCACTTGCTGGAGCAGGTAAGTCAGTGGGAGAGGCAGGAGGGTGGGGAAGGGTGGAACAGGAGCAGGTAGGGAGCAAAACTGGGCAAGGAGGGGGCAAAGGGATGGACATATCTGGTCTGGGAAGGAGGCAGGTTTGGTGGCAGCAGTGGTTGCTGAATCCTAACCCCCCTTTCCATACTCAATCCCACAGCATGGGTCCATGTGAACCTGCACCAGCTATTTGGCTAGTGCAGGTTCAGGTAGAACCCCCCATGGCATGGAGGCTTATAATTGTTTCCTTACCCAAAGGAGACTTCTGCAACTGACACCCCACAATAGGATTCAGAGGTAGTCATTTTGGGGCAGGGAGTAGAGGTTAGAATTGGGCTGTAAATTCTAGTGTCTGCTCTAGACACTAGCTCATGGCTCAAAAGCGCTTCTGTTTGTACAAGACAGGAAAGTAGAGAATCTCCCATGGAAACACATTCAAAATGGCATCTAATTGGAGTATTTCAGTGACATTTATCATTCAGTTTATCCATTACCATGGATGAACTATGGATAGATAGTATTTACTAAACCTTTGATTAAAAAGATCTCCACTGCACACATAGGCATCAGGTCATCTCACATTACCCCTATATTCATCCAGATTTGAATTAAATGGTCTATTAATCTCTGCATCATAACAAGACCTATATAAATATTTAAAGTAAATGTAAAGTAAATTTAAAGTAAATACTAATTGACACGTGGCCATTGCCCATATTGCCATTCCTTCTAGTGGTGCCATGAAAATATTTATTCTGCTGAACACTATCGCTTTTCTTTTAACTTGAGCGACTTTGGTTTCCTCTTTTAATCTGGAAACGTAATCTATATTGCTTTCTAAAGTTTCTGTGCTTCAGAAATTGTATTCGTCTCCTTGATAAGAGAGTTCTCTTTTCTGTTTGGCATCAAAGACTAGGAAAGAATGAAAACCCAGTTCATCAGAAATGCTTGTTCATTTGTTGCATGCCAGGTTTTATCAATGATTCATTTGTGTGTGTGTTTTCAGTAAATTATGACCTATATTCCTGGGAAATAGATCCTATCGCTTGAAGGAAAATGAGTTTCTGAAATCTGGAAACAGTGAGATGGTGATGGAACATTGGGAAAATAAGAAGAGGTTCTCACGACGGGTGTACCTTAACTTCACTGCATTTATTAATGCCATATACTGGTTCACTTTCCCTCCTGTCCCAAGCAAAAGTTCTAGGGTAGTGTTATAAAAGGTCTGCTTCCTTGTGAGAGCAAAGTAGTGATGATTGTGGGTAGGGGTGGGCTTTTTCGGTTTTTGTTTTGCAATCCCTATTTGTTTCAGTGCTGATCCTTACCCCCCAACAATCTCCATCCCCTGATTTTTCAATTATTTTCTGTGTCTTTGAAAGCAGGGAGGCCTTTTCTGCTATTCCTTTGGGGATGAGTGTGAAGCTTGTGGCATTCTTGAAGGTGCCTTTTAAAAAATTCCCTTGGAGCAAGGCACCTTCGGAAAAGCAAATGGCCACCACAGTTACCACAGCAAACATTTGGATTAGCAAACAGTGAGTCGAAGGGCATTGTCTCACCACTTTTTCTCTTCCCGAACTAGGTTTTTTTCCTCAAAACTTTTTCTCTCCAAGGAAATTTGTGAAAATACAGGAAAAAGAAATTTTCAGTGCTGATGCAGTCCTGAGGTAAGGGATCAAATAGTCCTTACCTCAGCAGTTCCCAAACTTACCATGGACACCCTGATTCCATGGCACCCTATTGTGGAGCCGCAGCGCTGGACTCACAACTCCAAAGCCTCAAGTTAGTGATACTTGAAACTGTTCCTTTTGTTTCTGTAGGCATTTCTGCCTTATTAAATGGGGGCATTGCATGTTCAGGATACTTCTCTACTAGAACAGAGGTGCAATTTCTGCAAGGTGAGGGTTTTCCTAATTATTCTGAATGTTACTTCTCCCTTTTAGAGTAATTGTTCACTGAACCCAGGGCCTGATGAGCCCACCCATGAAGCTGACTGAGGTCCCAATCCTATCCAACTTTCCAGCTCAAGTGTGACCACAATGCAGCCCCGTGGTAAGGGAACAAATGTTCCCATACCTTGAGAAGGCCCCAGTGACTGCCCCTCCACCACAGGATGCAGCGCATACCCCACTGGCACAGCTGCACCAGCACTGGAAAACTGGATAGGATTGGGCCATGAGGCAGTTTTCTCAGACAGTAGATTGGTGGTGTGTGTGTGTGTGCCCACCTCAAAGCAGAAGAGGAAGTGCGAAGGATAGTGGTGAGTTCTCTCAGGTGCAGTAGCCCACCATTTGCCTCTCCTACACACTTCTTTTCCTGTTTCATCCCTCTCTTTTCAGTCTAGGGAGTGGGAAGAGCAGAAGTGAGCACATCACCAGATAAGAGGGGGCAACATTTGGCCTGCCATCTCAGGAGGAGCTCAGGGGTTCTTGGGCTGACCCCGACTGCTCCCCATTTAAGAGTTCATGGACTTGGCTTAATTGTACAGGACTATAAGTCAAAAACACAGAAGCCACTTTCCCCAGGGAACAGTATGGTGTTTTTATTGAAAAACAAAAACAAAACACTTCAACCAGGGCAGGCGTTAGTAGCTGTGGGATTCAATGCGCAACATTTTTTGTGGGACCCCCCCACCCTATTCGCCAAAATGAGCAGCAGCTGTGAGGCACCTTGCAGCAGTATCACCACCAACTGCTTCCAGGAGGGCAATTGCAAGCCAATCAGACCCAAGAGCTGGCAGGAAGGAAAATTCCATGCTGGAGCATCAACTTCAGAGCAGTACACTGGCTGTGGCTGCAGGCACTCTTCTTGCCACCCCAGCGTGGGCCGCCTCCGGGCGCTTGGGACCCAATTTGGCCAAATTGCCATAAGGCTGGCTCTGACTTCTGTGTGAGCTCCTCTCAGAGTCGGGCCCCTGATTCATCCTGATTCATTCAGTTCATCCATCAGATAAACTGGCTCTCTTAAGAATTATTTTGTACAATATGAACGTACAGAAAAACTGAGAGTTTGTCAGTGTTATGATGCATTTAAAAAAAGAAAGAGAGTGAATATCATTTTTATGACACATTTTGCCTTGATAATTAGCAATTAGGCAATGTCGCTACGCTGAACTTTGCTAATAAAGGCTGTTAAAATAAAATGGCAAAAGGAAACGTAATGAACAGCTTTTTAGTGCTACCTTCCTGAAATGATACACAGATTCTGCACATCTCGTCAATATTTACTGGCTGGAGGTAAATTAGCAAAATTAGATGCTTCTGGAGCTCTTTAGCAGAGCAGTGGAAAAGATCAAATCAGTAGACCCACTAGTCAATTATCTTAATGGATTCTGCGGTACAAAATGGACCCATTGTTACTTAAGTTACAAAGCGACAAGCAATTACTTAATGCGCTCATATATTACCACTTTCCTTTCAACTTTGTAATTATTGAATTAATTGAGAACTGCACTTGTGGACATGCATGTTTTTTAACTGGCTAATTAAAGACAAGTAGATGATAGCTGCTAGATGCTTTTGGAATGTTTTAAAAGAATGGGAAGGGTGTGAGAAATCAGGTTTACTAATGTAGAAATATAACTCCCATCCATCTGTTGCCTGCAGAGTTGTCAAGATGTAAATTATGGGACTTCACAAATTACAGTAGATGGAGGCCATGACTCAATAGTAGAGCACATGTTTTGTTTGCAGGAAGACCCATGTTCAATCCCTGGCACCCCTAGATTACACGCATCTAGGAACGGCTTCTGCCTGGCACCTTGGATCGCATTCTTCTGTCACTGTACTGAGCTAGATGGATCAACAGTATAAGGAAACACTTCACACTTAGTGGAGGACGGGGAACATTCTGAGAGCCAATACAGAACGGCACTTAGTACATCAGACTAAGACCATAAAGACATGGGTTCAAATCTCCACTCAGCCATAAAGTTACTTAGGAGTCATTGGGCCTTCTCACAGTCTAACCTACCTCATGAGGTTGTTGTGAGGATAAAATGGTGGGGGGATTTTATATGTTAATGTGATCTTGAGGAGGAGGAAGGGCAGAATAATAAATAGGTAGTAGTAGCAATAGGATCTAGATAAAGAGACATGTGGATGGATCAAGATAGCAATAGGATCTAGATAGACTCAGGGCGCAATCCAGAAGCGCCCTTGGGCTGGTGCAAGTCCTTTGCGCTGGTCCAAGAGGGTCGCAAACATACCATAAGGTGCCCCCTTGTGAGTCAGCAAGGCCGGCACGTAGAGGCTCAGATCCTCTGCCCAGCAACCAGCTTAAAACCTCTTAAAGGAAAAGGCACTTGCCCCACCCCGTGACAAAGCCTCCGTGCCGACAGAGGGAGTGAGTCTTGCATCGGCTGAGCTCTTAGTAACCATTATAGGATTGAACCATGAGATGACTCAAAAATAAGTTTACCTTTCATACTTATCCACTCTGCACACCTTGATGTTGCAGTTTTCCTAATTTCTGACATCCTACTAGCAAGACTTTGGGGTTATGCATCACAAATGCATAACACATGAAATGCTACTGGCTACTGACAGGACGCAGGATTAACTTTTCCTCCAGCTCTGTGCTCTGCATTAGCATTCCAAATTTGGCAATTATATTTTTCATACCTCATGGAAATTTTTTTTGTACTTAAGCATTTAATTAGATGCTGGTAAATTCAATTAGAATGGCTTAATTGAACAAACTCTTGTGCTCCTTACCTCATTCCTCAAACCACTGAAGTATTTTTTCTGATAGTTTCAGACTTTCACCGAAGGTATCAAGGTTTCCCTCTAATCAAATCACCAGGAACATGCGTACATCATTTTGTAAAGCAGAGGAGCTATTTAATTTTGCAGACATCCCAGTGTCTACTTTGTATAAATTTCAATTAAAAAGCCTATTTGTTGACTTAATGACAGAGGTATGCACAAATTTCTTTCCCCCCTCATGTTTGCTTTTAAAAACTCATTCATTCAGTTCTTCATTTGTTTGTACTCGAACAGCACAATCTTATGGTGCTAACTGCTGCTTAAGCCAGTGCAGCAACTACTGCACCTGTTTAGGACAGGCATGCCCAAACCGCGGCCCAGGGGCCACTTGCGGGAAATCAGGCCCTCGGGAAGCCCCTAGTCTGCAATGAGGCTCTGGCCCTCTGGAGACTTGCTGGAGCGCGTGCTGGCCCAATGCAGCTGCTCTCAGCATGAGGACAACTGTTTGACCTCTCATCTGAGTTGTGTGACGAGGGCTCCCTTCACTACTTGCTGTTTCATGTCTGTGATGCAGCAGTGGTAGTGAAGAAATGGCTGGCCTTGCTTTGTGCAAGGCCTTTTATAGGACTTGAGCTATTCTAAGACCTTCATTCATTCATATAAGTTCCATCTCTAATATATTCATTTATGTAAATTTATTCAAATTTTAAATTGTAAATTAATTTTTTCTTTCCTGGCCCCTGACACAGTGTCAGAGAGATTATGTGGCCCTCCTGCCAAAATGTTTGGACACGCCTGGTTTAGGATGTTGCAAAGCACTCCACAACACCCTGTGAGTAAGGAGCACTGGCAGGAAGGCCTTCCAGCCTTGGATCTGTCTGGTACTAGGTCCAAGCAGAGTGCTCCATGAAGCAGGTAAGCTACCGTTGGGCAGCACAAGTCCAGGGGAGGGCAGAGGTGGGATCAGGCCCAAGAAGAGGGTGGGATCCGCTGCAGCAGCACACACCATATCCTGTTCCTCCTACAGGGCTTGAAATCCCAACACAGGGCTTCTCGGACTTGCAAAAGCAATTTGCTGGTGCAGATCTGAGTAGTCCCATTGAGCAGGCTTAGGTTTTACCTGACGTATGGGAGCAAATGCCCCCTTACCTTGAGGAGATGTCTAGCCTGCTCTTTCCCAGGACTGGATACAGTGTGGTCCAAGCAGCTCTGCTGCTCCAGCGCCAATTAGGATTGGGCTGACAGTTGTTATCTGGTGTGCTCCCTGGGGCATTTGGTGGGCTGCTGTGAGATACAGGAAGCTGGACTAGATGGGCCTATGGCCTGATCCAGCGGGGCTGTTCTTATGTTCTTAACTACAATTCCCAGGAGGCCTTGCAGGTCTTCTTGTTATCTGGTGTGCTCCCTGGGGCATTTGGTGGGCTGCTGTGAGATACAGGAAACTGGACCAGATGGGCCTATGGCCTGATCCAGTGGGGCTGTTCTTATGTTCTTAACTACAATTCCCAGGAGGCCTTGCAGGTCTTCTTGTTATCTGGTGTGCTCCCTGGGGCATTTGGTGGGCTGCTGTGAGATACAGGAAGCTGGACTAGATGGGTCTATGGCCTGATCCAGCGGGGCTGTTCTTATGTTGTTTTGTAACTTGCATATGTTTTCATTTTTCTTTCCTTTCCTTTTTAAACCAATATTATGTTTAGGATCTGGTCCCCCCCCCCATGGCAAGATGTTGCATTATGCAGGGTTTTTTTTTTGTTTTTTTCTTTTTTCCTTTTATTTTTTGCACCACTCTGACTGAAGTATGATTAGCTCCTAGGACTAGGAGGGGAAAAATCAATGAAATTTTGATGAGCAGTTGAAAATGATACAACAATATGATAGGGTGAGAACACTCGTAAATACTGAGCCAATTCAGAATCAAGCCAAGAGAAGTGCACCCATCACTAAATAAAACAAGATGTACGTACAGCATTCTGCTCTTTATACCATTCCGCTGTAAAATTCTTATCAGTTAATCAGAAAAAAAATATTTTGAAGCCATTGAGAGGCGACAAGAGATACACTTTTCCTCTGTTTTTTAGCATGCTTGTTATTGTAAGTGGATTAGAGTTATCAAGATTTTATAATGGTTCCAAGTAAAATAAATTAGGACACCAAATTGTTCCATTATTTTGTGTCGACACCTCAATTATGACCCCAATATTTTTTCCTGGTAAAAATATTGAGCTGTAAAATCTTGAGCTGACAATTCAGCTAATGGGCTGTATGCAATAGTTTCCTTCCTTCCGATGGAAGAGGCACTTCCTCTGGAGGAAGCTCCTTCTGTCAGAGAGAGAGAGAGAGAGAGAGAGAGAGAGAGAGAGAGAGAGAGAGAGAGACTTTGGGTACAACTAATAACTGGAAGACCAAGAGAAACTTTGGAGTGATTGTCATTTTAAAGGTCAGTATTCTACTTACCCAAAGTCATCATTTGTAGAATCCTAGAAAGTTGGAAGGGACTTTGGAGGCCATCTAGTCCAACACTCTGCTCAAGTGTAGGTGACCATCTGCTTGAAAACCTCCAATGAGGGATCACCTTCTTGAAAACCACCAATGAGGGAGAGATCACTGTTGCACAAGGCAGACAGTTGCCGTACCGGACAGCTCTTATTGTTACAACGTTCTATCTCACGTCTAGCCTAAATCTACTTCCATGTATTTTCAACTCATTCATTCTAGTCCAGCACTCAGAAGCCACAAAAATAAGTCTTCCCTTCCTCTGTATGATAGCCCTTCAGATACTTGAAGACAGCTATCATATTTCCCTTAGTCTTCTTATGAAGAGAAGAGAATTCTCATGTATTCTCATGAAGAGAATAAAAAGGAACATAAACTGTGGCAAAAGAAATGTAAGAAGGTGATAGGGGAGGCCAAGCGAGACTATGAGGAACGCATGGCCAGCAACATTAAGGGGAATAATAAAAGCTTCTTCAAATATGTTAGAAGCAGGAAACCCGCCAGAGAAGCGGTTGGCCCTCTGGATGGTGAGGGAGGGAAAGGGGAGATAAAAGGAGACTTAGAGATGGCAGAGAAATTAAATGAGTTCTTTGCATCTGTCTTCACGGCAGAAGACCTCGGGCAGATACCGCTGCCCGAACGGCCCCTCCTAACCGAGGAGTTAAGTCAGATAGAGGTTAAAAGAGAAGATGTTTCAGACCTCATTGATAAATTAAAGGTCAATAAGTCACCGGGCCCTGATGGCATACACCCAAGGGTTATTAAGGAATTGAAGAATGAAGTTGCAGATCTCTTGACTAAGGTATGCAACTTGTCCCTCAAAACAGCCACGGTACCAGAAGATTGGAGGATAGCAAATGTCACGCCTATTTTTAAAAAGGGAAAGAGGGGGGACCCGGGAAACTATAGGCCGGTCAGCCTAACATCCATACCGGGTAAGATGGTGGAATGCCTCATCAAAGATAGGATCTCAAAACACATAGACGAACAGGCCTTGCTGAGGGAGAGTCAGCATGGCTTCTGTAAGGGTAAGTCTTGCCTCACGAACCTTATAGAATTCTTTGAAAAGGTCAACAGGCATGTGGATGCGGGAGAACCCGTGGACATTATATATCTGGACTTTCAGAAGGCATTTGACACGGTCCCTCACCAAAGGCTACTGAAAAAACTCCACAGTCAGGGAATTAGAGGACAGGTCCTCTCGTGGATTGAGAACTGGTTGGAGGCCAGGAAGCAGAGAGTGGGTGTCAATGGGCAATTTTCACAATGGAGAGAGGTGAAAAGCGGTGTGCCCCAAGGATCTGTCCTGGGACCGGTGCTTTTCAACCTCTTCATAAATGACCTGGAGACAGGGTTGAGCAGTGAAGTGGCTAAGTTTGCAGACGACACCAAACTTTTCCGAGTGGTAAAGACCAGAAGTGATTGTGAGGAGCTCCAGAAGGATCTCTCCAGACTGGCAGAATGGGCAGCAAAATGGCAGATGCGCTTCAATGTCAGTAAGTGTAAAGTCATGCACATTGGGGCAAAAAATCAAAACTTTAGATATAGGCTGATGGGTTCTGAGCTGTCTGTGACAGATCAGGAGAGAGATCTTGGGGTGGTGGTGGACAGGTCGATGAAAGTGTCGACCCAATGTGCGGCGGCAGTGAAGAAGGCCAATTCTATGCTTGGGATCATTAGGAAGGGTATTGAGAACAAAACGGCTAATATTATAATGCCGTTGTACAAATCGATGGTAAGGCCACACCTGGAGTATTGTGTCCAGTTCTGGTCGCCGCATCTCAAAAAAGACATAGTGGAAATGGAAAAGGTGCAAAAGAGAGCGACTAAGCTGATTACGGGGCTGGGGCACCTTCCTTATGAGGAAAGGCTACGGCGTTTGGGCCTCTTCAGCCTAGAAAAGAGACGCTTGAGGGGGGACATGATTGAGACATACAAAATTATGCAGGGGATGGACAGAGTGGATAGGGAGATGCTCTTTACACTCTCACATAATACCAGAACCAGGGGACATCCACTAAAATTGAGTGTTGGGCGGGTTAGGACAGACAAAAGAAAATATTTCTTTACTCAGCGCGTGGTCGGTCTGTGGAACTCCTTGCCACAGGATGTGGTGCTGGCGTCTAGCCTAGACGCCTTTAAAAGGGGATTGGACGAGTTTCTGGAGGAAAAATCCATTATGGGGTACAAGCCATGATGTGTATGCGCAACCTCCTGATTTTAGGAATGGGTTAAGTCAGAATGCCAGATGTAGGGGAGAGCACCAGGACGAGGTCTCTTGTTATCTGGTGTGCTCCCTGGGGCATTTGGTGGGCCGCTGTGAGATACAGGAAGCTGGACTAGATGGGCCTATGGCCTGATCCAGTGGGGCTGTTCTTATGTTCTTATGTTCTTATGTTCTCTTTCCCAAGCTAAGCACATCAAGCTTTTTTCTATTCCTCAGATGACCTCCCAGACCTCCACCATCTTAGTTGCCTGCTTCAGTACATATTGTATTGGTTTTTGAACCTTTACTATGATACAGGCTCCACACATTGGTGGAAACAAAATGGATTTCTTAAACAGGGTTATATTAATTTATTTTTTCACATTTTTATACTACCTTTCCTCCAAGGAGCTCATGGTAGTGTACATAGTTCCTTCCCTTGGAATTCCTGGGGGGAGAGGCAAGATGGAGGGAGTGCTTTACACAGGCATCCTTGTGCCTGGAAAAACTTTCACCTCCAGGAACCCTAGTGGTTCTTTCCCTCCTTTTGTCCTCACAACAACCCTGTGGGGTAAGTTAAGCTGAGAGCTAGTTACTGGCCCCACATCATCCAGAACATTTCATGGCTGAACAAGGATTATGAATCTGAATCTTCAAGGCCTAACTCCCAAACCACTACACCATCCTGGATCTTCCTACCAGCCTTGAATAAATTCCAAGAGCCAGTTAATTCAAATGTGTTCAATGTCATCGTGTGGCTTGGAAGACATGTAGACCATTTTAAGTATTTGGTCTTTACTGAGATCAAACAAATCCCCTCTGTTGTGGGGTAGAGGAGGATTCTTAAATATAACAGCTTCTGGCAGGGATCTAACAGTGCACAGTTAATTCAGTGTGCCTTAATACAAAGAGTAATAATGTTCAATGTTTGAAAAAGCCGTCAGCCTAAAGACAAGATACTATGAAATGATAATGTCACAGATTCTGTCTTCAACCCCCCCCCCTTATCCTCCTGCCCTCCCATCCTCTTTCCATGCTCCGTTAGCCACATAATTTGGGTTCTGCACCTACCACCAAAACCAAATAGAAACCTAAGTTTCTATTGGGGGTGTGTGTGTGAAAATATCTGGGGAAAAGGAAGAGAAACCCGGTTTTGGTTTGTTTTCACCAAAACATCTAAGGAGCAACGACCTGATACAAATATAAATGTCATTCCTCTCCTTTCTATAAACTGTGTGTTTCCTGGCTGCCAACTTGCAAAATTCAGCAAGCCAAGAGGTTTGTTGACACCACTTAGAGACTAACAGATTTCTTGCGGCAGAAGCTTTTATCGCAATTCATCTGTTCGCACTGCAGGTGCCACAAGCTTCTTTGCTGTTTTGGCAGTAACAGACTAACCCAGCGACCCATCTGAAAGAATTCACCAGCTGGGACCCGCAAGTGAAGTAGTTGTTTCCCAATGCATTGGGCTGTATGACTTCCAAAGTGGTGGAACCAGGAACACAGGCAATCTTTGGGTTGTGGCCTGGTGACCGGTTCCATCTGCCTGATTAAGAATCCTCAAACTTCACTTGTCTGGCATGTGAGCTTCTGTAGATGATTCTTACTAGGAAGCCAGCCTGACTTCAATCTGGTGTGTTGTTGTTTCAGAGTAACTAGCTGGAGATTATAATAATACCATCTAGAAACACTGCCTCAGAAACAGGCCATTTAAGCAAACATTATTTAGCGGTTTCCGTCATTCCCCCCCCTTAACTAGGCGGATTCTGAGAATTAAAGGCTCTCTTGAGCTCACAGTTGGCACAGTGGAAGCTACTAATTGGGCAGGATGAGGAATACAACTGAAGAAATATGTTGTTGCTTTGTACTACACTTCTCCGAAATTCATTCCAGGTAAATTATCAGGCAATAAGAGAAGCATTCAATACACACAAACACACGAGGTGCAAGATGGATTTTTTTCTTACAGAAAACAAAGCTTGGGCCTCAGTTGCTTTCTCCTGCGTTTCTCATCTGACATCATTTCACCAAAGCAGTGATTTTCAGCCTTTTTCATCTCAAGGCACACTGAGAAGGTGCTAAAATGGCCAAGGCACACCATAAGTTTTTTGACCATTAGTAAGGCACATTTTTTTTTAACAAAACCTACATTATTGGGGTATAATCTTGGCATATTATTAGAGCAAGTGGGCAAACAGACCGCATTACCAGCTAATTGAGTGTATGATAATTGCTGTCCAATCGTATCTGTCACCATTAGCGCCAATGAGGCTGAGTTGATGGAGTGGGCACTGCTTTCATTGATGGGGGGGGGAGCAAGCAGACAGCCAACAGGAAATAAGTAAAAAATATCTTACTTACCCCGTCCCCCAGTAGGCTGCCTGATTGCCTTCAGGTCTCCTTGGTTCTGTGCCAGTCATTTTACTGGTTTAGGTTTGAGGGCAGAAAAGGGGTAGGGTGGCCTGGAAAAGAGGGAATAGGATCCTGATGGAAATCACTACCTCTCAGATCCACTCCCTCCCTCACTCTCTCTGCTCCATGCTCTCCCTCCTCCCTGCCCTGATATTCTCCTCCCATAAATGTGTTGGCAACCTTCAGTCTCGAAAGACTATGGTATCGCGCTCTGAATGGTGGTTCTAACAGCGTCTAGTGTGGCTGAAAAGGCCGATTCGGGAGTGACAATCCCTTCCACACCGGGAGCAAGTGCAGTCTGCCCCTGGTCTGTCTCCCTGGCTATGGGCCTTCCTTCTTTGCCTCAGTCTGTTGGCCAAGTGTCTCTTCAAACTGGGAAAGGCCATGCTGCACAGCCTGCCTCCAAGCGGGCCGCTCAGAGGCCAGGGTTTCCCACCTGTTGAGGTCCTCTCCTAAGGCCTTCAGATCCCTCTTGCAGATGTCCTTGTATCGCAGCTGTGGTCTACCTGTAGGACGCTTTCCTTGCGCGAGTTCTCCAAAGAGGAGATCCTTTGGGATCCGGCCATCATCCATTCTCCCATAAATATTCCATGATATATACATAAATATTCCATGACTCATTATATTCCAGGGTGGAATGCCTCCACCACTGTCAGAGGTTTCATGCCATGCCACCAGCCATTTGTGGCAGCAACCTGGAAGCACATGACGGCAGCCCGGCTGTCACATTGCCCTAAAGGGCGTTGCATGGTCAGAATTCTAGTTCCAGCAGCACAAAGCCCAGATAGGATTGGACTCTTAATCTGTTTATTACATTTGCATATGAATAGTTTTGAAGCAAAAAAATCATATCTTTGATAACGCAATGCATATGTCACAGAAGACAGTCTCTTGGAATAGACATTTCCCCCCCAGTCTCCCCCAAGGTGGCGTGTGCCATCTGTGGTTTTTGAAAGCACGGGTATTCCTATTTATACAATATTTTTAAAGTGCCCCAGCTTAATCGGTGGGGCGCAAGCTTTATAAATTTTGTTAAACTTTTAACAGAAAAGGAAAGCAAGCTTTTAAACTGTGACTTAAATGGTGCTGCCCTCATCAGGAAAGTAACAAATTATACCTTACATTTGATCCCTTGGTGCTTTTGTCAGGCCGCATGACAGAACTTGTATCAGAGGATGATTAAAATGAATTTCACACATTTAAACTCCTCTTGGGATAAAACTTGCTCTTGGCAGTGAAAAAAATATATCGAAACCCAAATGGAAATAATATGGATTTTTGCCAAAACGATTGAATTAGCAAACTTAACAGTGCAATCCTAGAAAGATTTATTTAGAAGGAACTCTGTTATGTTCAGTAGGGCTTATTCCTAGGTAAGTTGTGAATAGGATTGCAGTTATGCAACTTGATTATATGTGTGAATATTCAAAGGTGACTCCCTCTGTACTTAAGAGCATTTACATCAGTATAAATGAACCAGCAGACTGCATTCTGCAGGCTGGCAGGGGATTGGATTGAGCCCTTTGAGTTGTCTGTGTATGAATGAGGAGAACTGTTATCTGATCCCCTTCCCCTCTCTCTTGGTCTCTGAGAATGAGAGGGATGTGGGAGGCATATAGGCATGTGGGAGGATTGATTTTGTGAGCTGGTCTTCCAAGTATGTGAAATCTAGGGTTGCATGCAGGTACAAAGGGCTTTTATTGGCAGAGTGTTCAGAATTTGTCTCTGGTATCAAAGAAGAGGCATTTGACTGTCATGGCTCTTTGATCATTTTTTCATGCTCTTGTTTGCCCATCTTGGAGGACCAATGGCTAATTGCTCATCTTGATAAATTGGTAAATTTTCTCTCTTTGAATGGTAAAATGATTCACCACTGATGACAGCATCTCTTCACACATTGTACTTTACGCCCATCATTAAGTTGTCTTGTAAGGGGTTTTTGACAGGCCGCTGTGTAAGCAACAGCTGGGCCATCATCCTATTTGTGTATAGTTATAGCTGATACATCTTCAGAGTGCATTCATTAATTTTGCATATGTCCTTAGTGTTTGTGTGAATACAAACTTCTTTGTTGCAGTGTATCATTATAATGAATATTATTAGCGGATCAGATTTTGTAATGCACTGACTTGTATAGCCAGTAGATTTTTGCCTTTTAGTTTAATGGGTATTCTTATGGGTTGTTTTTGTTGTTGTTGTTTTTTGGTCATTCCTCTTTTGAAGCATTCCTTCCTTGCCCTTCTTTTTCTGTCCAATATTCTGTATCAACCAGAACACAGCGAAGCCAGTGTGCAATTGCACTCCAGCTACTGTTTGCCCGTCATTTGAACATGTCTTTCATATTACTGTGCCACTTACACCGCTCTACAGTCTTAAAAACTAGTCTTCAGAAAATGCCTTGAAACAGATTAATGTACAGCCAAAGAACAAAGCTTAGCTGATGAATAAATCATAAAAACGATGGTTAATAGTTGGATATCATCAGACCGTACCTATGATTTGAACAACTTTTCTGCAAGGCTGTCAATTGCCACAGGTCCTCTTCTATTAAAAATTTAAGTGCCTACAACGAAAGCTAAAGATCAAGGTCATACTTTTAAGTGCTCCAAATCCGCTCTTTGACCTGTACAGGCACTGCATTTCTGTCAATGTAATCTTGCTACTTAAAGTACACCCATCCTGTGCAGGCGACATTGTGGCTGGACTCAACCAAGCAATGTCATGTCTTATTCATTTTTCTCCCTGATATGGGTTGCATGTGGGAGAATTAAGCATTGAATTAAGCATTCATTGAGGCCTATACATATTTTAGGGGTGATCAGCAGACATTGTGCAGAAATTATGCTGCTTATTGAATTGAAATTCAAGGTCACTGGAATCTTATCTGTTCCCTTTCAAACAGAAATATGCATTAAGAGCCAGTGCCCTGTTTTCAAAGACTTAAAAAAAAAAAGGCCAGTTTCTCTCTGAATTCAGAGAATCAATTGCACAGCACCAAGTACCTGATAAGACTAACGAATGCTAATTATTGCTGTGTCGAAATGTAGCAATGGGCTGTAACTGTTCAAAGCCTCAGGCAGGGGTCCCTCCCAGCTCTGTGAAGCTGCTGGAATTGAATCTGGGATATGATGCATGCAAGACGTGATCTGCCAGGAACCTAGTCCCAGTGGTATTACTAGGGATTGCATCCCCCAGTGCTGAAGGCCAGTGTGTCACCATTGTGTGATGGACCTCCAGTGTGATGGACCTCCTCCCATGCAGTGGGTGGGGCAATGAGTAGGGATGCACTGTCACCCCACCCCTGTTGGTATTTTGGCTATAACCTTTGATAGAATAGAGATATTGAAACACAGTTTGTTTCATTGCATTCTGCATGAAATTATGTATTCTATGCATAATTATGCATATTATATGATGATGATGATGATGATGATGATATAAGGGATAAATAGTGAAGGGTAAAAAGGGGAGGGTCAAGAAAAAACAGGGGAAAAAAACCAAAAAAAAGAAGAGGGGTTGGAGTAAAGGGGGAGGGAGGAGTACATCTCTTAGTTATACAGAATTAGTGAATACATCTCTTAATTGTACAATATCTCTCTCATTAATATCCAATTAGCTCTGCATCCATGTATAAAACATTCTCCAGCTGTCTTTAACATATGTTGTCCCATAAAGCTTCTGACAGACTGTCCATTTCTGCGATGTCCAACAGTTTCTTAATCACTTCATCCATTTTTGGGATTTCTTTATCTTTCCATCTTTGAGCCCACACTATTCTTGCCGCTGTTACCGTATACATCACAGTATGTTTTACCTTTTTATCTATAATATCCAGCATTATATTCAATAAAAACAATTCTGGTTTAAATAATATTGTCTTTTGAGTTATTTTTGAAACTAACTCACATACTTTTAGCTTTACCACAGCTCCACCATAAATGGTAAAAAGTACCAACATGATTCTGACATTTCCAACATTGACTACTTACTCCTGGATACATTTTTGCCATTTTAATTGGTGTTAAATGCCACCTATAAAACATCTTATATATATTTTCTTTTGCCAATCTCATCTGAACTCGGAAGCTAAGCAGGGTCAGGCCTGGTTAGTAATTGGATGGGAGACCGCTTGGGAATACCGGGTGCTGTAGTCTTATACCATAGTCTTTCGAGACTGAAGGTTGCCAACCACTGGTTTAATCAACTTAGCACTGTCCTTCTACATCTGTGTCCAGTCATGAATATTTATATTGTAACCAAAATTTTTGATCCATTTGACCATGGTAGCTTTGATCCTTTCATCCTCCATCTTATATTCCAACAGATAAGTATATATTTTTTAATGATCTTATCATCTGTATAGATCCATAACTCATCATAATTATGCATATCTAATAATGATATATAACATGTTGGTATTATTCTAAAATATCAAGATTTAAAAAATTTTGGCCAGTAGTGGTGTCACCCACCTGTGCGCATCACCCGGTATGGCCCACACCCCCAGCACACCCTAGCGACACCATTGGCTAGTCGCCTCACCCTTAGCAGATTGCATATGTCATGTAATGATTTGGTCACATTTTCTTTGATTTGACTTAAATCAATGGGAGGAGATCTCTTAGATATAAGTCCAACAAAGGAGATCTCATATTTTGCTGGCAGGGAGGCAGGCAGTGTTTTGTATATATATTTTCTAGCTATTATTGTACATCTGTCTGATCTCATTAAAGGACTGTAGGAAAGTCATTGTGGGATAGTGATTAGGGAGACCTGGGTTCAAATTTCTCCTTAGTCATGAAACTTGCTGAATACCCTTGCACAAGTCTGGATGCCTCATCCTCACCCTTATCTTTCTCACAGGCTTCTCGTGAGGACAAATTGGGATATACTTTTCTTGGAGGAAGAGCGGGATGCAAGCATGATTGAAATAGTCCCCCATTGACATCTGAAACTAGCTAAATATGACACATTCATCTTGTGATCCTCCGTTCCGTTGAACACTTTTGTTTGTGGCTTTTTGACACATGGTTGGCAACCTTTAGTCTCGAAAGACTATGGTATAAGCCTACAGCACCCGGTATTCCCGAGCGGTCTTCCATCCAAGTACTAACCAGGCCTGACCCTGCTTAGCTTCTGAGATCAGATGAGATTGGGCACCTGCAAGGTAACATCTCTTCAGATATCTATAGCTTTATTCAGTGCTGTTAAAGCACTACTAAGGTTGCCATATTGCATGAGTTGGTGAGGTTTTAAAGATTTAAAGCACCCCACTCAGTGCCTGTTTTGTCCATTACCTGGCCTCCCTTGTGTGTGTGTGTGTGTGTGTGTGTGTGTGTGTGTGTGGTGAGGAAAGGCAGAGCTGGGATTGATGTATGAGGTAGTCAGTGACACTGTGCATTCTTTCCCTATCATGAATGTGACCCTTAGAACTAGGAAAAAATTCAGTCACAGTTCAGTTTGAGGAAAGAACTTACTCATTCCTTAATGAAACTTTTTTTCTTCTTCTTCCTGGGGAGACAGTGAGCACTGCCTGTAGAATACAGTGGAAAAATCCAGAATTTTAGCATAGTTGTGATTGGGCCGCTGTGTCTTCCTCCACACTTATGCTCTCCTAAAATAATGTTTCAATTTTTTTTACATTTTTAAACATTTATAACTGTGCTATATTGACATGCAAGTTGGTGGAGTACAATGGAGTACTAGATATGGCCTAAGAAGAAGTGTGAGGAGGAATTTAAGCAGAATAATCTGTGTCACAGCGGGTACAGTGTTTTGTGGGAATAGTTATTTTGGAAAATTGTTGGCCTTACCTCTCCCTCCAACCTGCAGTATTAACCATGTACTCCAACCTGCAGGGCTGTCATAATAAACTGTTATCTCTGAACCATAAATCCTACAATACAGGCAAATAGACTATATTGGCATTGCAATGACAATTTTAAATGGTTAAATACTTTAAAACAGTTTTGAAATATGAAATAAGACATGATTTGATAAAAGCATGATATCTTGTAAAGACACCTCTTGGGGTAAGGGATAAGGATTTGCAAGTCCAACCTTGTTATACACTGATTTTTTATACACGGATTTGACTCAACATGAATGGCCACTGCAAATGAGAAGGAATGTGCTGATCCCTGGAGAAGGGGAAAAATGCATACCTTTAAAATCACAGTTTAAAAAAAACAACAACTGCTTTTCTTACTGCTGTAGAGAGACAGTCATGCAAGCGATTACAGGTATTTTTCACCTGTAGGAAAATCCATGGATTTTTCTATCTCAACGCAATGAGAAGGGCCCTTTAAATTAAAGGAAGACAGTCCCTTAACAATACCCTCGTTAATGCCAGAGAGGGTAATCCTCTGACAATCCATCAATCATGCTCTCTCCAGGCACTCAAAGGCAAATGACCCCTCCCTTCCCCTTGAGCTTGTGAAAGAAAGATAATCACTTTGCTCTGGATGAAGGGTGGGGTCGATGGCTGAGAGTGAAGCCTTTCTAAGTGCCTGGAGAGAGTCTGATTGATGAATTGTTCTACCTAATGACTCTGTCTTTACATCACAGCAAGGCCGTTTTTAAACTATTGAGCAAAGGGACATTGTTTTTTAAATGAATTTGCTTTAATGTGATTTTTGCCATCTGGGAACAGAACCCCCGCAAATAATGAGACTCAACCTGTATTACTAAGCTAAACTCCTGGTTTTCTCAATTGCATTCTGCAGGCAGCTCCCACTTCTGCCTAGACAAGAGAGAAAAATATAGTTTCAAGGAGAGGAACTTCTTCCTGTCTCTATATTCCTGGAGGGGAGTAAATGATTCTCAAAGAATTTTGGAAGTGTTTGAGAGTCCAGTTGTTACAAATCTCTGGTATGGCCAATAAAAACCTGCCTTCTTGTATTAGATTCCTTACCATTTTCCAGTATACTTGCATTTTTTTACATGTCCACCACATATGATAAAATGTCCCTTCTTCACATTTACACTTCCAACAATTTTTTGATATGTTCTGATTCATTTTTACTAGTTTTACTGGTGTCATGTACCATCTATAAAACATTTTATATACATTTTCTTTAAAAATGTGTTGCTCTAGTAAATTTTATATTATATTTCCAAATCTGGATCAACCGCGTAAACTGACACAGATAGAGCAATGGAGACCATTCTATGCTTGGTTGAAAATGAAGTTGTAGATGTATAAGGTAGGGCATTTAGATGAATATATTGTATACATGATATGTTATACAGGATATGATTTGATAGATAAATGATATTAAGAGGCTAAACTAGAAGAGGAACAAGATTAGAAGATATGTATGTATTGATTCGATATATTGATATATGATTGCCTGCACCCTTCAACGGTATGTTTTTGTGTGTGTGTGTGTGTGTGTGTTGTGTATTGAGTTTGTGTTTGTTATGTGTTTGTTTATATTTGTTGTTTGTTTTTATTTTGGAAAACAATTAAAAATTAATTTTAAAAAAACGAAACCTGCCTTCTTACCCATCATGGCTCTGCCCTGCTTCGGAAGATCTTAGCTCAGCAGAAGCTGCAGTGGATGTATTTGTGCCAGCTGGTGTACTTTGGCTTGATGCTTCTTAGAATTTGACTTGGCTTGCAAAGCAACCTAATTAAAAGGAAAAATATAAAATGCCCTCATGTGGGTCTCCAGGTTAGCTTCGCTATCGTTTACAATAGCATCAGAGCACATTTCCAACGGCTTCTATTGACTAGAGACACCCCTTAATTGTGTCGTTCCTTTCCCTGGGAAATCAACTCATCATCCCTCTTTTGTCCCAGTTCTTGCCTCTTGAGGATGCCTTGTTACAACCTTTGTTTCTGTGTGGCTGGTGGTGCTGTTATATAAGGCATAGCTCCCAATCTCGGGTCTCTGGAGGCTGCAATGCAATGCTATGTGTGTTTACTCAGAAGTGAGTGACAATGGGAAAGACTGGCATGGAAGAGTGCTCCAGATGGCAGTCTGTGTGGGGAGTGAATGAATCCAGTCTAGTGCACACGGTGGTGAATGCAGGCATGTAAACAGCAGGGCACATCCTGCTATTTTACGCACCGCCACTGTGATTTATTTTGTACTGTTGATAACATATTAGGGATAGGACAATTATACTTTCCTAGTATTTCTCTCGGTATAAGAGTCATAACCCTTGGGTTTTTAAATCAGTGGAAGACATACTATTTCAGGCTACGTGTATCACCAGGAAGACTGTGGGGCTTGCAAAATGGTCTTTGGTTTAAGGAACAGGAGAGTGGCAAGCATGTGTCTCTGTTTTTATCTGTAAAACGGCAAGGAGTACCAGTGGGGTTACAAGGGACAAACTTATCATAAGGGGTGGCCATCTGGGGTGGTGATGTGACACTACCCAAGAGCCTCCCTTCTGCAGCCTTCAGGTTAAGATGCCTTGCATCCTCGCTGCTGATCGCGTTCCTGAGAACACGAAGCGACTGGGGATGAATCAGCCTGAAGATCATTGAAGGGAGGCAGTCCAGTGACAGGCTTTTGCATTTAAACCAGTGTGAAAGCCCAAAAAGTTGGGGCGACATTTTGACATCATTACATCACCCCCAAACTCCCGGAACACAAAGCTGAAGCAGGTGACACCCCAGGTGCCATTCTCTGCAGGGATATCTCTGAGGAGTATATCAGAATCAAGAGATACAAGACCCACCTAAAAGAAGGAATTGCCATGTTTAAGAAGAATAGATACAGCATTCTATGCTGTGAGTTGAAGGTTGTATTACGATGTAATCCTCCGCATCTCTGCCCAGAAGTAAGCCCCATTAAATTTAAATTGGACTTACTCTCAGAGAGGTGCGTGTAGTGATGCAGCCTCACTAGATTAACAGCCCATATCTAAAGAAATCTCCCCCTTCCCACCGATGCAGCTGCTCCAATGGAGCACATACTGTATCCTGCAGGCGGGGGCAGTCCCAGAGGCGACCTCAAGGTAAAAGAATGTCCATTCCTTTACCACAGGGTAAGCCTTCAATTTTCTGATAGGTCTACTCAGACCTGTGCCAGCTTCTTGCTTGGCACAATTCCAAGTGGACCCAGGAGGTGGATTGAGGACGGGAAGGGGAATAGGATTTCAGTGGAGAAACGGCTGCCAATAGCTGCCCCCTTCCTGGTCCTGCTCCCTGCCCCATTTTTCCCTCTCCCAAACCCATTGTGCCTTGCCCCTGGCACTGGGGCATCTTTGAAGGCTGCTGTCTTGCAGCCACCACTGCTTGCCTTTTCCAGCAGTGGCCCAGTTGGACACAACAATGCATCATGTTTTTGGAATGCTGGAAAGCTGCTGCACCGCTGGAACTCACATTCGGGTGGTGCAGTGGCCTGCTAGGCTTGGGCCCTAAGGCTGCAGTCCTATATATGCTTGCTTGGGAGTCAGTCTCACTGAACTCAGTGGGGCTTAGTTCTGAGTAGACTGCATGGGATTCGGTTTTGTGGCTTCAACTAAACTGTATCATTGTAAACTGCCTTGCGGCCAGTTTTGGACCAACTGTTGAGAGGGAATGTTATAATTAATAAATGCACTTTTTCACTCCTCACTATAAGGCAAATAGCGTAACATTAAAAAATAACTGAATGCATGCTGTTGCATGTAACATATATACTAGAAAACCCTAATGAACTATTGGCTTATTGCAAAGAATTAGGAGGGGCTAATTTACTGCTGTGATACTTAATCCTCCCATCTGCCATTCAGTTTCTATAATGAGCAGATGCTTTGCATAATATGCAAATTAGACTGCCCAGCTTTAGTGGGCAGGAATCTGGCAACCCTAGCATATACAAATGTGCAACTTTTTGTCTAGAGAATGAAAATGTCTAGGAATGCCAAAGTTCCCAAAACATGAACCAGCTTTCACATGCTAAGCAAGGCATAAGCTCCTTCTGCACAATTTCCCAAACCCTCTCAAATGATTCTTGACCAACCAGGATGGAAAAAAAGTGCCAACCTCTTTCCTTTGTATAATTAATTTACCAAGTTCAGGGACCTTTTGGGACTAAACATGTAATGTGGCCTTGTGGGTTTATTTTTTAAATTGTGACCTGGGGGCATGAAAAGGAACAGAACCACTGAGGGTGGGCAGGATGAGGTCTTTAAGATCTTGCCCTTTTGTGGTCGCTCCTGAGCATGTCATTTAAATATGAAAAAACCTTTCATTGGCTTTGAGCTGAAGATTTGTTTCTGTTTAAATTTGCACATGGATAGGCTGTGAAAGGGAACAGAACTATATCAGAAGCAAAGTTTTACCAAGTTCCCACTTCGGTTCTGCTCCTTTCCACAACTCCTGAGAACCCTGTTTAAGAAAAAATACAAATCAACCACCAGGTCACATCAAGCATTTGAGGTCACATGATTTGGCCTTTAGCTATTTTTAAAATGCTGATTTTCAATTGTGTGCAGAAGACTGAACATGATTGTCTGCTGTTCTTCATTACTTTTGAATCAAGGAAGGTGAACTTTCAAAGCACAGCAGATATCAACAGCTTCTGGTTCCCTCAGCCCAACAAACTGAACTTTATCTGATAGGAAGTTGTGTCCTTTAAGGCTATTGGACGTATATATATTGGCAACCTTCAGTCTTGAAAGACTATGGTATCGCGCTCTGAAAGGTGGTTCTGGCACAGCATCTAGTGTGGCTGAAAAGGCCAATCCGGGAGTGACAATCCCTTCCACACCAGGAGCAAGTGCAGTCTGTCCCTGGTCTGTCTCCCTGGCTATGGGCCTTCCTTCTTTGCCTCTTTGCCTCAGACTGTTGGCCAAGTGTCTCTTCAAACTGGGAAAGGCCATGCTGCACAGCCTGCCTCCAAGCAGGCCGCTCAGAGGCCAGGGTTTCCCACTTGTTGAGGTCCACTCCTAAGGCCTTCAGATCCCTCTTGCAGATGTCCTTGTATCGCAGCTGTGGTCTACCTGTAGGGCGCTTTCCTTGCACGAGTTCTCCATAGAGGAGATCCTTTGGGATCCACCCATCATCCATTCTCACGACATGACCGAGCCAACGCAGGCGTCTCTGTTTCAGCAGTGCATACATGCTAGGGATTCCAGCACGTTCCAGGACTGTGTTGTTTGGAACTTTGTCCTGCCAGGTGATGCCGAGAATGCGTCGGAGGCAGCGCATGTGGAAAGCGTTCAGTTTCCTCTCCTATTGTGAGCGGAGAGTCCATGACTCGCTGCAGTACTGAAGTGTACTAGTATATAAGTGTACTATAGAAGTGTACTACTATATCTATTGGACGTAGATATCTGGAAAGGGCTTATCTAGCAACATTCGTCTCTGCTGTTTCTATGCTCTAGATATCTATGCCCTATGTCTAGCAGTTCTTTTAGTGTTATTCTGAAAAGTGGCAATCAGGTTATGTGCATTGCAGGGGTGGGTCTTGGTACACTTTTGTATACTCATTTATCTTCATACTTAGCACCTGTCGCACTTCACATGCAGACCTTATCCTGAGGTTGAGCTTGGCTCATGTTGCTGCCCTTTTGTTGCAGGCCCAGCTGTTTGAATTAAGCCTGACACGCAGGTTAAGCTTCTGGAGCATCATCCACCAAAAGTCAATGCCAGGAAGAGTTTCACAAGCCAGCGGCATTGTCAGGAGCCGCGGGGCCTGAAATGGTGACATCGTGATGTGACATGGTCATGACATCATCCAATGTCACAACATCACTTCCAGAGGAGGAGAAGGAGGCCTCCTCTTCTTCAAGCTCAGCAAGCATAAAGAGGAGGAGACAGCAGTGGTGGCTTCTTGATCTGACCACCACACGCCTTCTTCTGCCCCCAGAGGCTCTCGAGCCTCCAAAGAAGAGGAAGGGGCACACAAGCCAGACCAAGAAGCCACTGTGTCAAAGACAAAGGAGGAGGACCAGGCTGTGGTGGTGGCCTCTCAATGCAGCTGCCATGCCCTCTCCTCCCCTGAAGGCTCAAGAGCCTCCACATGAGGAGGAAGAAGCCTTTGCACTGAGGAGTAGACTGCAGCAGTGGCCTCTTGATCCAACTACCATGCCCTGTCCTTCCACAGAGGCTCTCACTGAGCCTCCAGTGGAGGAGGAATGGGCACAGAAGCCAGACTGAGAAGTTACCGAACATGAAGAGGCAGGCACCATGGCTGGTGTCGCTGCTGCCACTGCGGCCTCTCCACCCGAGTCTCACTTGGCACCTCTTCTGGCCTGATGCCTGGGGCAGAGGCCCCACACGCCGCTTGCTACACTACTGTTACCAGCTTAGTTGTTGTGAGTTAGGCTGTTGTTAAAGGCAAAGGAGCATAGTCATTAGCAACTGGCTAAACCTGGCTGGGCTGGAGAAGGTCTGTCATTTCCATCTGAAGCTCTGAATGGACCCATGGGAAGTCGTGAGGAGAAAGTTCAGCCTATCTCTGCTAGAATAAAGAGGGTTTGCTGACTGTGAAAAGAACCACTGCCAGGGAAATGACAGGCCTATTTTAGTCTTACTCTGGGGATTTTTTTTATTCCTTAAGGATTATAAGTGCACTCAATGCACTAATTTGCAATAGAAAGAGAGAGGGACTGGCAAAGAGGGCCACAGAGATGGTATAAACCGAACCAGCCTGTAAATATTTTAAGGGGGAGTTCTAGCTTTACCTCAAATGTTGCTTTATATAAAATTCTGGTGGCTCTTTCACTGTGTTTTCTATCATAAATAAGGTGGGTGGCTGAGTTTTGTGGCTTATGCCTGTCGGCTTTTATTTTTTTCTGGGTTTCTTTTCAAATTTTGTAATAAGGTGATAATGACAGAAATATTAGTGGTTTGGGAACAGTGGCAGGGCCAAGGCTCATGAAGGTCATAAGTCTTGTACAACTTTACTTCTTGCAAAGCTCTTTATCTATTTTAATAACAACAACAACAACAACAACAACAACAACAACAACAACAACAACAACAACAACAACAACAACAGGTATTAATATACCGCCTTTCTTGGTCTTTATTCAAGACTTTATTCAAGGAGGTTTACATAGGCAGGCTTTATTCAAATCCCTTATTAAATAGGGATTTTTACAATTGAAAGAAGGTTCTTTCTTTCAAGAACCACTACATTCAGGTGTTTCATTCCGATCTGGCTTCACATTCTGGCCTCCATCCTCCCACGCTCAGAGCAGATGGAATAGCTCGGCTTCAGCTTGTCAGCTGCTCCAAGGTCGCATGGTGCGGGTGGCCTTGAACTGGCGACCTTGTGGATGTTATCTTCAGGCAGATGGAGGCTCTACCCTCTAGACCAGACATCCTGCCCTTCTCTATTTTACAGAATAATTTTTTTTTCTGCCCTTCATTATGGAAATTTTGTTCAAGGTGGGTTTTATTCCTGGTGGGTTCCCCCCCCCCCTTTAAAATTCCTATCATTTGGGAACATATACTAAAAAAAGGCATAAAATCTAAAGCAAGAATAAGATATGAGTTTTTTAAAATACTGGTAGCGAGAGAGTAATTTAACACTGTTCTCTGATAGTTATGAACATTTCCTCTTCTTCAAAGACTTAATCACCAGTCTGAAGGGTAAATTTATTTGGCTCCCGCCCACCCCTTTCCAGCCTTAGGTCAGGCACTACGGTTCATAAGAGTAAATAATGAGTAAACCACTTCCAACAAAACTATTAAAAACTGATCCAGATGTGACATGTGTAATCTGCAGAAATGGCAATTAGTTTCCAGGATAACGCTCTAGTAATCGAGCTGGCAAGAAAATTAATTTTTCAGTAATGTATTGTATGCACTGACAAGTCATCCTGTAAAAAAAAATTTTCCCCACTATTGGTCACAGGCTACATTATATAGTCCGCCGGCACAGCAAGCAGAAATGTTTCCAAGATGTGTGTATGTTGGAGATATGTGAAACCCCATTATTTTCAATAGAGATATCCGCCTTGTTGAAAAGTGACATTTGCAGCATTTATCCACAGAAGTAGAAATGAAAATTTTGGAAGGGTAGATGTTTTCGAATCATTCAGTCATGTGTCAGTTTCTGCGTTTGGCATTCTGGCAGAAGTTTTTTTTTCAAAGCACCGAGAGTCTATGTAAGTACTAAACCAATGCCCTTCTGATCTCGGAAGCTAAGCAGGGTCAGGCCTGGTTAGTACTTGGATGGGAGACCGCCTGGGAATACCGGGTGCTGTAGGCTTATACCATAGTCTTTCGAGACTGAAGGTTGCCAACCAGTTTCGTTAGTGGCAGTTTCATTATAATCCCAGTATGATGGTCATGAGCAAATATGCTTTCAAATGGAATTTGCTACATTGGGAGGCAATAAAGGTGGACTGGTCTGTGTGATGTGAAACCAAGTGATGTGCATGCATGGATGAGTTGATTCTGAGTGTTCACATGTAGCAACATGAAGGGAAAACTGTTTAGAATCTGCATTGGGACCCACCTACCTGCCACCCAAGTCTCTGAGGCTATAATGGTGATTGGGCAGCAGTGTCCTCCTAAGTAACAGGTTGTTGAGCCCTTGATGCACATAGCCTAATCTACCCTGTCAATTTCACGACCAGTCACCAAAAATTGGGCCACAACCCACTGAGGGGCCATAGACCCATAGTTTGAGAACCACTGGTTTAGATAGTTTATATCTTAACTTGGAAGAAACTGTCAGTGACACATTTGGCCAAAATGCTCTGGCCCAAGCTAAGTCTATGAATGCATGGACACATGCTCTCATTCAGGTAGGGTGATGCCTGCTGTGAACCTAGGTGGGGAATTGCTTGTATAAGGTTACCACCATGTGCAATTTTGCAACTAACTCCAATCTAGTACCTGGCAGGAATGGGAACTTGGCATCATGGTGAGACTTGTCGAGTCCTGAGTCTCTGCCCCCCCCCCCCGCAACTTGACACGTGCACAAGTCTTAATTGGCACACTTTGCTGACTCAGCAATTTCTGAGCCATTTTGACTTGAGTCAGTTTCTTTTGGCTCAGGTGTGCCGGGACAGACCAAAAAGAAGGCATCAGAGCCCGGCAAGGCAGGAGGGGGCAGGATGGATAGTGAGGGGACAGAAGTGGCAAGAGGTAGAAGGGTGGTGTGGCAGCAACTGGGAAGCTTACGGAGTACAAGCCAATCCTTTGCAGCTCTATTCAGAAGTAGTCCCATTGCCTGTCATTCAATGAGGAAACTTTTTCCTCACAAGTAACAATGGCCAGAGCCATGAGGAGCCACTTCCTAGCTTCCCCGCCTCCTTTTCCTCCTCCCTGGGCTTCTCCAGCCAATCCTAAGGCAAGAACCCTCTTAGACTCCTCCTTCTACCCCCCCATCCAGAGAAACAAAAAAAGACCACTAGGCCTTCAATGATCATTGCTTCCTTCAGAGATGGGCAAGAGAGCCTGTTCCTGCTTCCCTCCCCCCACCTTCTGCTTGATGGAAAACATTAACCCTTCCCTGCCTCCTGGTTGGAACTTTCCTGCTGCTGCTCACCCAATCTGAATTATGGCCCCATGAGGTCTTTCATGTGCCAAAAAAAGTAAGCAAGTACACCCAGACACAGACAGACACCCATCTGCACGTGTGGGGACTCATTTCCAAGGCAGTGGCTCAAACTCGAGTTAGTACCCAAGGCAGTGACATGCTTGACTTGAGTGTAAAAACATTTTTTTTGCGACTTGGACTCGAGTTCCTTGACTCGAGTTCCCATCCCTGGTACTCAGGCTGCAGACATGTAGCAGGGGCTTATACAGGGCTGGGAGTGCTGTATAATAAGTACTTTAATAGAACTGATTGTGTTGGGGAATGGATTTGTCCGTTGCTCTTCTCTTCTTGATCTTCTTTCCTTGAGCAGCCAATGGGCTGATCAGACTATCTAACCAGGGCCACATCATTGATCAAGCAATGGAATCTCATGTGCTACAGCAGTGTACACAGATGACTCTCTTACCATCAATAGCTATGCATGCAGAAACATGTTTCTGTGTGTGTATGACACCAACCTGATCTATGGAATATGGCTTTAAGTACTGTAATAAAAACTAGAGCAATGCAAAAAATAAATATCTATACTGAAAGCAGTCGATTAGATTTGCAAGCAATTTCCTGCTTGTTCCTTGTTTTAGGACATGAACCAACCAACAAAACGTACAAGTCATTTCACATTAAATTCCAGGAGCAGTAAAACTACAGGTGATAAAACTTGGTGAACCTTTCAAAACCTTTGTTCAAAATAACTGTGCTTTTGTTCAAAAGTGGCATGCTATAAAAATGTATCCACTTTTTTATAGGTAGTAAATCATTGCAAGGTTTGCCTTATAATGCAGTTGTGAATATCAGATAAATACAGTCATTGTTTAACAGTCCTTAATAGCAATTGATAGATACAGGATCAACCTTGAGGCAAAATCCGGAGCCGGAGTCCCTGAGGCAGTTCATGGCTGAACACAGTCACGTTCTGGCAACTCCTGCGACGCCGCTGGAACCAACCGTATTGGCCTCTGCCTTTCCATTGGACCATTTCAGCGACGTGGAGAGGGGGGATTTGCTGCATGGGAAACAGTCTATCCTCCATATCTACTTTACCCAGGCTTCGCGCACTGGAGAGGACGCTGTTCCAGAACCACCATTCAGAGTGCGATACCATAGTCTTCCGAGACTGAAGGATGCCAACAACAGATACAGGATCCAAGGTGACAAATTTGTCATTTATTGAAAATGTGAAATTATTCGTGGCTTGATGATGATGATGATGATATTGTTTTTATTTACACAGTGCAATTTGCCATTTTGAATCTGCCATCTTGTTTTTGTTTTAAATTTCTTAATATTCTAATTGAGATCTATTCGTTCTTGCCATTGATATATTAATCTAGTGTTTCCCAAACACATGATAGCTGATGCATACTGTTTTGAACTTAAAACTTGAGATACCAAGAAGCAGTAGGGTGACCTGCTGTCTACGTGTTCTTTCCTCACATTAAAAACTTCCCTGGAAAGTTGGTATATCAGAAAGAAGAGTTCTACCTTAGCTTCTCCCTGGCATGCTAGCCATATATTTGAACATGTGGTCTCCCACTTGCAGTCTGATAAAGTGGAGTAGTCTAGCAAGCAGAATAACATGTGAACCTGCTGGCCCAGGGAGTTCTTTGCCTCCTTTCCTTGTCCCCAGGACTCATTCCTTATTCCATGTTTATATGCTTCCCCAGTTTTATATGCTCTATTTTTGCCACCAAACTCCAGTGCATGTACAATTCATGGATACATCATTACTAGAGGTTGTTGTTTGTGTGATAACTAAATAAAAACTCAGAACACCACATTTTTCAAACACTTCTATCCATAGGTAAAGAGTAAGCAGCTCTGGAATTGTGTATTTGGTTGTCAATCAAAACCACAAATCACCACATTTTGCATTTTAATTCAGAAAATTTAAAAACAAACACCATTCTCAAACACCTCAAACATTTCAAGCATTTTCAAACATTAATCATTATCTGTCTGGCAAATGGTGAATGTCTTCCTCCTGGTGATGGGATTACTTCCAGCCTGCCTCCATAGTCCACTCTTCATTGAAAGTTTGAATGCTCACAAACGCTGCCAAACTAGCAGTGCTGTTGATTCAGAACAAAGATGATACTGATTGTGAACACTCAAGCTGAGAAGCAGCCCATTCCCATGCATATCTACTCAGAAGTAAGTCCCATTGTGTTCACTTGGGCTTACTCCAAGGTAAGTGTGCATAGGATTGCAGCCAAAGTGGGCAAGACAGTTGGACTGGATAGTCCTGAGGAATGCAACAATGTCTTTGGTGTTGTCATTCCAGAACAGGTGCTCCCTCTGTGTCACTCAGGGGCTGTCGTCCTAAATCAAGCACCTGTCTGGCAGACAGGCACATCTGCTCAGTGTGCCATTGCTCATCCATTTCCCGAAATTAACCATCTGTTTTACATCAGGTATTGTACAGGAGGGGAGGGAGGCATTAAAAAGGCTGCCAGCAACACTACAGTGCCATGACTCATTCTCCCCAGTTGCAATTTGTCATGTTGTCGCCAAAATAAATAATAAAATTCCCTGCCTTTGAAAAGGAGAGTGCCAACATTGCATGATCCAACCCGTCCCTGGCAGCCATTTTTGCTGATGATGCACTGTACTTTTCAGCACCGTATGCCGCAAAGAGTACAAGCGTCTTGCTCAAGCAAGAGAACAGGACTTGACAGCATAAGGAATGCGACAACTTCATTGGGTTTCCCTCCCTGTTTCTGTCTACAGCTATATTGTCAAATGATAGATGGGATGACAGCTTCATGGCCAGGTGTTTGAGAAGAATCCCATTGGGGAATCGAGGGAAATGTAGAATGTCCTTCTTGCTGTCCAGATGAAATATGCGCCTGGATTTTGAAGTTCAAAGAATGTTGATAAATGCAGGGAACATTCTTAGCAGGGCAGGGGGGAGGAAGGGTTTAGAGAGCTCTGTGAGTATCCAGTAGTTTTGCACAGTACTGGTGCTTCCAAGCTGAGGGCTGATTTGCATTGTTGGAGTTGAACTGTGTCTAGAGTGTGTTCATACACTTTTCAGACTGAGACTTTTGTTCAGGTGGTGGGGAAGCAGATACAGAAACAGAAAATCATAGGGTAGGAAACCCACAAGGACATCTTGTCTAACCCCCTGGCCCCTGTAAGTGGAAATCCTCCTAGAGCACCTCCAGCAGGTGTCTCTCGAGCCTCTGCTTGAAGACCTCCAGTGAGGGTGAATCCACCACCATCCTCAGCAATCTGGTCCACTTCCAAACCACCCTTCCTGTCAAGAACGTATTGACCTTCCTCTTCATGTAAAGTGTGGCCAATGCATTCATAAACTTAATTTGAATGACCTTTTTCCTATTCTGAGGGATAAGAATTCATGCGTACAAACCCTCGTGTGAAGTACCCATTTTACAAATTATACTATGAGTGTGCTAGAGAGACGTGTTGCCTCATCTGCTTCTATTTGTATTTTCTGCTGACACATTTGTTTACATGTCTGGAGTGAACCTAGATCAGCTGCATCCAAAGGAATGTAAGAATTGACCTAATCAGACGGTTAGGTACAGCAAGTCCTCACTTAAAGTTGTTGATAGGTTTTTAGAAGCTGCAACTTTAACAGCGCAATCTAAATGCGCCCCTGAGCCAGCAAATCCATTGTGCTGGCTCCCAAGTGTTGTGAAATGCTATAAAGGGCGCTTGCGGCTACCCAGGGGGCAGGCTAGGCCAGCACAAGGAAATGCACTGGCCTGCGCTGCACCAGACCTGCGCCCAAATGGGTTAAGTTTGTGCCAACCTGGGTGGGGGTGGGAGAGGTGGCAGGAAGGTGTAATGGAGGCTGAGGGGGCATTTTTGAATGGGAGGACGGAGGCCCAAGAGGCGGATTGGACCTGGGAGGGTGGGGGACTGGCCACAGTAGCACAGGCAGAATTCTAACCCCTGTCCCTGGCCCAACCAGCATTACATGGGTTGCAGAGATTGGCACCCACAAAATAAAATCCCCTTCCTCCAAGTTGTGCCCCGTCCCGCAACTATCTTGTGCTGGATACAGCACAGGCAACTTGGCCTACGTATTCCAGCACAAGTTAGGACTGCATACTCTAAGGAAGACAACTTATAACAAGAGCAATTTTACCATGGAGATACATTCCAGCAGCATATTTCTGGTCACAAAAACATCATCAAAAATAAAGACCCAAACCACTTCTAATATTAAACACTGAAATAAATGTGATCTTTCTGAGTCAGAGAAAAATGCAGACATGGGAAGAATGTCCACACAGATGCAAGAATTGATTTTTTTTTTCCCTCAACAACTTTGTAACCAAAGTTTAACCAAAAAGATTTTAAGTGTGAACATGCTGCACCATGTTGTGTTCAAATCTGAATTGACTTGGTTCACCTCACAGATCAAAGTAGGAAATCATCCTGGACTCTGTACGAAGTGGTCGCAGAATAGAAATACATCTATTCCCAAGAAAACCCATTTTTATTTCAAAATAAGATGATCTATCATTAATACAAATGTAGACTTGATGATGAATGAGTTTGTCCCGAGGTATTCAATCTGTGTGATCCAGTTCCATGCCTCCAGTGTATGTGGCCGAGTAAGCAAACCCACAGCTTAAAAAAAAATATGATTTTAATAAGTTATTGATTAGTATTATGACTTGCCGTCTTGCTTGTGCATTACGTCTTGAAGGTGCCCTGGAAATGCACAGGACTACAGATGCAGGCCAAATCACTTGTTGCAAAGAGAGGGTAGTGGAAAGCCATCAGTAAAAGGTTTCCCCGGCTTACATGATATTTTCTATGTGCAAAAATGAGGGCATTATTCATAGAGTGACTTGATTAATAATCTTTATTGAGTTCTGATGGTGGGCTTGAGTTTCATAAGGCACAGGTGTGGACTTAGAAATGAGATTGTCTCTGCCTGATTAAATCCAATCTGATTTATGTGCGGACCCAATCCCCTAAATTGCAGCATGCTCATAACTCATGAAGTTACCGGATTGATCTTCTCTTTAATTTGCGGTATTTCACAAAGGTGTCCCGATTTGTTCATTTGGAGCCTGTGCCTAATTCCTTGAAGTGTCTTAGGTTTTCTCTCTGACTTGAGGACGTGCACTGTCATTTTTCATTCAGATGATTTCCCACTTCCTTCTTCATTCTGACAGAAGCAAGCAGTTGAAAATTAGAACATGGTTTGCTAAGTAGGCCATAAGCCATACCATTATTGGTGAGCATATAGAATAAGGCTAAGAAGAGGGAGGTCATGCACCAGCCAGCACCAGGATATTAGCATAATGATCATAACTCCATTATCGCTGACAATGCACGTCTTAATTTTTTTTCACAGATCCCACTATCAGTGTAGCATGCCTTCCAGCGATACCTGGAGGAATGATGAGATTATGCAACATACAGCAAAGGGCAGCTCTGTGGTTGGCATGTTCACTCACAAAGGTCCAGGCAGACTTGAATTTTTATCATAGTTCTGTTGTCTATTTCTCACTTCTTTGTGGCTGCAAGATGGATAGCACAGTGATAACCATCTGTATCAGCATGAACATCCTGGATGCCTGAAATTAATTTGCAAGCAATGTAAAACAAAACATAATATATATATGGCATGTATACACAGATATACAGGCACTTGGAAGGCCATAAACTGTATGAGATGTCAGTAGTTGGGAGCTTATTACATTACCCAGAGATCTCTACTCCATCATGAGACTGTATCATTGTCATGAGACTGGAACATTGTTCAGTTTCTCCAGGAACATCTTTCTAGAAGGCCAAGAATTTTATCTTTTTTTCTCAGCCTAAACGAATGTCTAAGGGTTGGATCCTATTGGGCTGCTGTGCCACTGGAAATTGCATTCCAGTGGCACAGCATGCTGTATGGTTGTTGCAAATGGTGACATGCCATAGAACACAGCCTGCCAGGGAGCCCTGGTGCTGGTGAGTCAGCATGAGGGGCAGGCAGGAGGTGAGTGTGGGTGGAACTGGGCAGGGAGAGGGGTGGATTGAAGCCAGGAATTGGGGTAATATTGGCAACACTGCTGATATCCGATCCCCCTTCGTGGCCTTGATCCACCTTCCTTGGTCCACTTAGACTTGTGGAGGAGAGATTTAGTTAGGACTGGGCTGTAAATTACTTTGGGATAGCCCAGTATTATCTTTCAGAGAAGAATAACATGTGTCAATATGTGGTAAAATTGTTTTTACAGCCACCCACGATCAACTTTAGAATCCAGTAGCAATGCAGCTTTCACCAAAGCACCATTTGAATGACTGATACTTCATGGCATCTAATGACAGATCCAAGCTGTAATGGCCAAGTGATTCTTGCTTCCTCCCTGGCATACATCTGTTTCCCCACTTCACCCATGAATCTGATGGTGAGGGAACACCTCTAATTACAGATTCTGGGAATTCTTCAACAAGGTTCTGATGCCTTTACTTGAGTCACTTGTTTGGGAAGTGGGTTTTCATAAGACTAAATCTCTTTATGCTGCTCAGGTTAACTCTGTCATCTGTCCCTACTGTTGGGAAATATGTGCCATGGAAGAGGATGGAGTCGCAGACCAGTCCTGAGAAATGATGCTGCCACTGCTAGTGAACTAGAATAGACTGCTAGTGAATTAGACTGCAGCATGTTTTGAGTTTGCGATGCGTCCATTGATTTATTCAGCACCAGGAAGCCAGTTACTCACTGACCTGAAAAAAAAGAGACACTTTACCTCCAGCATCACTAATTATTTATGGAAAAATCAGGTCAGTCCTCTATCTGATCCATGTACCATGTGCATTTTTCAAGTGGAGTGATCATGAAAACTTCTCTTGTTTTCTGGAGTGCTGCATGGACCTATGTCTTACCCTATAGAGCAAAGTCACATCAAGCAAGCAAGGCGTAATGTATTTAAGGCTCGCACAAAGTGACAGGCTAAACAATATGGAGTCAACTTGTTTCCTCAGACACTGCTAGTTTGGTGCTCCTTATAGTTGAGCGACATCAGCAAGGCTGATTCATTCCCCTGGTGTCTGAAATTTCAGATGAGAAGGTGGAAAAGAACATGATGTGCCACTGATTCACACTTCCTCTTCTTGGCACTTGTCCAGGATGTCCAAGATCATGTGCATCAGGGAGATGCACAAGCAAGTCTCCTACTCTATGGCAAATGCACCTTTGTACCTGGCTCATGGTGGGATTAGGAATAAAGAAGAAGAGGTGGCAACTGCTGAGCTTTTGCTGTGTCCGAGCTCGTTGGCTATATCCAGAGCTGGCTGAAGACATTCTCCTGCCTGATGCAAAGGATGAGATGGTGCCCTCCTCTGTTCAAAAGCAGCTGGTTTCTAAACCAGTGACACTTGTACCACTAGTGGTACTCAAGGTAGTGTCTTGTGGTACTTGCGGGATCCCCAGACCCTGACCACCTGGCAGTGAGACCCGCAATCAGGGTGACCAGATATCATCTTTTTCCAGGACATGTCCTCTTTCTTAGCCTCATGTCTTGGAAAAGAACTTAAATGTCTTCCTTTTCCCTGTGAGCAGGCAGCGCATAGCCTTCTTGTAATTAATAAATTCTATGTAATAAATTTAATAAGTAATGTTTGAATTAACCACATGAAATCAGTTTTCAAGTGTTTTCAGCTTTTATTCTGTCATGTCCTACATTTTGGGATGTCCTACATTTTGGGATGCCTTGTCCTCTTTTGTACTTATGACATGTGGTCATCCTGCCCACAACGCAATGCAATAAACAGTGGTAGGAGGCTTGGTTTGGCAGGAAGAGCTCCAGCATGCACTTTTCACATGCTCAAAAAAGCCCTCCAATCCTCCCCGAGCCTCTTACTGGTGTTTGCTGCATTGTGTCTGGTCTTCCAATCCAGAAGTAGCTGGTGATGACATCAGAACTGATGTTCAGAACTATTCTTCATGAAGCAGATGGTTAGCAAAAAGCAGTGTTGGGAACATGTGTCAGGTGACTCTGACTCGAGTTGTGAAAATGCATGATTTTTGCTGACTCAGCAACTTGTGAGTCGTGTGCATGAAAAACACTTGAGTCAGGGCTCCCCTGACTTGGCACTCATGAGTCGACTTGAGTCCATTGGAGTCACTAAAGGGTGACTTGAAGATTCAGAAAGTGTCCCCATTAGTAGTCTTTTTCAAGTCTAGTTGCAGGGAGCGATGACTCAGTGATTAGACAAAGGACTGCTTAGGCAAAGGAAGCCTGAAATTGTTAAGCCTGTCTCCCACCCATTCTGGAAATATAAAGCCCAATGCTACCTAAATCCCAACCACCACCAATGCAGGAGTGCCAAGGAGGTTTGTGCTGCATCCTTTTGTGTGCCTGAAACCAATTTTGGTCCTTGCCTCTTGGGAGGCTTGGAAGGACCTGCTGCACATATACTTGGAAGGATGCAGGGATTGCATTCAAGGGCTCTTTTACCAAGGCAGCCTCTGACTTGCTTAGCCTTAAATGTTGATGGCTCCCATGGTGCTAGAGAGAGTGTTTTTTTGGCACCAGTCATATGAAAACAACTTGGAAAATACCAAGGATCTGCTAAAGAAATGCCAGCCCAACCTATGCACAGATGAGCACCCAATTTCACAGCAACTTTCCTTTACATTTAGCCTGCATGTAACCAAACTATGCAGATCTTGTACATGCGAATAAATATGCATAGAAGTACGTGTGAATAAATATGCATAGCACTGAGATAGGCAGTTTTGTCTATATGTTTGTGTGTGACAGCGCCAGAGCTACATTGATCATAACATTCACGTTTCTATAGCAGTCGCTCTGCATTTGCTAGTGTTGATAGATTCAGGATGAAAAATAGGAATATTTAAATTTGCAACAGGAATGTTAAAACTGAGTAAAATGTGTTTGAAAGTGTTGATGCTAAAGAAGTCTTCCGGCAGGCTTATACATTTGTCTTTTGACAACTTTTGACAACTTTTGAGCATCTTTTGACAACTTCCCTTTCAAGGTGCCAAAGCTGTGCTGTGCCCTGGGTCCCACCTTCCCTGTGGCTTTATCCCTTCTCAAGTCCCCTTGTGCACCTTGAATGATTATGGACACGGAAATCACTACAACAGCTGAGAACACCTGCTGCAGCCCTGAGGCTGGTGGGGGCTTGCTTTGCTCTCTTGTTTAAATGTATCTGTATGGCTGAAAGTGAGGACCTGACATTATTGTGTGTGTGTTTTTTAAATAGTTAAAACTAAATGATGTTTTTTGTTTTTTTTAATGGGCATTGATAACAGGAAGATGCTTATTTAACAGTCCAATCCACTGTAACACCAACTGTATTCCACAGGGAATTTTGGCCTCTGAAGGCCTCTTTAGGGTAAGGGAACATTTGTTCCATTGCCCTGGGGTGAGCCCATACTGGGCTGCTGGATCTACTCAGACCTGCACCAGCTTCCAGCCGGTGCAAGACTGCATAGACCTGCAAAGGCAAATCGAGTCTGGGAAGGGGATTTGCATTCAGTGCTGCTTCCAAGCCTGCCCCCAGTCCCAGTCTGCCCTCCTCCCTACCAATGGTAGACTGGGGTGGGGACAGGGGACAAAAGCCCTGAGCACTGTGCTCACACTGCTTCCACTTCCGTCCACCGTGCCACCCTGCTTGCCCAGCTGAGCTGTTCTGCGGGCGGGCGAAGCCCCGTGTGACACTTGGCACTGTGCAAAAAGCCTTCTGAGGCTACTCATGCAGTATTAAGCAATACTTATGGTTTTGTCAGGAAACATTGTTTAAAACTGTGTGAGAAGCCCCAGAAGGTTTTTTGAGCAGTGGTGAGCGTTGCGCAAGAATCCGTGAGCCTCAGTGAGTATCCCAGGGGGTGGTGTGATGGACGGAGGGCGGCACGTCATGGGCCTGCCCAGGGGTGCAATGAGGGCAGGTTCGTTACTGCTGCCTACCTCTATCACCTCTCCATTATGCCTATCCTGACCCTGTTCGGCCTATTCTGCTGTAATGCATCCTTTAGTGGTTTGACACAATTAATGAGAAGGAAAACCAATCCATCGTATAAAGTTGTTTAAAAGGTGTTGATTCTTGAGCTGTATGAAATCTTGCTCTTTATTCCCATTGATATAAAAGTATCATAAAAAATCAGACATTGCATGCTTGCAGCCTGTCACCTAGGCCCAGCCCAGGTGGCCTGGAATTCCTCAGGAGAAGGGGTCTCCTCAGGGGTAGGGGCCTCCTCAGGAGCAAGACCTAAGCACTGTCAGGACTGGGGTCCCAGGCAAGACACCTCCCTGGGAGTAGGACCTAGTGCCTCCTGGGAGCAGTCAGCAGCCATGTGGGCAGAAGGGGTGGGGCTGGCCCAGCCCAAGGCTGGCTTCATAAACAGGCTGGACAGCCTAGAGAGAGGTCACTCCTCTCCAGTTGGGAGCAGGGTCAAAGGGAAAGCCAGAGGGGGTAGCCACCCCGGCCTTATGCCGACGACCCAGGACCCAAAGAGACCTTTGCTTACCTCGGCCCTGGAGAGAGGGGCTGGGAACTTCCCAATCCTAGGCCTGCCTGGGCCCCAGGGGTGACAGCAGGAGAAGTGAGGTTGCAGAACCAAGGACCCGGTACCAACTACCTCCATTGGAGGCCAGGTGATTGGGGGGCAAGCCCGGAGGTACCGGGGGCCCTCCTGAAGACAACTAATCTGACCCCAGACAACAGCACTGCAGCCCTCAGGAATCCATACCCCTGGCCAACAGGCACCAGTCAGAGAGCTCTGCCTGAAACCTCATGGGGTCGGGAAGGGGCGGAGAAAGAGCCTATAATGTGCCAACGCCACGAGTCTGTGTAAGGCAACGGGGCCTGTGACGTAACAGGCCCCATGAATGTCAAGAGTTTGACGCGAGTAAGCCATCTGTGCAAAACAAATGTGTCTGCCTCCCATCCTTCTTTCTGCCGAAGACCGACTTGCCTCGACAGGGTAAGCTCCCCGCACTCGGTCGCACACCAAGGGGCGGGGTCTCCGCCTGCCATGGACATTACACGGCCTTTCTCTCAAAAAATGGATTTGTACTTCAGGCAAGGGTGTCAACTTCTAAATAGTTTGAACATTAGAATGCTAACTCATCATGGGTTGTATCCCATCTAAGCGCTAACTAACCTCCTATACTTTGTTGCTGTTCTCTCTCAAAATGCTGCACGTATATGCTTTGACTTGCTCCACAGTAGAAAGTCATGAATATGCATTGCATCCCATTTCTGCAATCCAGAGGCTGTTAGTTTGTCAAGCATTGCAGGAGTGAAAGCGATGCAGCTGGCATTTTCACAAGAAACAGTCACCTTTGGTTGCTGATAAACTGCTGAGTAATCAAATGGTTAATGACTCGGTGAAAAATTCAATGTCATTCGAGTATGAAAAGTGGATGATAATGAGATTTTCTAGTGACCCAACATAACCCAATAATAGTTTGGTCTACTATTCACCTTCAAATATCCACGACCATAATTAAGCATCTGTATTTTCCCTAGGGGGGAAAAAATGCTTTGATTAACAAGCCTAACCTATAGTTACAATTAGAGAGTAGTTCAGCTGCATGTAATTTTGGCACTCAAGTCTTCTGTGAGCAACACTTTTTACTTTAATCCATCGCTGAACTTCAGAATGACATCTAGGCTTTGCAATAATTTTGTTTCAAGCAGCCGGAGTGATCCTATTCTCCTGCGAGCTTCAAGACCTTTACAGAAATAGTGATGAATGATCCACAAAGCACCAACATTCGCGTGAAGGGAATGTTTGCAGATAATATATCTTGCATCTTAATGTATTTCATCACAGTTTTGGTTTAATGTTACTTCCGTCTTAAGGACCTCGACCAAATTCAGTTTCTTGGATAATGATGAATTGGAGTGCTATAAAGAGATGACTGCTAGCTCCCTTGCTGCCCCCCCCCAACTTGCTTTTCTTACATTCTGTTTCTCCAAACAATTCACCACCACACACTATGATTGGTGGTATTTTAGCTGTCCAGTTGTACTCTACCTAGGCCATTTCTACAATGCAGAGGGAAGGGGATGGGGGCCATTGACTCAGGTTTCACTGATAGAAGTCTGGTGTGAGCAGGGTGACCAGATGCAATGGAGGACAGAGTGCCTATACCTTTAACCATTGCAGAGAAGAGGGAATTTTGGCAGGTGCAGCTTTTTAAAACCTTTCATGGTGAACTGCACCTGCCAAAATTCCCTCTTCTCTGCAATGGTTAAAGGTATAGGCACTCTGTCCTCCATTGCATCTGGTCACCCTGCTCACACCAGACTTCTATCAGTGAAACCTGAGTCAATGGCCCCCATCCCCTTCCCTCTGCATTGTAGAAATGGCCTAGGTAGAGTACAACTGGGCAGCTAAATACAGGGTGTATTTGGTCACCCTGGATGTGAGCCTCACCTGTGTCAACACCAGCAAATATATGGTCCATTTGAGAACAGAAGGAAGGGAGGCCTCAGATAAACATTCTGCTCTTGGACCTCTCAAATTCTTCTAGTTACTGATAAGCAATGTTATTTATGTATTCAGTTTTATATGTCACTCTTAGCTTGTGGCCAAAATGTGGCTACTAACATTTAATTAACGTAATTAAAACACCAAACTCAGGAATCCAAAGTCAGAAGAGACAAGCAGACAGCTAAGCTCGCACAACCAACGTTCTATGAGAGTTTCAATTCTGTCTAGATGTAACTTTAATGTTGAGATGTTCTTTTTCTTCAAGCGTGTGGAGATTGTTCATGCCCCGTCTCATCACTGCAGTGGGGGTGAAGAGAAAATAATGCACAATGCTGCAATCCCGTGCGGGTGCTGGAGCATGGGTTCATTTACCAAGCAACCCCACTTGCATGGTCTTCCCCATTCACAGTTGTGGAAGGAAGCTTCAAAATAGCCAGGAATGGGGCATGCGCAAGAGTTCAAGATGGATATTTATGGTACAGACAATCACGCTGTGAATCTGTGTAAATAACTATGAGCTCAGTAAGCTAGTATTGCAATAAACTGGGAGAGGGAGAAGGGCCCCTGATAAAATGATACAATTCAGATGTTCCTCTTTGGTTCTTTAGTTCTTTAAGAGAATGAAAATTCTACCGTTGTGGATAAGTAGATTGACCTATACAAGGCACATATAACGCAGGTATACAGAGAGATTCACTGAAATAGCAGAAAAACCCTGAGAAGTCTATTCAGTTTTGGTTAGAAAGTAATGACACTGATAACTATTAATCAAAAAACTGTGACTAGATTTGTTCCACAAAAGACGTTGTGATTGTCCATTCCCTTCACTCAAGCGTACAGTACATGGCCAGAGCAGTGATCACAAAGCAATTAATAGCTGAAGTTTAAATAATTGAATAACTTATCAGGTCAGCAGTAGACTGTGCAATTTAATTTTCTTCTTTCAGAATATTAGACATAAAACTGATCAATGGAACAATAGACTTTGATGACCTTTGCTTTCTTTTTTTCCTGCTCTTTCCACTTCTACAAATCACTGAAACGAAAAAAAAAAAAAACTGTTTTAGTTTTTGGACTATCTGAGCTGGTTACAGAAGGGATGGGCTCCATTTGAACCAAAATGGAATCGGATTGCTGATTCTTAATGCTGGAAAAGTTGCAGAGCAGCTTCTCAACTGATTCCAAAAGAAAGACCAACAAAAGGTAGGCAGCATCCGGCTCAGGGCAAGCATCTTTAAGGGATAAGGATGTAAACCAGAGTTCCCAGGCCACATTTGGCCACCAGCACAACTGCAACTGCCCTGCGTAGGATGCAGTGGTCAACATTTTGGTGCCACTGCATTGATGGGCCGGGGGGGGGGTTTAGTGAATGGAATGCAAGACTGCTAGTATTATCATGTTCCGATACAAGTCTATACTATAATCACATTTGGAATACTGTCTATCAGTGGCTTCCAAAGTGATGGATTCCGACCCACCATAGGGAACAAAAACTGGGCCATTCCCCCTTAAGGGGAGTGGCCTAGTAATGGGTGTCCCCATGGTGCCACAGCAACTGGCCTTGGGGAGGGTCTGGAAGGCCTGCAGACCCCTCCATGGTCTACCCTGATGCTAGAAATCACTCTGAGGATTGGAGCGCACTTTCTGTTTTCACACAAAAACTGGAAGTATGCTCTAATCCCCAAAAAGAGTGATTTCTAGCATCAGGGAGGCCCATGGAGGGCCTCCCGGACCCTTCCCAATGCCAGTGGGACCCTGCAGGGAAAGGGGAAATCCCCTGGGTCCCCACGGTGCCGTGATAGCTGTGACACCACAATTGCTGCAGCGCTGTCAGAACATCCCCCCCAGCCCCCCCCCCCCCACAAAGACTTACCTTGATCCCAAAGTCTGCATAGGACTTCTGGTTGCCATACCTAAAGGAAACTGTAGAGTTGAAAAAGGTGCAAAAGAAGGCAACAAAATGATCAGAAGGTTGGAACACCTTCCTAATGAGGAAAGGCTACAATGTTTGGAGCTTTTTAACTTGAAAAAAATGTGATGACAAAAGGACCAACTGAGGGACCAATCATATCCAGCACAGGAGCATTGACACTAAATGGCAGCTGCTGCACCCTATGCTGAATGCAAGCAGGCTGGAGGTCTCCTTGGAGTAAAGGGACATTTGTCCCCTTACCCTGAGGAAAGCCCCAGCCTGCTCAGTGACGCTTCTTAGAGCTGCGCCATATATTTAGCTGGTGCAGACTTGAGAAAATCTGTGCTGAGCTTTTGAACTTGGGAAGGGGGATAGGATTTGGTAAAGGAAGCCTCCACTGGTCCTACTCTCCTGGTCCTGTTCCTCCCCGTACTTGTCTTCCCTCGCCTTCCCCCTGTCCAGACACGCTGCCCTTCCCATGCCCCGTGCTGCTTGGTACTTACCCTGGCTCTGCCAGCGGCCGGAAGTGGTGCAGGTAGCGTCAGTGGGGTGGCACAGGCCTCCCCACAAGTGCAGCTTACACTTTATGACATGTTTGTGACTCCCAGCGCTGGACAGTGTTGGATCGGCTGCGTTGAATTTTATATGTGCCATGCATACAAAATCACGTATAGCAGGGATAGAGTAGATAAAGAGGAGCTTCACTCCCTTTCTTATATTTAATTATTACATTTTTACCTTGCCTTTCCCCATGCTACTGTGGGCACTCATGTTGGCTTACATAAAAAACATAAAAAACATGAATATAAAAACAATGCAACAATAAAACAGCAAAAACACCAGAGGCAGCAGCACAAAAAGTCATAAAAGGATCAGCAGCACATAAAAAACAATATAGGAGCATAAAAACAATGTAGCAGCACAGAAAAATGAAAGTCACAATAAATTATAATAAAAGACAGGTATTAGAGCATTAGAGGTGGCAATAAAAAATGGACCCAAAGCATTAAAAACAACAACAAAAATCACAATACAGTTCAAAAATTCTGACCACAAACCAGCACTACGCAAATTCCAACCAAAATAAGTGTTTTTAGCCCCCACCAAAATGCTTTGAGGTAGGAGACCATTGGTAAATCATAAGGGATGGAGTTCCATAATTGCCGTGCCACAACTGAGGAGGCCCTACTCCTTGTTGGCACTCCCCTCACTTCTGTTAAGGCTGATACATGCAAGAGGACCTCCTCTGAGGCTATGGGAGAAGGCGATCTCTCAGGTACTCTGGTCCTCAGTCGTAAAGGTCAAGGGCGTTAAAGGTCAAAGCCAGCATCTTAAATTGGGCCTGAGAGTAAAAGGGCAGCCTGTGCGGTCATTGGAGCAGCAGTCGGACAGAATCAAACTGCTGAGCTCTGCTGACTACGGGCTGCTGACCTCTGCAGTAATGAAGGTTTCTGGATTGTCTTCAAGGGCAGCCTCTCCTGGCCAAGCCTGATCTGCTGGCATACTGGACATAGGCCATACTAGTGGCCCTAAATCCTGCATGCCAGTGGAAGATATGATTGTGCCACAAGTCATGGTTCACTTTCTTACTGCACAACCCCATATTTTTAACTTTACAGTTTTTATGGATTCATAGCAGTTCAGAAACCTAAAGTTTTATTTAGGATACTTACCTTTAGCCCCCAATATGTTGTGTTTGCTTTGAAGGATGAAAACAACAGACATCTGTTACATGGCTGTGTGATGATCTTGTCCTCCAGGGAGTAGGTTCTTTTGGACCACATAAATTAGAAATTTGCCATATATAAACTTTCTTATCCATAAGCATATGGGGCTGGTTCTCACAATGTCATCTGAATAACCATCCACTTATATAAGGAGAAATGTGTCTCTCACCTGCTCTGCCATACACTGTACCACTGCATTTTGGCATAGTCATGTGGGGACAGAGTGTTCAATCTGCCATTAATTGTGTTGTTGAAATACTATTTTAAGGTAGTATTCCAAAGACGTGCACATGTTCTGCCTCAAGCGACTGGGTGGCTTCTCAGATCATATCATCCAAATGAAACAATTATTGAAGGTACTCTAGAATTTGCATCCTGGATTATTGATGTCCCTGGACATTGGTGTCTGGGGTGTGTGTGTGTGTGTGTGTGTGTGTGTTGGTCATTTTTATTCCACCATAATAGGGCAACAGGCTCCATGTTCTGTATCCTAAGCCTCTTATCCCAGCTCTAGCCCAAACACTACTTTGTGTTTTTAAAATTAAAAAAGTACATCTAATATAAATGAATAAATATGCATATATTGGGACAGAAATGCCTAGGATGCAAAAAGAACAGATGCAAATGTCCAATCCCAGCATGCATTTGACTGGAACACAGTGGCCCAGGATGCTATTGTCCTGTTGCTATTGCCGAAAAGCCACTCATGCCACACATTTTTTTTTCCACCCAGTATGGAGGTTAAACAAACAAACAAACAAACAAAAGAGATGTCAGCAAAGTGGCATTCATGCTGCATAGGAAAAAGACCTTCCTGTGTTCTTTTAAGATCTAAAAAAAGATCTTAAGGAGTGTTTCCTGTGAATCAACCCTTTGTGTGTGTGAAATCATTTAACAAGTTCGCAGCGTCTTTACCACCACAGCATATTCCAGAAATGTTAGAATAGAAAAACCTAACAATTATAACTACGCATTTGGAACAAAGTTAACTTGTCAAATCATTTTAACATCTCCTTAGCAGTAATTATTTTAACCTGCTATTTTTAGGGATTATTTTTGGAACATGGGTTCGTTATGAAGAATCTCCTCCCTTGACGACCAAGCTGTATGTACTTAAGACTTTCATCTTAATACTGGCGCTCACAATCAGACTTGAACCATTTGCCTGCCAAGCCCAATAATATATGAGTTGACAAGGAGTTAGGAATATAAATGGGCCGCAACTTTACTGAAAATACTTCGGTGGGACGTAATCACTGTAGATACCCATCAGATAAGTCGATCCCACAGATGAGTCAAGGGCAGATTTGAGCCAACAATCATGGAATTTTCTATTACCCTCGGATAAGTCGGGGGTTAAACTTAGGGGGGTGTCTGACTATAGTTTTGCCTGATTTTATTTGAGGCCAGATCCCGAAAAATAACCCACCACTAATTGTTACCTAAGAACTGTAGTCTCTAATTTATTAAAAACATAGTAAAAGATCAGAACATAAGAACAGCCCCACTGTTCCATAGGCCCATCTAGTCCAGCTTCCTGTATCTCACAGCGGCCCCAGCAAATGCCCCAGGGAGCACACCTGATAACAAGAGACCTGCATCCTGGTGCCCTCCCTTGTATCTGACATAGCCCATTTCTAAAATCAGGAGGTTGCACATACACATCATGGCTTGTAACCCGTAATGGATTTTTCCTCCAGAAACTTGTCCAATCCCCTTTGTGGGGGAAGACTTACCCTTACAGAAGCCATGCTGATTCTCCCTCAGCAAGGCTTGTTCGTCCATGCGTTTTGAGATTCTATCTTTGATGAGGCATTCCACCATCTTGCCCGGTATAGATGTTAGGCTGACTGGCCTATAGTTTCCCCTCTTTCCCTTTTTAAAGATTGTGACATTTGCTATCCTCCAATCCTCTGGCACCGTGAGGGACAAGTTGCATATTTTAGTCAAGAGATCAGCAACTTCATTCTTCAATTCCTTAATAGCTCTTGGGTGGATGCCATCAGGTTGGATAGAATTGGGTCCTAGGTCTCTAACTTGTCCATGTTTCCTGGCTTTGGCTGTCTGGCCATATGAAGAAGAAAATACTGTTTCTGAGCTTCACTGAAGTGGAAAGCCCTATTTATTGTGCTATTCATTCATTCATCCATCCATTAACTCAGTTTGTATCCTGCTTTTCTCCCCGACACCCAGAACAGCTTACAAAAGCATGTAAGATATATAGAAACAATTCACAACTAAAAGATTTTACCTGAGAATTTCAGGTAGAGATTGTAAAGAGGTATCTCCCAGTCCAATCATGCAGGGCAGCAATCCCAGGGATAAGCCTGCACCAGCAATTTTGCTGGCACAAGTCCAAGCAGATCCAGGAAGGCGGATTGAGGCTGGGAAGAGGGAAAGATACCACCACCAATGCAGACCCCTTCCAGGCCTCAATCTGACCCCCTCCCAGCCCTGTTCGCCACCACATTCCTCCCCTTCCCTGCCCCATTTTCCCCCCATCTTCCCTTCCATGCACCCACCCATCCCTTTGCTGATGTACCAGCACCAGAGTTCCTGGCCAGCTGCTAGCATACGGCTGCAGCTGCTTGTCACTTGCAGTGGAGGCTCAGGTGAGCTGAATGGCTTGTTGCATTTTGTGACAGCCATAAAGGACCTTGCACTGCCCAAACACTAGTTCTGGCAGTGCCGGACCCTCATCGGATTAGACTGTAAGTCATTCCCAGTTCTAAATAGCAGGATGTCAGGTAGATTGAACCTAGAAATGGTTGCATTAGGATAAAAGGAAATGATTAAATGAAGTGTTCTTTCCTTGATTGAATGAGATGGCAAGCCCTTTGGGGTCAGGAGGACTCTATTTAAGGGAGTGGCTTTGCCACCTTATGATAGGATAAGTCATAAATCTCGACCAGCACTGTTGCTACAGACTGAGCAATCATTTGCCGTCCACCTTTGCAGCCACAAGAGAGAAGCAAAGTCCAGTTCTCCAAGAGCACGGAGCTATTGTAAAAGGGCTGGACAGTGAACAAAGAAAATGCAATGAGGCTGGTTAAGCAAAGTGTTTGCTTGCTTCTAGAGGTATCTAATTAGATCAGCAAAATGTCTGTGTTTGGAAGCGCATTGAAAACAAACAGGATTGAAATTGTCCTTTCTGTGCTGCGGTTTTAGTAATTGCTCTAATTTTGAAGGCGACTCTTTGCCCCGTCTTTCTTTACCATAGTAGTTTAAAACGGATTACCATATTTCCTCATCACAAATGGGGGAGGTGAGAAAGAAAAAGAACTGGCAACTTTTCCCCCAAATACACTGAGAGTCTAATCCTATCCAACACAGGGGTAGCGGTGCCAAATGGCTACAACTGCACCCTGTGCTGGATTTGAGCAGGTTGAAGGTCTCCTTGGAGTAAGGGGACATTCATCCCTTTACCTTGAGTAAAGCCCCAGCCTATTTAATCTATCTATCTATCTATCTATCTATCTATCTATCTATCTATCTATCTATCTATCTATCTATCTATCTATTAAACCATATATATCTATATATCTATATATATATGGTGCAGATTCTTCCCTATTCTTCCCGCCCCCTCCCCCAAACCCCCATGCCCTCCCGCCACCCTCCCCCTGCCACTCAGCACTTATCTGATTGGCCAAGGCTCCAACTGCGGCATTGACAGGACGGCGCAGCCTCCCCACTGGTGCAGTTTACTCCTTGGGTGGTGGAATCATGTCTCATGGCATCTTTGCAACACCCAGCACTAGTGCTAGGGCTGTGAGTGAGCTTCATGGAAGTTCAAGCTGGGTGTCTCAGGATCAATTTTAACTGCCTCTGTGGGTGATTCTTTCACATACTCACCCAGCTGGAGAATATAAATGTTTGAAGTGGAGGGATACACATGCGGACCATCCCTTCCCATCTGAATCTGCCTGACTTCTTCATTCACCTTGCAAGGCCATGGTCTGGGTTCTCTCTCCTTCTGAAGCTTGTCTGGAGGGTACAGTCCTTGAGTTGTGGAATTTCTCCGCCCCCCACGTTCTTCTTTGTTCCTTCATTGTTATCTTCTCACCACTTGGTCAAAGCATTTTTTTGTTCAGGGTCTTCATTAATATAATGCCTTTTTTCTGTGCTTGCAGTTGCTTTTAGTTTTCATCACGTTAGTTTGTAGCTTCTTGTTGGAATTGTTTCATTACTATATTTTCTATGATTTTATTATTCTATTTTTGTATTCTGCATGAGATGTAAGCCACCCTGAGGGCTTGTTTGAAGGCAAAAACCTAGGGCAAAAATTTTTAATAATAAAATTAACTGGGGAGATTGATAAAGATGTACATCTGATGCAAGTGTTGTGTTGATATCCATATTGCATGTTGTGTGATTCTTCTCTAAAAAGAGGAGGGAGGCATGGCATTAATAAGACGAATGTAGGTACAAATGAATATTGATAGTGTCCCTATGCACATTAATTTCACCAGCAAACATATGGTATGTGAACTGCTGAATTCAGTCCTTTAAGTGTTCTGGATATATGTGACCCACAATTGAACATTTTCCATATCACCATTGGCCATACAATATTCTTATAGCTGTGGAAGCCTTCTGTCACAGATGTTGCATAGCACCGAGCTGCTGTTAACAAAACAGTAGTTTCAGGAAAATGAGTTTGGCCCCAGAAATACAGGGCTCCCTTCTCTTCAAGTGCTTGCAGCAAACAGTCAAGTAGGTGAGAAATTGTCAGGCAGCAACTGTTACCCTGCAGATGCCCAATCTCGTCTGATCTCGGAAGCTAAGCAGGGTCAGGCCTGGATGGGTTAGTACTTGGATGGGAGTTAGTACTGGTTAGTACTGGATGGGAGTTAGTACCTGGTTAGTACTAGGCCTGGGAATACCGGGTGCTGTAGGCTTATACCATAGTTTTTTGAGACTGAAGGTTGCCAACCAGGGTCAATGGACATGCTCAATGGAAAGAAACAAACACTGCTAATGGTTGTTTCCAGTAGTTCAACACATTTCTGTCTCAACCTGATAGCTGACGACTAGAAAATAATAATTGGTTGACAATGTCCAAGCTCAGCATGAGATTGCAGCAGTCAATAAGATCCACACTAATCATATTAGAGTCCATAAATTGGAAATTTTGTCTAGGTGGTTGAGCACATTTAGAACTTCTCATTCCATTACTCTCGACAGTTTTGTACTTTAAATATTCTTAAAGACGTGCTTAAATGTTCTTAGATAATCTTAAGGGTTCTTTTTAAAAAAAATTGCAAATAAATAAGTTGTAGTAATGGCAACATTTCCATTTTCAGATTCATGTCCCAAAAATGTGGCGAGGAAAAGAAAAATCCAGGTATGTATTTGGGTTAGTAAGATGCCAGCTTTAATTCACTGTCCAAAAAATTGGTTGAAACAGTGAAGGAAGAATGACAGGTCGTTCAATAACAAGAAGACTTGTATAGGAAGACTTGTGGAACCTTAAAGAGTAACAAATTCTTTGTGGCATGAGTTTTAATAGACTGGCATTTCCGTTGAATCATGTGCAGTTTTTCAAGTTAGATCACTGCAACTACCTGGTGACTGAGTTTCAGAAAGTTGCTTTCTGTGTGTGGGAGTCATTTTTTAAATCCAAAGTTGTGATAACAGACTAAGGGTGCACCAATGCCTTCTTCTGGGTTCCTCAGAATGGTGAGGATCAGTTGGTTTCCTCCTCCAAATTGCGTGGCAGCTGACAGTACAAGCACTGTCCAGGCAAGTGGGCACCCTGTTCTGAGTTTTGTTCTTTTTTTTTACACAAAGCTTAGAATTTATTTACAACATGAACTGTCATGGCAGCAGAAGCTCTTGGTTCTGATGACTGCAGGTCAGCTGAGTTTAAGACTCCCGTGAGCCCCCTAAGCTTTATTTTTAGGGGGAAAAAATTAGCACCTTTTTCCGTTCAAAAGGCGAGGGCATCTTCCAATGACAGCTCTCCTCCCAGTATGAATAGAACTGGGGAGGGAGGGAGAGAGAGAATCCAAATGGAACTGGAGAAAGCCAGGGAGCAGTCAAGTCAGACGCTGGCCTGAGGGCCCATGCATATTAGAGGGTCTACCTAGCAAGACAAACCATTTAATCCTACCCCGCATAATAGTGGCACAAGTCAGCTGAAAAACTCATGCTGCTGTTGCATCCAGCACTTGCTTCTACAGATTTCACCCAGTGGCTCCTGCATCATCACAGGTCTCTAGGGGATACTCCAGTGGCCAGTGGGGAGGGCAAATGGAGCCCTTCTCTCTCACCACAACTTGGGGGGCATAGGGATCATAGGTAGGCCCAAGACTTCCTGATTCCTAAGGTAGAAGGCTGAATGCTGTCCCCTTTTACCTGAGGATGTGCCAGCTTCTGCCACTCCCATTCTCCAATGTTCTGGCTTGGCATGCTCCTCACCTCCACATTTCCTCTCTCTTTCTCTCTTTCTCTCTATCTCTTCTTCCTTTTCCAACTCAGGAAGCAGTGGGAGGAGCATTGGAGGCAAATGTAGAGACAGACATGGGTGCCCGCCCACTAACCTTTTGCTTGAATTGGCCTCATGGGTGGGCTGGCCCTGCCCATAGGGGACCCAGTGCCAGGTTTTGCCCCAGACTGATGCTGGCACTGATTGGGACCACAAAAGGAGCAGGGTGTTAAAGCCTCTCTTTGGTTAGTAGTGATGTGACCTCCCTCCCCCTAGTGCGTCACTGGGTGCAGTTCGCCCCCTGCACATCTCCTTATTTATTAGATTTGTATTCTGCCTTTCTCCCCGAAGGGCATCCTTAGTGATGCCATTGCTCCCTTCCACATGTCTTCTTCCTCTCTCTCCTCCTCTTCTTTTTCCAGTCAAAGGAATGGAAAGAGGAGAAGGCGTAGTGGAAGAAAGTAGGCAGGCAAAATTGGAGTCCACCATGATTCTGCTGCCTCAAAGAGGCAATCACTTCAGTTAGCCTCATGGGTGGGCCAGCCCTGCCCCCCTTCAAGGTTATGAACTCCTTGGGTCTGGCAGTGCCTGTGTCAGGCTGATCAGCCCAGGTCTGATGTGCTATTATTTGTTTGTTTGTTGAAAAAATTTCTATCCTGTCTTTCCTCTGCAGATGCCCAAGGCAGCTTACAGTTTATAGATTATATATACACATACACACACACAGTAGAGTAAAAAACAGAAAATGCAATACAACAAAAGAAAAAGGTTCAATGCGGGACACACCAAGTGGAGGGGGGCAAAAATAACTCAAGGAATTATTATTATGACTGCTCTGCTTAGATAAGAGGGCAGAGGTTCACCCATACCCTCTAACTGAGGGCACATGGATCTTCATTAGGTGTTGGTCTTTAGTAGATGGAAGCCCAGGCCTGTTAAGCTCTCAAGAGTCAACATCATTGATACTATCCAGTAGCATCACTAGGATTCATGTCATCTGGTGCGGGAGGCCTGCGCGTCACCCCATGCAGTGGGCGGGGCAACACCCCAGGTGGTGGGTGTGGTGATGTGCCATCGCCCCGCCCCCACTGGTTTTTGGGCAGTACCTTTTGATTGAACACAGATATTTCTATGTGGTTTGTTTCATTGCATTCTGCATGAAATTACACATTGATTGATATATAACATGATGGTCTTATTCCTCCAGACTCTGATTTTAGTGATTTTGAAAACTTGTGGAGTCACACACACACCGGTGTCAACTTACTAACACCTCATTGCAGCAGTTCTCATACTTTTAGCACTGGGACCCACTTTTTAGAATGACAGTCTGTCCAGTACCCACTGGAAGTGATGTCATGGCCAGAAGTGACATCATCAAGCAAATTAAAATAAATAATTATAAATAGTTAAATTAAAATGAAAGAAATAATTACATAAGGGGGAGCCAGCCCTGTTCCACCAAGTGAGTTTTCTCTATAGTCTGCCTGCAATACCCCCCCCACAAAAAAGAATCAGTGAGATCTTCAGCCCTCCCAGTGCCCAGTTTAAAGTCCTTCTATTTCAAGCACATCATTACAAGACACACCTGGCTTTACAAGTCTAAGAGCCCAATCCTATGCCTGTCTACAAAGAAGTAAGTCCCATTAGAGTCAATGGGGCTTACTCCCAGCAAAGCTGCTTTGCTTCCCATAGGGCTCCATACACTTGCAGCTGGGGGGGAGAGACCTCCTCCTCGGGTGTTTTTGGGAGCTGCATTCATTGGATCAGGACCATTCTGAGTTGGAGTCCTCTCAGTCTGCCCTTTTGGATGGAGCAAAGCAAGGTCACCTACTCGCAAGTAAACGTGGCCACATGGCTTCCTTTCCCTTCCCATAGAGCTGAACACAATCGCAGCTGGGAGGGGTGTTTTTGGGGGGCTGCACACATTGGATCAGGACCATTCCAATGTCCTTGGAGTCCTCTCAGCCTGCCCTTTCCGGCAGACTAAGGCAAGTGCACCTACTCACGAGTAAACACAGCCACGTGGTTTCGCTTGCTTTCCATAGGGCTGAATAGGGACCTCTTTCTCATGTGTTTTTGGGGGGCTGCATTTACTGGATTGGGACCATTCAGGTGTTGTTGGATTCCTCTCAGCCTGCCCTTTCCGATGCACTAATGCATGTTCTCCTACTCGCGAGTAAACGTGCAATACGACTCACTTTCACTTTCCATTGGGCTCCATGTATTTTTTTCCTTCTGTGTTTTTGGCCATAGCTTTTGAAGGAAAGGAGCGATCGCCATGGGGTGTTTTGCATTGTGTTCCGCTGGCCATTCCACATCCAATGGTGTATGGCATGACATGGTAGCTCGTAAAGGCGCTATTTTAGCACGTCACCCCCCAGGGTGTGTCACCCGGTGCGGCCCGCACCCCACCAGCAACACCACTGCACTATCATTTTGCTAGGTTTCTGTTCAGGACTACAGACTTAGGAGGTAGGCAGATCACAAACCTTTTTTAAGAATCTAAGCAGACTCCTCCCCAGGGGTCACCCCATAGACTAGACCCACCAACAAATGTAGACATGCCTCAACTTTGGCATTTTTTATATCTTGATGAAATCTGGCCTCAATTCTTCTAAATGAGCCTGACTGTAACCAGACTGACTCGAACAATGAAGCTTGAGATCCTACGCTCTCTTACTTGACAGTAAGGCCCACTCAATTCAATAGGACTTATTTCCAAGCCCACATGCATTGGAACTCACTGCATCAGACGCTGATTCCTTTCACTGGTGCCGCTTTATGCTGTTCTTTGCTTCTCACCTGTACTTCAGAGATATTTTGAAAGGGGAGGAAACAGGCAGTGCCTGTAAGAAGAATTTCTCTGTGTCCAAAATCAATCATTTCCTCTCTCGGGCTGTAATGGTTAGAAAATATGATGGTTCAATTTCCGTCTTTGGCTGGTTGGCCTTGACTCAGTGCAGGTCTTTCAAAACGTCGTGGGTAATGTGTGCATTTAAGACTTTCACAGGGCAGCCAGTTTTCAACGCCTTTTTCTTTTTCATTTTTCTTATAATCCCTTCTTGTTCTGCTTCTCAGTATAGTTATAGAATTGATGCTGGTCAGCTTTTCCATTAGAGAAGATAAAAAACAGTGAGGTGACCACAGAGGGGGCGGCCTCAGATCCAATGCTTCTAATTCTTACTGCTGCTGACTTTCTCATCTTGGGGAAAACTAGATTTGTAGACTAGATATGAAGCAAAGTAGATATTTCTGTTTAAAAAAGCAACATTTTGACTCTGACTTTCTTGCCAAGTCAAGCAAGTTAGCTTGAAATATCAATCATAAACATAATAAAATGCAATATCTGCCTGTTCCATGGAAGCTTTACGTTCTCCTTGGAGCAGGGGTCGGTGTGAGTATTGCAGCACCCAGCCCACTTCCCACTATAAGTGTGAAACAGAGTCTCAGTTAGGTCACCCTAGCATAGCAAGCAGTGTGTGTTCTATTGGAGCACCACCCTGCACTGTTGGGGGATAGGAGTGGGCTCTAATTTTTGTGTCCTCTTGTTCCTTTAACGCACAGTTTCCATCAACATCTCTGCTTCTTATCTTATACCTTCCTGTCTCTTTAGCAGACTTGCATCTCAAGTGCTATGTTGTCAATTTATCTGAAAAGAATGCACTCCTGTGTGTTATTTGTTGAGCCTTGCCAATGTGTGAAATGTGTACTTTATCACCATCGTAGCTGACTTTGTGCCAGCGCACCAATTTCTGTAAGGAGTGTTTTGTCTCCCAAATCCTTGCCTCTGTAATGAAATTATATTGTGTACTTTTTGACCAATGCATTTTCGGATACAATAAAATATTAATATAAACTTGAATAATTTACTGCAGGCTTTAATTATGAGGAATTTGAACAAAATTAAATGGTGGTCTGGCATCCAAATGATGTTTTTAGTATGATATCATCCAGGAGAGGAGATTAAAAAAAAAAAAACAACTGGCACCCAAAACAGCGAAAATAGATTAAAAAAAAAAATCAGTTGAGATTGTTTTCTTTCCTTCTCAATTCAGCCAATAAGTAATAAACATTGTGTAGGTTCTGTAGGAAAAAGAAAACATGTTTATTATGGTGAAGTAAAATATAGAGTAATATATTTCTGAATATAAATTCAGACATTGTGTTCAATGCTTTCATCTGAAAAATGTGCAAAATATGTTAACATTATGTTAAAAAAACAACTGATACCCAAAAGGCACAATAATTTCCACCTGGAAAGCTGCATAAACACTAAGGGAGCAAAAACGACTGAATTGCACATTGTTCGCCTTCTGATGTGTGCACTCACACACACAGACACTCTGTGACAAACAGTGTCCTTTAACTTGTGCATTGTGACCCCAGTGGGGTTGTGAAGCCTGATTTGGGGGGCAACCTTTTAAAGTCTGTGCAAGATGGCTTAGATCCAAACAAGTAATTGTACTACCTTATCAGTACTGAGTTTTTGATAGAATCTTGCACAACCTCTTCTTGCTGTCTTTCCCCACAGCTCCTAAGACCAGCCCTACTCAGGTTGGTACCTCATAGGGTTGTTGTGAAGACACAAGAGATATGGCGACACAGTGGCAGTGGGGGCAGAGGTTGGGTTGATCAGGTCCTGAGAGGGAGGGAGAATCAGTGCTGGGTCCTTAGTCTCATGATTGATTGATTGGGGTTGTGGCACAAAAAGGTTGAAGATTTGATTTTCCTCTGTAAACCACTTTGTGTACTTTTAGTTGAAAAGCGGTATATAAATACTGGTTTTTTTTTTTATAAGACCGCTGCACTATGGGGCCCTAGGCTGTTACTGGGATTGGGATACCCACACATGCTTCCCATATCTCCATCCAGATCTCTGTCTCACATTGGTGCTTTTTCTTTTTTAACTTTTAGGATTTATGGCACACTGTTAGTTAGGACTAATTTCCACCAGCCTTGAAAAAGGCGGTACTCTGTAAGTTTTTATTTGTTTGTTTTGGTGTTGGGTTCTTTGAGGACTGGCTTTCAGTAACCAGAATAATTCTTTCACTTGTTGTCATTGCCACAAAATGTGGTGCTGGCCCCGGCTTGAATGGCTTTAGAAGGGGATCGGACAACTTCACGAACGATGGCCAGTGGCCACTGATCATGATGGTTATGTGCTACCTCCAGGTTCAGCAGCAATATGCCTCAGAAGGATGCCTTTCTCTCTACTTGTGGTGGCCTTTTCAGAGGCAGGTGAACCACTGTGGGGAAAAGAATGCAGGACTAGATGAATCTTAGGCATCATTTTTTCCCCCAAAGGAGAACACTGAACAAAATTTCTGTATTTATATTCAAAAACATTATATGTTGCAATAATAAACACAGACACTTCCCTATGTTCTTATGGATTTTAAGATACAATTGTTAATTCAACACCTCGTATCCTGTATGTGAAGGAGAAATACCAAATGTCATTGGAATCTCTCCTTTCCCAAAGATTGGATTGCTAAAGTATGTGAAGGGGAAAAACCTGCAAATCTGTAGGCTCTTAAGGATTAACCTTGGAACTGGGCTTGGAAAACAGCAGTTTCCCCTAAATGCAGGGAATAATTTGGGGTATTCTGAACTGAATTATGAGTCACAAAGGATGCCATTATGCCTCTGATGATGTTTATAAGGGGGTGCAACAGAACCCAATTCTTCCATGAATATGCTTCAGGAGCCTCTATCCTATAAACCTCATTTCCTCTTCCACTCACCCACCCCAAGTTTACAAAACCCTCCTGCAAAATCTGTTGGCTCTAGCAATGGTTCTGTAGGTTGACCTCCCTGCCCTCTGCATTCATGCATATTGTGCTGCTATATATTTGTACACCTGGCAAATGTAGTTTCTCTTCTAAAAGCTACTACAGATGCCAGGAGTCCTTGGGAAAACTATATTACTAAGACTCTTTGGACTGATCTGACACTGGTGGTGGGGGGAGCAAGTTTCTCTGGTCACGACCACTGCTAGAACCAACATCCAAGTACAATATCCCATCCCATCCCACTCCCCTATCTACGGGTTCTATATCCACAGATAGTGGTGGTCTGTAAACATGGTTACAGAATGAGAGATTTGAGAGAGACCTGTCTATATCTCCCACAAATATGGCCTGTATCTCTCTTGTTGATATTACAGAAGTACCAACATTGTTCTTAAGTTTTAAAAAAGGCCAAACACTGAAGGAGTTTTATGCATTTGCGGATGTTGAAAGTCACTTGGGGCTTCCTTCAGGAGGGAATCGTGGGATATAATGGGAAGAAAAAAAATGAAACACACCAAATCACAACTCAGAAGGAAAAATATATCTTTGAGCCACTTTCCATGCTTTCAGGTAGTAGATGTGCATGTTACTTTCAAGGAAACTTTCCTTCTTGAGATACTAGCACACTGATTAACCTTGCTGGTTAAATCTTTAATCTCTTATTTGAGGCAAGTTGGTGCTTTCAAGTTTTTTTCTTCTTTCCAACTTAAAAGGTTTTCATCTGCTGCCCACCTGGGAGAGCCGTGTGTGTGTGTGTGTGTGTGTGTGTGTGTGTGTGTGTGTGTGTGTGTGTGTGTGTGTGTGTGTGTGAGAGAGAGAGAGAGAGAGAGAGAGAGATTTGTGAGAACTCATATAAAATCTCTTCTTATCTTGCACTTACAGACCTTTTTAATTTCCACAGACTTTCAGTTTTGATTTTTCTAATCAGCTTTAACAGCATTTTCCCCCAGTCCTTAGCAACAGGCAATTTTATTTTTTCTTTGTTTGCTACAGCACTGGAAACGGGCATCTAAAAGTCTTTGCGGAATTGCCTCTGTTAGGGCACTGAAATGATCAAGGAAGTGGAACATCTTCTCTAGAGTATGGAGATCTTTAGTTTCAAATAAAATATGACTTGAAGCACAATCCTGTGCATCTTTATTCAAAAGTATCTTAGCCAAGGTATCTTAGCCAGGGCGGCCAGTACTAACAAGTATAGTATTGGACTGAGAGTAGGTTTAGGGATGTGGGGTACAGTCTAAGGTAAGCAAGAGTCAGAACCAGAATCAATCTCAAGAGGCTGTCTGGCTCAGGGATGCCATCTGGTGACCCCTCAAGCTTGAATGGCAAAGTTCATTTCAAAGGCTGACTGGCTTTGAATGGGCAGAGTAATTTGACTTCCTCCACCCCCTTCTCAGGGGTTGGTGTAGAAAACCTGGTGCCTATCTCATCCATGGTAGGAGGGTAGGCGCCCACTCTGAAGAGGGAGGAGTTCCATTTAGATTGGAACAGCTGTAGGATGAACTCAATGTGCTTCCAACTCAATATGCAATCAATACAAGTGGCACTGAACTCAATGTGCAATCAATGTACATTGAACCCAGTGTGCATTCGATACTTGTGTGCTTGGTTCATTTCATGCCAAGTTGACCTTGTCTCATATCATCTATGTGGGAGGGGTCAACCAGGACAATGTTGACAAACCTTGTTAATCCAAACAAACAAACAAAAAACCAAATGCCTCACTTTGCTCTGCCAAGGAGGGACATTTAGTTCACCCCTGCTTTCCTGTTGAGAGGCAGTTCAGCAGTTGGGGGGGGGGGAGCAACAGCCAAGTAAGGTGATTACCTCCATGTCCTGCTTGTGGGTCATCCTACAGGCCATTGTTGAGCAGTACACTGGTTGACCACTTTGAGAAGTACAGTGCTGGACTGAATAAGTCTTTGAATTGATTCTTGTGTTCTTAACAGGTTCAGAGCTGAAAAAAGTTCTCCTTTACCCAGGCACACTTAATATAGGGATTTCATCACCACAAAATAATCTAGTAATGTCCTGTTGCTTAAGCCATTTCTGCCCAATGTTACATCTATGCAGCAGGGATCAAATGTGTATACCTATGGCAGGGGTGCCCAAACCCCGGCCTGGGGCCACATGTGGCCCTCGAGGTCTCTCAATGTGGCCCTCAGGGAGCCCCCAGTCTCCAATGAGCCTCTGGCCCTCCAAAGATTTGTTGGAGCCTGCACTGGCCTGATGCAACTGCTGTCAGTGTGAGGGCAAGTGTTTGACCTCTCGCGTGAGCTGTGGGATGAGGGCTTCCTCCACGGCTTGCTGTTTCATGTCTGTGATGCAGTAGCAGCAGCAAAGGAAAGGCCAGCCTTGCTTTGTGCAAGGCCTTTTATAGGCCTTGAGCTATTGCAAGACCTTCATTCATTCATATAAGTTCATCTTTAATATATTCATTTATGTAAACTTATGTAAATATATGTAACTCCTGCGACACCGCTGGAACCAACCGTATTGGCCTCTGCCTTTCCATTGGACCATTTCAGCGATGTGGAGAGGGGGGATTTGCTGCATGGGTAGCAGCCTATCCTCCATACCTACTTTACCCAGGCTTCGCGCACTGGAGAGGACACTCTGTTCCAGAACCTCCATTCAGAGCATGACACCATAGTCTTCCGAGACTGAAGGATGCCAACACATGTAAATATATTCAAATTTTAAATGTAAATTAATTCTTTCCCCCCCCCCAGCCCCTGACACAGTGTCAGAGAGATGATGTGGCCCTCCTGCCAAAAACTTTGGACACCCCTGACCTATGGGACGGGAAGAACTGGGTTAAAAAGTTGAGGCAAATTTAGGACAGCTCAATCGAACCTCCATATCCATTGGCAATATGCCACCAAGTACCTAGATGCTGGGGACAAGCTGTCGGGCTTTGTTTATGAACTTCTTGCGGCACCTGGTTGGCTACTATTGGAGGCAGATAAATTGAGTAGGTTGATCTCATGTTGGTGACTCTTCGCTCTGCCCTGCTGCTTTGGCGTATCTGCTATTTCTTTGCTCTTTGTCCTAGATCGATAGATGTCTATAGGTGCCATACGAATGTTAAGATTCTTCAGGTGCTCAGCTTCAGTCGTGTACAGAATCTCAACGGAGCAAACGTTGACAGTAACCCTCTGCATTCACGTCTAATCCCTCTGTTGGGTAATACCGGTAATGGCTGAACTCATGGCATTTCAAAGACAGCATTAAGTATTTATTAGCATTGTCATTGGCAGCATCAATCTTTTATGAAGCTTCAAACTAATAAAATCCCTTTTTAGAGCCGATGCACACAGTCGCACGCTGCAGGGCCTCCATTAAAAATGCAATTCAGGTACTTTGCATATTTAATAACCTACTTCTTTGGTGTGTAGTCTGGATTTATTTAAGCTGTGGTGAATGGGGGGAATCTGTCTTTCTGCAAGACAGAATGTCAGCTTGGTGGTGAATGCATTGCCTGACACTAAATCCGATTAATTTCAATAGGCTTTCCTTCCGTATGAGGACCCTAAACCAGACAGAGAGGACCACATTTGTAAGCCGCCTTCTGCATTGCCGGCCAGTGTTATGTGGACACGCAGCTGCATCACAGTATTGATCCAGGCATCACTGAATCAGTTTAGATGTATCTTGTGATGAAGACCAGGATATGGTTTGAGGCCTCGGGGTGCCTGTATAAACTTGAAATAAACTGGGGTCTCAGTTTCACATGCAAGATACAATGACCACCTCCCAAGAGTTGCAATGGGAATCTTCAGTTTTGCAGTAAAAGATCAAGAATCCAACACAGAGCATTAGGCCATAATGGGCGCAATCCTAACCCCTTATGCAGTGCTTTCCAGCACTGACATAAGGGCAATGCAACTCCGAGGTAAGGGAACAAACATTCCCTTACTTTGGGGAGGCCTCCTTGAGTGACACCCAACTGCAGGATGCAGCACATGTCCCATTGGCACCGCTACGCCAGTGCTGGAAAGCGCTGACATAAGGGGTTAGGATTGTGCCCTATGAGAGATAGGCTACCAAACATCTGAGGGGCTGTAGTGTGGAAGAGGGTGCAGAGGTTGGATTGCCATCCATCATGGATGTTGTAGTTGTGGAGAGCCTGCACAGGCAAGGGGTTGAACTAGTTCTTGTAGGTCCTGTCCAACTCAGTGATTCCAATGTGAGCAATATGGGTTTCCTAGCATGTCTAGAAGAGTTTGATATCCTTGAAGTACCACATGAAAAGAGGAATTCCAATGACGGCTTGCATTTTTGTCAAAGCACTGCTGTCCTGCTTCTTTTCCTGTGCAGGGACAGGAGATAAGCACAGAAATGTCAACTGAATGTATTTTTCTATGGGTCCCTAAGGGGACAGTTCACACTTTATGTTATAGCCAGGTACAGAAAGGCTGCATCTGGGCACACATTTCCACATGAATGGCAGTACCTAGGTTCATTCATAGATCCACAATTCATGAGCACATTATATAAACTTACACAGACCTGCTATGGAGAGAGTATGTACATAACTTTACCCATGTGCAGCTTATGGGTTAACAATGTGACTAATGACCCTACTTTCCAAATGGGCAAAGTCTCCCTTAATCTTTGTTCCTTAGCAGATATTCTTGAAAGCCAGAACTTTTCCCTGGAGGAAGTGAGGCACAGCTTTCTGTAATCAAGATCATGCTAAACAATGATAATTCATTGGCGTGGAAAGCTATACCGCTGCATGTGTTTCACCTTCCTCTAAGGCAGTGGTTCCCAAACCTTTTAGCACCAGGACCCATTTTTTAAAATGACACTCCATTGGGACCCACCTAAGAGTGCAATCCTATCCTGTGCTAGAACAGGCAAGCCAGGAGAATTGCACTGTATCCAGTGCAGGATAGGGGCCATAAGGGGCTTAGTCAGAGGCAAGGAAAAACTTTTCCCCTTGCCCCTGGGTAAGGGCTGCTGCTCCTTGGACTTACCTTCTTACTCCTGATGGCTGGAAGCTGACTGTCTTTGAATGCAGAGGCTGCCTTGGCTGGAGGAGGGTTCAATGGGGCTTACTCTCAGGAAAGTGTGGTTAGGATTGTAGCCTAGTTTTCCTTTCCATCAGCTTACTGCAAATCTGTTCAGCTGCCCCCCTCAACTGGCCCTACTCCACCTCTCCTCAGCTGTCCCCTCAACTGGCCCTCAACGGGCCCTACTCCCAACGTTCTCCTTCTGTTCTCCAGCAACTTCTCCTCACAACTGCCCTCTGTCAAAGGCTCTCCACAACTGACACAACAGGTCACTGTTGCAGTGTATCACTGCTACAGGGAGAGAGACCCAGGAGAGAGACCCCAGTTACTGTAATAGTGACATTAAACTTATAGTAAACCTAACACAACAACATACAGTAAACACTTTCATCAAGGTGTTTGGACAAGGTGTTATTTAGCTTACAGAGAAATAAGCCCATTGTAAGGCTTCAGTAAGACCTAGGCTGTAATCCTATTGTTGTGGTGGCAGGGACGGGCAGGCGGTGCTTTGGGGGAGGATTGGGGCAGTTATCGGGCCAGGAAGAGGATGGTTCAGGGGTAAGAGGGGGAGGATCTCCATATCAGCAGCGCATGCTGAGACGCTCTACACTCTTTGTGACCTGGACCTACTCCCTGACTCTCCTTGGACATATGCCAGTAAAAGAGCCAGCAAATGCTATTGATAACCAGGCGGCTTATGGAGAGGAAAATATACTTAACTTTTCTGGGCCATCTGTTCGGCCATCCCAATTTTTCTGGGCCATCCCTCCCCCACTATAGCATGCCGCACACACTCTAGCAGTGTGGCTGCATGAACTAGTGGGGGATAGGATTGAGCCGTAGGAAAGATAACAATGGCTTTCAGGACTAAAGTGATTGTTTCAATGACTTTTCCCCCTGGTGCCATTCTGACTGCTCACTTAATGTGTCCAAAGGGACTGCTAATTTTGAAAAATCAGCAAGGAAAAAGAAATTACCTCCACTGCAAATTAGAAACATCACTCTTGATGTTGATGTGATTGAATTTTTGTGTTCACAGATGGGGTTGAAAAATTCCTTGTAGGGATTCAGTCGAATCTTTTTTCATAATGGAGAGAGACAATTTGATTAGGCTAAGAATGTTGGGCCAGATGAGAAAGAAAAAGAAAGACCATGGAGAAAAAAATATATGGAATTCTTCCATGTGTGATTCATAATTGTCACTGACTTTGTGTTTGAGAAGAGTTTTAGCTACTTCTATTCTGAGGAAGCCCTAAAAGAACAGCTTATTGCATTCCCAAGGGAAAAAGAAATCACAATTCTCATTGATCCAACTGATCGAACATACATCTGATGTCAGAAGATTTTTAAGAATTATTGCCAGTTCTAGATTAGAACTCTCTTAAGCTCATAGCAATAATTGAACTGCTGCTCATGACTTTGCACTTCTCCACTATAAACTTCAGCCGTTCAACTGATGCCTCAATCCTATTGGTTGGCAACCTTCAGTCTCAAAAGACTATGGTATAAGCCTACAGCACCCGGTATTCCCAGGCGGTCTCCCATCCGAGTACTAACCAGGCCTGAGCCTGCTTAGCTTCCAAGATCAGACGAGACTGGGCATGTGCAGAGTAATAGTTGGCACCTTGTACTACTGGATCAGGCATTCCAGTGGCTCTAGGTGCATTCCGGCTGTTGCAAAAGCTGACAAACTGGAGTGTACATTCTGCCCCCTGCAGCAAGGAAGTTCTACATGCCTGCAAACTATGGTGCCCCTCCAGCCCTAGTAAGGATATGTAGGAGTGGGAGGGAGACAGGATGGGCAGAACGAGCTCAGAGGGGGTCGGTATGGAGCAATAACGGGGGCAGGGAGGAGTGAACAGGAAGGGGCAGTTTTGATGGCAGTGGTGCATATCCTCTTTCCCAAACTCTATTGGCCTTCATGGGTCCAGGTGGACTTGTGCCAACAATACTGCTAGCACAGGTCAGAGTAGACCCACCAGACCAGCAGGAGCTTACCCTGAGGCAAGGCATCATATGTTCCCTGCCCCGAGGAGGCCAAAACTCCCTGATGGTATGCAGTAGGCTCCTTCATTGCTGTGCAGGAAGTTATGGTGGAATGGGGTGTAAGATCTCTTTCATCCTTAAATTACTCCTTCTTGTTACACTACTTAAATTTCCTTAAATTTGATGCTTAAATTTGATGCTCCTGTAGAGACCCCACTTTTGCTCTTCCTTCAACCTTTCAGGTAAATCTGGCATGATGCGGGAAATGTGCTTGGATTTGTAGGTCAGGGTTTTTTGCTTCCTGAGTTACAAGGGGCCTTCTTACATACTCTCGTTCTCTCTCTTCCCTGAACTTGCCAGGAGCTGGGTCAGTCAATTCATGTTAGATTCCAAAGTATAAGCGTTCTGATGTTTTCGGTATTATATTTTCGATATTTATCGTATAAAACTGAAAAAACCCAAAACAAAACATGGGAGCAATAGCCAAAACTAAATCAATTCTTTCCAACAGGTTCTTTAGGAAATATTCCAATCATTCTCTCTCTGTGTGTGAGCACTGATTAGAAAAATAAGAAATTAACATGTTGTGCTTTGCTTCCTGCCTGGCTTGAGAAAGCTTCTCATTTCCCTGAGCAAATAATTAAATATGAAGATTAGAAAATCTGTCTAGTTTAGAAGTTCTCAAACTGTGGGTTTCGACCCACTTGGTGGGTCACGATTGAATTTCTGGTGGGTCACGATAAGATGGCGGCCACCATCTTGAAAAAAGGCAAAATGAAGTCGGCTGCGCCATTTTGAAAAAGGGCAGACCTGAGCGGCGACATTTTGAAAAGGGGCAAAATGACCCAGGTGAAGCCATTTTGAGACAGGGCAAGTAGACCCAGGAGGAGCCATTTTTAAAAAGGGCAAATAGACCCAGGCGGTGTCATTTATAAAAGGGCAAACAGACCCTTGGGGAGCTATTTTAGGCTTCCAGGCACAGAGTAAACAAACAGAAAGAGCGGCTTGCACATGTGCAGGGCAGGCAGCATGCCACTTTTCCTCTGTGAGTGTGCTGCTGCCCAGCCCCATTCAAAGGAGGGGAGAGGAGAGGAGAGCATGCTTGGAGATTTTCAGGTGAGTGCTCCCTCTTTCTTGGGGGCATGCAGGACCCCTCTGATTGGCTCCCTTTAACCTTAGGCAGGCGAGAGGGAGAGTGGAAAAGTGCCCTGGAGTGGGGACCATGGGTGGTGGCGGAGAAAGCTTTAGCGCCCACACTCTACTGCCACACACTCAGCCAGGCAAGAGGGAGTGTGGAGAGGCCAGGACAAGCAAGCGCTCCCAATATAGCTACCCCACTGCTCGGCTCCTTTCAGCAGCTGGGAGGAGAACAGTAGGGCACCCCTATCTTTCCAGCTGTGAGGGGGATGCTCCATGGCCCCGCCCCACACTTCTCTGATGCACACCATTAAAAGCAGTCAAACAGATATGATACATCTCTCTAAGTGCCTTGGTCATCTCTTCTGCACTGAACATATGTCTGAGAAGCTAGAGACAGGGGGTTGGACTAGATGACCTTTTAGGTCATTCCATGATTTTGGTGATCATCAGGGTTGTGTGTGAAATGGGCTGAAAGTAAGCACTGAGCATATGTGTGAGAAGCTACAGACGGGGTGGACTAGATGACCTTTTATGTCCCTTCCAGTTCCATGATTTTGGTTATCTTTAGGTTTGTATGTGAAATTAACTGAAAGTAAAGTCAGTGTGTGTGGCAGAGAAGCATTTGGACTCTTCAGGGTAATTTGTGAAATGAGGTGCATTACTGATGATGGGAATGGTGGTGGCTGTCGGGGCAGCTGAGTGATTTCAAAGCCCACAAGGCTCACTCCTTGCTTGTATCTCTGGTTCAGTCTTCAGAGAATGACAGCTCTGCCATGGTCTTTCACCAATTTTGCTTTATTGTTGCCAGCTGACAGTTCTGGCATATGTTTAAAACTTCCTACTTCTTGGTGGTGGTTTTACAGATGCAGGTTGTTAAACTTTCATATTTATTCATGGAAGCATTAAGATATTCAGTAGAAATGGATAACTGCTTTTTAAATATAAACACCATACCTTTTCAGAGCACAGAATCTGTGCTCTGTCATTAATTTTGCGAACTCAGGAGCCCTGACTTCCACATTGCCCTATGTCCTCTCAAACACTGTTTCACCTGCTGGCATCCTTGTCTCCAGAGCACCATGACCCAGGCTAGTTCCAGGGAGTGAGTAATAAGATTTAAGGACCTTTCCTTTTGGAGAATATCACAAAGCTACATTAAATGATGTTCCCAACTTAACACAATGGGCAGTAAGAAGGGCTTACTTCTGGTATGGAACAATGGTAGCGGGGGGGGGGGGGAGAATTAGAAGAAGCTTCTGAGCTGGAATATTTTCTCTTGTCATTTACAGTTTGAGTTCCTAGGTAAGAACAGTGAGGTCACTTCCTGTCTGATGAAATAACTTCCAGCTCTGATATCACAGTGATGTCACTCCCAGCTTTATGATGTCACTTCCTGCCATGACATCACTTCCAGGTTGATGACATCACTTCCAGTGGGTCCCAGAGAGATTGTCATTCTCAGAAGTGGGTCCCAGGCTGAAAAGGGTGAGAACCACTGGTCTAGTTTATCTTAGGGCGTAATCCTGCCCTTCACTTGGGCTGGCACAAGTCCCTTGCGCCAGCCCAGGAGGGTCGTAAATGTGCAGTAAGGCACGTTTGTGCCTCCTCTGGAGAAAGCCATGTCGGCGAACGACCTGGCTAGGCCGACGCAAGGCTCTGGGGTGGGTGGGAGGGAAGTTTTCTTGGGCGGGAGATGGCAGGGAAAGGGCGGGCAGTGGGCGACCCTGTGGGCAGGCAGGTGGGAAGTGGGAGACAGGGCTGGGATCCAGCAGTTATACTGGATCCCAACCCCTGTTTCTGGGGAGATCAGAGCGGCTTCAATAGGAGGTGCAATTCCAAGGAGACCCAAAGGGGAAAAGGTGCCTTACCCAGGGGTAAGAGGAAAAGTTTCTCCTTGCCTCTGTTTCCCCTTGGCTCTGGTTGAGCCGCCTTGGGCCCCTATTCTGCGCTGGATACAGTGCAAGCCTCTTGGCTTGCCTGTTCCAGTGCAGGGTAGGATTGTGCCCTTAGTCACACATTCCTCATTTAGCAGGCCACTGGACTAGCTCGTCTAGATTACCAGACTCTCTAGGAGGATTCTGCCCAGATGCATCTAATTGTTGTGGTGATCAACGGGACCTTGACCTGAACTGCCCCTACCATCTACTGGTCAATTCTTCTCAATTCTGTTGGTCAGTTCTGCTGCTACCATGAGGATGGAATCAGGCAGAGAGAAACCATCCTTGGAAACCTCAATTTTGTGGAAAATCTCCCCCCCCCCCCCAGCATAACCAACAGTCCAGGTTTGAGGCCCATTGAGCAAAACTCTGAGTTCAACCAACCATCTGCAGGTGAAAGGTTAAATGGCATGCTGTTACCACCTGGGCATCCTTACCTGCCCTATGACCTGGTCAAGTGGACTTGGATGCCCAGTCCACTCACCAGTTCCAGCAGATGAGCTTGCTAGGGCTTGAAGAAGAACTAGAAGACAAGGAATACAGAAATCAGCTTGTCTGCTTGGACTTGAGGGCTTACAGCAATGATCCTGATTTCAAAGTGTCTCAGGGAGGCCTCTTTCCTGTTTTAACCTTAGGCTGAGACTTTCCTTAAGGAAACATATGGGGGAGAAGAAGAAAGCAAGGGGAGCTAGTCATCCCAGTTGTCTACCTGAAATATCTACAGTTTCCTTACTCTAACCCAGGGGCTGCCAAACTGGCCCATGGGCCAGATCTGTTGTGTCTGCAAAACTATCTTGGGTGCGGTGCAGTAGTGGCAAAGCCTTACCATTCCACGCTGTAGTCTCCGTTCTTCACATCCGATCTTGGCAGAGATTTGTGCCAGGCAGTCACTCTGCCCCAGAAATTTGGGTGCAGAGTTTTCTGGGACGATGTGCTATGGAAGCGGCTGCCTGGTATGACTTTCTGCCAAGATCAGGTGCAAAGAATGGAGGCTAAAGAGCAAACGGTAAGGCTTTGCCACCACCGCGCTGTGCCCAAGATCATTTCGCAGGTGCACAGTGGGCAGCTGTTAAACTGCTGCTCTAACCAGTGGGTCTGATGGTACAGGGAGTAAACAGTGTTTCTGGTCCGTATGGCTCCCTAACTTGAGCCCTGAGATGCCTCATTCAACAGCACAAATTAAAACCTTAGACTGAGGAGGAGGAAGAAAAAAATGACTTGTCTTGATATCCTGAAAGGATCCTGGGTTTCTCATTCTTATACTGTATGCCAATCAGCCATTAACCTGGCTGGGAAGTCCATGGGAGCTGTGCTGAATATTCTCCAAAAGCAACTGTGATATATCAAATATTAGGACCAAATAAAAGAGAGGAAGATTTGTTAAGTCTTTACCACCATAATTAGAGTGCAATAGACTGACCTTGCTTTTGATTGCACCTCTCTTCTGAAATTGCGCAGTGGCGAGAAGTGGCAGTGGTAAGTTTCCTTAGCAGAGCTACTTTAACATGTGCATTCTACACCTTCCTACACCTGATGGATACAGCTTCCTTGGATTACCATCAAATGCAACAGGTCTCTAGGTGAACTGTACCATCTGTCCATCCAGATTCCATATGGGTATCAGATGGATACCAAATTCATTAGAACAGGGATTCTTAACTTTTTTATGATTACAGACCCCCAATGGGTTGTTCGGTATGTCTCATACCCCCTTCGCCAAACTGTCAAAATCATCATCACCAGGTCTATTAGGTACCAGTTTGACTTCAAAAGACCATGAGTAGCTTGGCTTTACATTACATATGGTTGGCTATGAATAGAACAGCTGAAAAAAATCATATCGTATTCATTTAGCATCATGACTTGTTCAAAAAAAGCTCCCATCAGGATTCCTTCAAAGAATAAATTGATTGAGAAACAAACCACTATTGTCTGGATGTATATTGAGCACAAAACTTGAATACTGATTCCGCTTGGAATCAGCCCACCCTTTTTGGAGAGGCTGCTTCATTTCATATGAGGCAACGTTCCAAGTGGGTGTGTGGGGTCCTTCCTCAAGTGGACCATCTTAGGAATTTTGTAAGAATTCAAAAACATGTGGAAGACGAACAACATTTCTCAAACAAATTCTATAAAACCAAGTTAGTTGTTTACCATTTGGCTGATTACAATACCTGGCTGGTGATCTGTGTTCTGCTCAGTAGGGCAGAGCCCATAATTTGAGACACATCATGTGTCTCCTCTAAATGAGGACAGCAGGGGGACAAAAAGCTGAATAACTATCATTTGTTACCAACATTAGAGTGTAGCTAAGAATTAATCAGCTTCTCTTTTCTTTAAAAGAAAGAAAGCAAGGAATCAGATACTGTTCATCCATCCAAAGTTGTCAATAGCTGCCTTGTAATAGCCCACAAATTCCACTAGAAGTTATTCCACACTGGTTTAACCACTTCTGTGGTTTTAAAGTGGTTTTAATTTTAAAGATCACAGGGAGCTTCTTCAAGAGCAGTAACTGCTATACCCATTCAAGATGACCTTTGGAAATCCTACCACGCTCATCTCTAGTAAGGAAGAAAAACAGCTTGGGGGATGGGGGAGATTTTAAGCTGGAAAATAACCTATGAGGAAATGAATTTCCTTACCCAGCTATTATTCTCCTCCGGCTTGCAGCCTCCTGCAGCTGCTTTATTTATTTATTTATTTATTTATTTATTTATTTATTTATTTATTTTAAAGACAAGGCAATATTGGACATGATTGCATATAATGTGTAGGTTGGTCCTCAATGCGGTAATACCATGGTGGTTCTTCCAGTTACATGTCTAATGCAAGAATATAATGTCTTCTGTGTTAGATGATACTTTCTGCAGCTCATTATGAGTGTAGATAACTCATCAAGCCTTGCAGATTTTTGAAATTAAGGATATTAATTTGTCGTTCAGCATATTAGTTGTGCGCAGCTGTTTGTTTCTTTAATTCTGCCTCATGGTGCTTTCTTTCCACGTGTAAGATTAAAGGCCCAGAGAAATTAGAGACCAGGTAGTACATGGCTGCGAGCAGTCTTTCTAATTATCCAGCTGTAAAGTTTTCATGGCAGGATAGATGGCCACTTCTGGGAGCTTCTTAAGTATTTAACTGGTATGTCTAGCTAGTTTATGATTGTGTTAAAAACAGGCATTCCAGTCTGGCAAAGGGCATCCATTCATGGGAGCAGTCAATGTATCTGAAAGTATTCCACACAACAATGCTCACTGAAACCCCACTGAACTCACTACATGTTTCTTTTTCTTAAATATGAGTGAGGATTCACATTCCATCTGCAGCTACCAGTTTCTATGACTTGTCAAAGGTCATCTTTTGAGGTCATGCCTGGGGTGAATGAAAGTTCCTGACACCACAGTATATGTTTTCAGACTGGTTCAAGTTGACATCTGCCTATCCAAACTGTGGAACAGGAGTTTTTGACCTTTTTATGATTACAGATCCCCAAATGGATTTTTCAATATGGCCCATACCCTCTTTGCCAGATGGTCAAAATCACCATCATCAGCAGTCCTATTAGGTACCATTATGATTTCAATAGACATCAATAGCTTGGTTTTACTATACCTATGGATAGATAGGAACAGAGTGCCTCAACCTATAATGATAATTGTGATAGCTAATAATCTTGTTATATCCAATCTTGTTATATCCAATCTATCCAATCTATATCCAAGGTCCAATCATGTTATACATTAATTTTTCGTACACAGATTTCACTCAACACAAATGGCTACTGCAAATGAGAAGGAATATGCTGATCCCTGGAGACTGGGAAAAATGCATCTCTTTAAAATCACAGTTTAAAAACTACTTTTCTTTTCATTGTAGAGAGACAGTCATGCAAGCGATCATACCATTCTTCAGCTACGCCAGGCAAAGGCAGGGGGTCCTTTGCATTTCTGTTTGCTGACTGCCTCTCTACAACAGTAAGAAAAACTTTTTAAACCACAATTGTAAAGGGATGCACTTTTTAATTTTTTTAAACTGCTTTTTTTTAACCCATTTTATGGTATCAGCAGGGAGTCCCAGAATCAAACCCCTGCGGATCTTGAGGCACATCCTTATTAGGAGCAATGGAGGGGCAAAAAACCTGGAAATGGGTCTTTAAATCTAGTTTCCCACTGTTTTTTTAGCCATGGATTTTTTTTTTTATCCACTAGGAGTTCTGGAATGGAACCCCAGCAGATAATGAGGGACAACCTGTCCTATTTTTGAAATTGTACAGAGACTGAGTCCCATGCACCCATCATTTGGTTCCCATACCCCCAGGGGGTCTGGATACCCCTGGTTAAGAACATGATTGTGAGCAAATTTGACAAGGGAGCAGAGGTGCAGGTATTCTCTTTCCTCCAACACTAGTAGGGTGACTGGGGAACTCGTACAAGAGGGAGGGGCAAAGGTTGCAAGGAGGGTGGGGCAGCCTGTGGGGGCTTGATTAGGGCCTCATGAGTAGGATTGTGGTTATATAATCCAGGGCTATAAACTTGTGGGTCAGGGATGAGGGGCTGGTCATCCTGTAGATGGGGCAAGGCAGGAAGCTGAGGGGAAAGGTCCAACTCCTGTCATAAGAATATAAGAAGAGCCCTGTTGGATTAGGCCCAGGGCTCATCTAGTCCAGCTTCCTGTATCTCACAGTGGCCCACCTAATGCCTCAGACAGCACACACAAGACCACAAGATACTTGCATCTTGCTGCCACTTCCCTGAATCTAGTATTCTATTTATGCTCACACCCCCCAGCAAAGACACCAGATTGCAATTGGGTTTAATTTGTGCTACTTTATTAAACACAGTGACCAATTTTTAGTGGATGAAACCTACTGAATATACCTTTCTCCCTTGCCATTCTGGTGTAGGTGAAAAAACTGCCATCCACAGCCAAATTGGATGACAGAAAAAAAAAATCTAACCTGGCCCTCATAATGAGCAACCAGCTAATCTCAGACTGTACATACCATCATGGCTTGTAAGCTGTGATGGAGTTTTCCTCCAGAAATCTGTCCAATCCCATTTTAAAGGCATCTCGGCTGGATGAACATCCTGTGGCAAGGAGTTCCGCAGACTAATTACATACTGGGTAAATAAATATTTTGTTTTGTCTGTTCTAACTCTCCCGACGCTCAATTTAAGCCAGAGAGACCCCTCCTACTTGACAGCCATGGTAGGAGGAGGAAGAGAATGCTTGTTAAACCCCTCCCTGGCCACACTCCAAGGGCTGTGAATTGAAGTCCTGGAAGTGACCCATCAACAGCTTGTGATGTCTATGAGAGACGAATGTGTCACGCCTCCTCCATTCAAAGTTTCTGTTTTTCAAGAAAAGTATTAGCTGTAACTGTTGCCCCAGAAATGAAATCCAAATGTGAATTGCACGTTATTGTTCTGTGGGAGGCTTTGGTTACATTGGAACACAGAATGATGACTCTTTCGGGATCATCAACTACATTCATCATTGGCTTTGTTCATTGTTTGTCGAAAGGTGAAGTGCTTCTCACATATTGAAAAAGAAAGCGAGTGTCACAGCTAAATGTCATAAAGTACTATAAGTTTAATAGCCCAAATATAATGGTGAGTTTTCATAATTGGTTTATGAAGGGAGTCTGCTACAGTAAACTCTGCTGCAGAGCATATCTGAAGAACCAGATAACAGCACAAAATAACAGTGAAGATGTAATGCAATCTCTATAGAGAGTTCAATATTCTTTCAATGCTTTAAGTTCAGCTTTACAACGGATAACCGGATCCTACTCGAGGGAAATGTAACGAGTGACTCTGATGCTCAATAAAGCCCTCCCACCTGACTGTCTCTTGCCCTCTTAAAAGATTTTGCCCATTATTCCTCACTGCCTCTTATGCCTAAAATTCCCTCCTTGTGCTATTACCAACATGTAACGTGAACGTATGGGGGAAAAACAATTGTGTGCAGGGATCCGGCGTAATGACCATTGGGATGACTATATAATTTGGCAGTAAATGGAACAGGGAGACAAAGGTGAAGCTGCACAAAATTTACCCAAAGTGTTCAAAAACCAAAATGGAGTTCAGACTGGGACTGAGATCGCACACATTCTAGCAAGGAAGGATCTACAGCTATTTTCACACAACAGTGGAGCCCTAGGAAAAGCAGTTAGAAGAGAGAGAAATGGAGACAGGAACTCATTGGGGGGGGGAGTGCACCTAGGGAAGCACATAGGGAGATGAGCTTGGCTTTCCAGTGGAACCTAGGGGAATAAAGTGGAGATGCTGGAGTGCAGGGAAGGAGGGAGAAAGGAGGAAAATGGGGAGATTAATGGGTAAGGAGGGATCTGGTAGTTCAGGCTTCAGCAAAAGGCAGTCATTGGAGGCAGCCCTCTAGCCTGATCTGGAGCCTACAGGCAAGGGGTGAGCCTAGAAACAGGCTGTGAAAGTACTTCACCCACTAGAGATGAGGAAACCTGTTTCTCAACTGAACAAAAACTCTTGGCTCCAGTCCTCTGCAGGGAACTTGCATGAATTTCAACTGATGGAATCATTGGTGGGTTGGTTGAGGGAGTACGTGTGCAGAAGCAGACTTGAGGCTGATCTTACATCTCCAACAGGAAGTTAAAAAACAACATAAGAACAGTCCCGCTGGATCAGGTCAAAGGCCCGTCTAGTCCAGCTTCCTGTATCTCACAGTGGCCCACCAATTGCCTCAGGGAGCACACAAGATAGCAAGAGACCTGCATCCTGGCGCCCTCCCTTGCATCTGGCATTCTGACAGAACCCATTTCTAAAATCAGGAGGTTGCACATACACTTGTGATAAAAAAAGTGAATTCACACACTGGCATTCCTGGAGAGGGGCAAAACGCAAAGTTTTGCAGCTGCCTAAATGCTGGTGTAAAGTGGCCCCTCCTCCTTACCTGCAGAGCCCATTGTGGCTGCAGAGGCTTTTGCTTTTGCAGCTGAGACTGGTTCTGAAGATGAGGAGCAGGGGTCGCTTTATGCCAGTGTTTGGGCAACTGCAAAGCTTAGCATTTTGCCGCATCCCCCCCGGAAAGCCAGTGGCTTCACATACCACATACATATACACACACAGCACTCAGAAAAAAAGAGAGGGATGGTAACAAAGACAGGCAGCCCAATCCTATTGCAGTTCCCCCACACCGATGCAGTGGGGCCAGTTTGAATTGCACTATATGGGAGAATTTTGCAGTCCAGAGTCCAAAACATTTGTTCACTTGTCTTAAGGGAAGTGTCCATTTTCCCAGAGGGTTGCCTTGGTCCTGTGCCACCTATTTTGCTGGAGCAGTTCCAAAAAGGGAAAGGGGAGGGTGGAAAAGGAGAGGGATAGGATTTTGCTTTATGCAAGTGTCACGGAACCCTCCCTCTCCATCCGTCATGCCACTTCCCTCTGCATCCCCTTTCTGCCCAGAAACTCCCCCATTCCATCTCCTCCCACCCCATCTTTCCCACCACCTGTCCCCACCATCCACTCATTGAACTCCAGTGGATGCAGTCGGCTCCACCAGTCAGTGCTACCAGGCCACTAGCAATTGCGCTAGCAGCCTTGCAGTCCTCACCAGTGGAAGTGGCATCCTCCTTCCACCAGTGGAATATGAGTTCCACTGGTAGAATGGCCCAATACAATCAAGCTGCCCACCTGGAGGTAGCATATAACCATAATGACTAGTAGCAATTGACAGACGTCCCCTCCATTATTGTATCCAATTCCCTTTTAAAGCTAGGGGCTGCCACCACACAATGTACACAGCAAATTCCGCAGGTTAAATGAGGTGTGGTGTCAAGAAGTACTTCCATCTATCTCTGCTAGATCTCCTGCCATTCTGTTTTATTGGATGGCCCCAGGTTCTGGTGTTGCAAGAGAAACACTTTTCTGTATCCACTTTCTTCACATCACATATAATTGCCTAAGAGCGCAATCCTAGGTGCTTGTTTGGCTGTCACAAGTCCCTTGCGCCATCCCGGTGGTGTTGTGAAAGTGCCATAAGGTACTTTCATGCTACCTTGGGAGCTGGAAGGCCGCCTCTGGTGCTGTTGCGCTGAAGGAAAGGTGAGGTCGTGCCGCATGGGGGTCTTGGAAGGGGGGAGGGTGAGACGGAGGTGTTCCAGGGCGTGGGGAGGGTGGGCGATGGGCAGTCAGGGCCAAGCAGGGGGTGGAGCCAGGATCTGGCCCTTGTGTCGGATCCTAACCCCACTCTTGGTGCAGTGCCTGGCTGCTTGGTTCTGTGCCACCTCTTTAGGGGTAACCCAGGGTAACACCCTGCAGCATTACCCGGTCGCATTACCTGGAATAAGGGCAGTGAATTTGCCTTGCCCCAGGCTGATCCACAGGCAGCCCCAACCCTGTGTTGGATACGGAGCAGGCCAGCAGGCCTGCCCATTCCAGCATGGGTTAGGATTGGGCTGTAAGCTTCATTCATATCTTTGTGTTAATTGCCTTTTTCTAAACTAAAGAAGACATCACATTCTTAGCATACATGGCTCTCTACAGAATTAGCCCAGTGTCCCACCCTTGCACTCCATTTTTCAGTCTATACCACTCTGAAATCCTATCAAGAGGATCTTCTCGCTTTTGCCGGTCTTTCTATCTGCCGTACATCTCCAAATTAAAGGGCATTTTCAAATATATCTTTACCAACATTAGCTTTGGTCTGTGCTCCTCACTGTGAAAGGGAAGGGCCCCAAAGTTTTGAAAACCTGCCCTTGGAGACAAGTGACTGAGCACAAACCTTTCTGGGAAAGGGGACTGTTTTATGATGTGCAAACTTGTATGCTCAGCAAGGCAAACGGATTGCATAGGAAGGCATAGGCCCCCGTGCAAAACAAATGAGCCACAGAAATATATAGACGATTGGGGCTATAAACCAGATTCTATTTGCTGAGGTGCTGAAGTCACTGCCAAATGAGCCAGGGCTGAAATTCTCAAGGAGGGGAAATAAAGCACGGCACCGAGGGGAATAACAAATGCAGGGATAGAAAATTAACTTTTATGAAGGTGGAACTCGGGACTTTCATCAAAGGTGAAACCCCGAAAACAAACAGCGCTGGAATGCTGCGACTTGATGAGCATTGACACCATTCTTCCTGGTTCCGCAGCAGAGCATTGCACACAGGTATCCTCATTACTTGAGGGCCATAGCACCTGCAGGACTGCCTTGCCAGCAGTGTCTTTCCCAACATCCATTTAAATGTTATTTATGCAGTGTAAAAGTCTGTATTTTTTTTTTTCCAAGCTGGTATGTAAATTCATTCATTTGCAGGGTTGCCAGGTTACAAGCCAGAGATCTGCCCTCTAGCTTTTAATCCCTCCAGTGCATCAAGAGATAAGGCAGCTCTGGCTTATGCTGCCTCTTGTCTCTCAGGTTCTGTTGTCCTTCCCTGCAGTCCCATTGTCTGTTTTAAAAGTCTAATTCCAGTGGCACCATACATGATGAACTGAAAGATACTGGACAGTTCTCTGGTCATTGTAATCTGACAACCATATTCATGATTCAACAAGGTGGTAATTGAATCTGGTCAGTTAATTGCTAACTTTTTTCTCTCTCCAAAAGAGAGATTTTTCTAAAGAGGAAAATAAATAAAAAGATAATTTTGCAAGAACCCAAAAATGGAGTGAATTTACTAGTGTTCATTAAAGCCTATCTGAGATCAATCAACGGGAACAAGGAAATATTGACCACTAATACAATTAAGGACCATTAGAAAAGACGTTCAATCACATTGCTTAAAGGTGAGAATTTTTGTGTGGTTGCTATATAGAGAGGGTGAGGATCCAAATGTGGAATTCACCAATGCTTTAAGTATACTCTGTCCTCCTTGAATAGCTCAACGTTGGCTTGCTGTCTGAGAGATTAATAGAACCATTATTTTACCATATAAGCTTGTGAAAAGCTTGTCCAGAATCCCACAAGTCTCTTGGGGTTTACTTTGCAGAAACTTTTGATTTTTTCCCCCCTCTGTGCTAGCTGGTAGAAGAGAGCTACAGCATCATAAGAGTATGTGAGCAGGGTCTGTATTGTATAATTTCCACAGGGGGAAAAAAATCTTAGAGCACATTCCAGCCCATGTTAAAACTCTCAGTGATTTTCTTTGACAATGTTATGCGAACGAAGTTGTCATCTGAATGTTCTCAATTTTGGCTGGACTACCAAAGAGTCCGAGACTAATGGCTCAGCAGAAATAAACTTTCCAAATGGATGAAAGATATGCTTTAAGGGCTTTAGGGCACAATCCCAACCCCTTATGTCAGTGCTATCCAGCACTGGCATAGCGGTGCCAATGGGACATGTGCTGTATCCTGCAGTTGGGTGGCACTCATGGAGGCCTCCTCAAAGTAGGGGAATGTTTGTTACCTCAGAGCTGCATTGCCCGTAAGTCAGTGCTGGAAAGCACTGACATAAGGGGTTAGGATTGCACCCGAAATATACTAACTTGTCCTTATGCCATATCAAGGCTATTAAGCCTTATGACATTCACAGTTCAGTCCTATCAAGGACCATGGCAACTGATCTTGTGATCTGCTGCCACAGGCCTCATTGTCTCAGCATAAAAGCCTCACTGCTATCATATGTGACGGAAATGGCCAGCAGTATATGCCTGGCTCACCTGGGCACTCCACCAGCACATGTAAGGTGGCAAGGAGGGTGGTTGTGGGCAGTTCAGGAGAGGTTCAGGGCAGGGAGGGAAGAAGGCAGGGAGTAGGCTACAGCAGGCGGACCCCAGTGGCAAAAGCACGTGCTGGAACCTATCCCTCAATTTTCAAAACACCCCATCCCCTTTCTCTCCTTGGAAATGCACCAGTAAAATAGCTGTTAATAGCTGATTGGGCTGTTGATTATATTTCCTTAACTTTACAAGGATCCCAGAGCAAGGTGTGGTTAGATCTGCTTTCCTCAAAAATGGAGTGTAGCATTGCACATCTGGACTGCTGCCCAGCCCATGACAGCGGGAAGTAGCGTGCCTGCTGATGAAAGGTGAGTTGGCAGCAGGGACGTAACAGGACAGAATGGTGCAGAATGAAAAAGCAAGAGCTTTATCAGAGGGTGCCACCCTACACAGGTGACTTTCACCAGATGCCATCCCCTCGGAAGTGAGCTGCCATACCCCCTTTGTTTCCTTGGACTTGTGCTAGATCCATTTGTGATTGGGAGTTATATATGGGGAGGTAAGCCTCCCAATCAATGCCCCCCCTCCTATCGCTATAGCATGCAACACAGCCCGTTCTGATGTGGCTGCATGCTATAGCAGGGAAAACCATAGTATTGTGCTGTAAGAGACTGAGCTGTGAATCAGGGCTTCCCCAGTGGAAATCTCACTTCTGCTATTAACTTACTATGTGGTCTCAGTCAACCATCTCAGCTGAGATATGGAGATACTAGTATTTGCTTACCTTAAAGGTTGTTATAAGGATTACATGTGAAAAGTGGTATGCAAGTCATAGGCTGTGCCTCATTGTCCACTGGGATTTTGTTCCGGAACTCCCAGTGGATTAAAAAAAAATCAGTGGATACCAAATCAGTGGAAAAATAGCTTTCAAGACCCACTTCCAGATTTCTTGCTTCTCTGCTGCATGTAGACGCTATACCACATTCAGCCACTAGATGGGGTGAATAATGGAATCTAATGGAATGGAATTCTAATAAGAGATATTAACAGCGCAAAGGAAGGAAGTGGGATTTTGGTGCATTTTTTTCCTTGTTACAAGGCATTTAAAGTTGGACCCCAGTATTAGGGGTGAGTCAAATCAGTGGATGCCAAATCAGTGGATACCGAGGTCCAAACTGTATTATCAACTTTGGAAACAAGTCCAGATTTTTTAAAACTTCAACACTTGAGGGAGATTTTCTGAAACATTCCTTATACAAATTCACTTTTTGTATTTGTCTTTAGGTGACTTCTAGTGACTACCTAAGGATATGTAGACTACCCACTTTCCCAAGAAATGTTACGAGCCTTATCAAAACTCTTAAGGCGCTTCTTGAAATTCCTCAGAGGGTGCACTTGAGGAGAAATTCTCACATTAACTTTGAATTTTCTTTAGAAGAAATATAGGCAATTTTCCCAAAATATATCATTGCTTAGATATGTATGAAATCATAATCCCTGGTCTTTCTTTTTCTTGGCTTTCTATTTGAATTCTGATCCTTGAGAAGCAGTTGAATATAAAAAACACTATGTGAATAGCAAAATTGGAATATTGAAAAAGGTAAGGAAGGCTGGGAAGCAAAGATGGACCAAAGTAAAAAAGAAATCTTAACATTCAAAGCTCTACAATATTAGGGTGAATGGAAATGCGAACAGCAGTGCACTAAAAAGGATTGGGAGAATATTTAAAAAAAATCAGTTTAAGCTCGCTAAAAAGATGAAATTGTAAATGAATGTCTCATTTTGGAGGTTGATTTCTATTTTGTTCAATCAGTTGTGGCAGTGCTGTGTTGGCCAATCTAACATATTACTGCTTATTAGGGAGGGGATTTGCAACTGGAGGGCCTAATAGCCACTTTCCCAGTTGACCACCCAAAAGCACCTATAGAGATTGTTCTCCTTGGATGGAGGTTCAGAACCTCCACCCCCTTCTCCATCCTCCTCTCCTTTCAAACTAGTTGCTGCACTGGGTATGGCACCCCGAAGTCATACAATCAGAGGGTCTTGAGCTCATGCCCACTGAAGGACAATAACCCTAATTATTTTAATACAAGACTGGGTTCTTAGGGCCCAATCCTGTCCAACTTTCCAGTGTGCTGATGCAGCCATGCCAAAAGGGTGTGTGCTGCATCCTGTGATGAAGGGGAAGTCATCAAGGAAGTCCTCAAAGTCAGGGAACATTTATTCTGCTACCTCAGGGCAGCATTGCAGCTGCATCAGTGCTGGAAAATTGGATAGGATTGGGTCCTTAATTAGTTAAAAGCAGTCAAAGGACAGATCTTAGAATCACATTTTGAACACCATGAATTTGAATGCCATGAAGGACAGTAGCAGAATTGGAGCTAAGGGGCAGCGCGGTATGTACGGCACACTCAGCAACACGCCATGTAAGTGGCCCCCCCCCTCGACATTGATATGTTGGAGTTGCTGCCCCGAATGGCCCCGATCCCCCTCTAGTTCTGCTTCTGGCAGTAGAGATGGATAGATGTGACCCACAGGGCTTTCATGTTCTTTTTTTATTTTATTAATTTATATCCCGCCTTTTTGCCCCATGGGCACACAAGGCGGCCTACAACAATTAAAAATACAAAGTTAACAATTAAAAATAATAATAAAAACAATTTTCAAATAATTAAAAAAACTAAAACTAAAACAAACCCCGTGGATTCTAATATAAAAAGAGAAAGAAAAGCCAGCCAGCCTGTCAACAGTTAAAAGCTTTTTGAAATAAAAAGGTCTTCAGTCCACGCTGAAATATTAGCAACGATGGAGCAGTTCTCAATTCTAAGGGGAGGGTATTCCAAAGTTCGGGGGCCACCACCGAGAAGGCCCTCTTCCTGGCCGCCGCCCCTCTCACATCTCTTGGTGGTGGCACAGTCAAAAGGGCCCCCCCAGATGATCTAAGAGTACGGGCAGGATTGTAAGGAAGGAGGTGGTCCCTCAAATACCCCGGACCCGAGCCGTAAAGGGAGAAAATTTTTCTCAATGAGAAAAAATGCTATAGGTATTAAAGGGAATTTGTTCTTGCATTCATGGAATGTTCTTCTGCTCAGATATAAGTGTTACATTCATTTGCATATATCTCCATTTTCAGCGCTAACTTAACATCAGAACTGTCTGAGTGGTTTTCGCTTGGCATTAAAATAATTGACTAGTGCCATTATCCTGTCTCTGGCCAGTGCACTGCCTCTGGAAGAGTTGGAAAATGTCCCATAACATGAAGAGAATTATCTGGGCAACGTCAAATACTTTATAGGCAAGATGAAGAAAGTGAGATTCCTCACTAGGAAAGAAAAAAAAAGAAGTTGCAGTCTTTCTTGTCTTTCAAGGGGGCTAGGAGCATTCATGAGGTATCTTCTGTTAAGTCGTGCTGGTCCAAGTAATTTATTAGATGATTAATGAGCAGACAATGACCATCGGTGAAGCCTGTGCCAAAAGTTGGTTTCCATGAATCCTTGTAATGCTGATTCATTGCTTCTCACCAGCGTTGTAAAGCTGTATCTGGGCACCTCCATTTCATACAGCACAGGTAGGGTCTTCACATGATTAAATGTGTCTTTACAAAAATATTCCTTTGGTAGAGGAAATTAGCATGTTAGAAAGTCTCCTAGGGTAGATTCCCTCTCCCAGACATTTATCTTTTGAGGTAGAGTTTTTATTTGAATGCAAGTAAAGAACATTCATGTATTTGAGCCCTCCCCATAGAGTCTGAAATGGTACAGCCCAGACCCAAATCCATCACTTCACTGAGAACTGGTGCCCAGAAAGCAAAGCGACTTTGGACCCAGTCCTATCCACCTTTCCAGTACTGATGTCGCCATGCTAATGGGATGTGTGCTGCATCCTATGACGGGGGGGGCAGTCATGGAGGCCTCCTTGAGGTAAGGGAATGTTTGTTCCCTTATCTTGGGGTTGCATTGCAGGTGTATGAGTGATGGAAAGTCGGATAGGACTGGGTCCTTAATGAAGTTTGGTGTTTCATGTTATACCATATGAAAGTGATTGTGTTGGCATTTAGCTTGTCAGGCTTCTTGTAATTTTTGACTGACTACTCATACCAGCATATACTCTGACCCATATCAACAATGATGTGCGCTGGATCCTATCCCCTGCTTTAATAGCCTCTCCTCCCACGTCTCCTCTTCTGACTTGCTAAATCTTCTCCTCTGACTTGTCCCAGTATCAGAGCTGCTGCTGCTGGTGGTCCAAGGAAACCCTTTGCTAGTGGGTGGCTTACAGAGGGGTAAGGAGAAATAATTCCCCTTTCCTCTGTGAAACCTCCCAATCCACCCGCCACCATGTTGGATACAGTACACACCTTTATGGCATGGCTGCATCAGCAGGGGAGGGGGAGAGGATAGGATTGGGCTGTTAGACAAAATACTTGCACAAGCAATGCTTCCAGTGTTGTTCATTGGCTCCCCCCCCCCACAGCACCTTTGCTCATTGTCCAGGCATTCCCTTCCACTGTGCTTTGCCTTTCCACTAATGTAGTAGCACCTTGAGGCAGACTTCATTCAACTTGTGATTTTATGCTGAGTAAGAAGAACCACAGATGGATTTTGAGCAGCCAGAACAGTTCATGGATGAATTCCTTAATAGACCTTGGGGTCAGATTTAGAGCATTTGCAAACTGTCCACCTTCTGATGTTTCCGGAACGGTTGTGACTCTCAGCCTCAGTTCTGTACTACCTTTCCTTCTTTCCAAAGGAATGTATGACAATGAACCTGTTCCCAAATGGAGGTAAAGACTGGACAGCCACATCCTGTCCATCATGTGGGATTATTGACAGCAATGTAAGAACTGAAATGGATTAACTGTGTGCCTTCTCAACAAGTGAGTAAGTACAGATTCCATTAACTCCTGGGAGTTATATTGGAGTCATGCACAGCTGAACCACAAGCTGCTGTGAAGGGACTGGAACGGTGTGATAGAATTGCTATTCATTTTTCCCCTTATTACAAACGCCACACAATTCAAGTGAAATGTGAAATGTCTTTTGCAAAGGATCTCCCCTGCCCTTTCCGGTCTGACCTTTCCCTTGACTCACACAACTGTGTGATGAATCAATGAAGGCTGCAATCCTACACACCCTTTTGTTTCAATAGAAATGCATGAGATTGGGCTGCACATGAGGTCACTCTTAAGGATAGCTGTTGTAATGCCCGTAGAAAGAGAAAGTAGTGGAACTGAAATGAAACATAAATGCAAGACACCCTTCAAATGTTGTTTTAAGCTACAGATGTTGCTTGAAGAGTGCTTTCCTGCTAAAGCATTTGTCTATCACATTTAATCCTATCCCTCCTTGAAGGAGCACAGGGTGGGATTCTTCTCCTTTATCCTCACAACAAACTTCTGATATTTGAGAGAACAAACTCTCTCTCTCTCCCCTTCTGGTCTGTATTTTTGGGGGGTACCTTCCTTATGAGGAAAGGCTACAGTGTTTGGGCCTCTTCAGCCTAGAAAAGAGGCACCTGAGGGGGGACATGATTGAGACATACAAAATTATGCAGGGAATGGACAAAGTGGATAGAGAGATGCTCTTTACCCTCTCACACAACACCAGAACCAGGGGACATCCACTAAAATTGAGTGTTGGGAGAGTTAGGACAGACAAAAGAAAATATTTCTTTGCTCAGCGTGTAGTTGGTCTGTGGAACTCCTTGCCACAGCAGGTGGTGGCGGCATCTGGCCTGGATGGATTGGACAAGTTTCTGGAGGAAAAATCCATTACGGGTTACAAGCCATAATGGGTATGTGCAACCTTCTGATTTTAGAAATGGGCTATGTCAGAATGCCAATGCAAGGGAGGGCACCAGGATGCAGGTCTCTTGTTGTCTTGTGTGCTCCCTGAGGCATTTGGTGGGCCGCTGTTAGATACAGGAAGCTGGACTAGATGGGCCTATGGCCTGATCCAGCAGGGCTGATCTTATGTTCTTATATAGGTTGGGGATAAAGTAATGACATCTTCATGATTCAGAAGGGATTTGAATTCATCTCTCTTTAGCTCTACATATTATAAAATGCTGGATCTCATTTCTTCAGCCTTTCTTAATGATGCTAATATTGTACATATATTTATTCATGTTTTATGACTGCATTTTCTTACTTTATTTTCTTTTAAACTTTATATTCGGAAGAGATGTCTTGTACACTCCAAGTTGATGCTTTTTGTTAGAAGAATCATGCTCCTCCCACCCCCATTGCTGGCCTGGATGTAGTAACAGACCTGCCCCACTACACATCCCAGGTCAAAGGTCTGCGATGCCGACCCCCGTACCATGCCATCCCTCCGCTTACCCAGTGCCACGCAGCTTCATGCGACATTGTGACCAACTGGGAAAGCATTCTGAGGCTTCCCTATGGTCTTAAACAGTACTTCTGGGAAACCACAAGTACTGCTTAAGATTGCATTGGAAGCCTCAGAAGGCTTCCCATGCGGTCTGGAGCGCTGAGGGGATGCCGCACTCAGGGCATTTGCCCTCCTGTCCCCCCTCCAGACCTGCCACAGCCTGGCTGCAAGGGAGAAATGACAATTTTGTGAAGTTTCTCCAGGGAAGGTGCCCATAGTAATGCGGAGAGAGTGTGGTATAGATATACATACTGTCGTCTTGTGAATCAATCAGTGTAGTCCAATACTGTTCCAAACCAGGGCAACTGGTTGCATGCCATTGGTGGGTACTGGGGCAAAGATGGCTACTGAGTTTTCAAATATGTATTTTACATCCCCTTCGACCGCATAATGCATGAGCATTGGTGAGTGCTTTATAGGTAGCATTCTTAACCAAAGAGCCATAGTGGAGTACACCCAGTGGAATTTGACACTGAATCATAATGTGGGCATGCTCAACTGCCGCACTGTATGAAAAATTAGCTAGAGAATGCACCTCAGCCTTTGACAGTCAAATTAGGGCCAACCAGGGTCTGCCTGGGACCCTTTGATCAAGTTCTCAGTGTTGCATGGTCACTGTTGCCTGGTTGTCCTAGTCATCTGGGATGGGCATGATATGCTGCTTCCATTTTGCATGTGCAGCCAACTCACCAGGGAGGAAGCTTCCCTTATTCCCAGAGTGATGTAGGAGAAGCAAGCAGAGGCGACAGAAAACAAGCGCTTGGTAATGTGTACAGCAGGCTGCTGCTTGAGAATCAAAGGGATATTCATGGTAAACACCAGTTAAGATTTCAGAATCAGGACAAGAGATTTCAGTGGGAGTGCACAATATTCCCAGCCAGGTCCCAGCCAGGATGTGTTCCAAGATTACGATGCAAATGACAGCAGTGGATTTCAGAGCATTTGTTGTGGCTGCTTTTAATGTTCTCAGGTTAAGGAGCCCTCAATGCCTTTTTCAAGCAATGCACTTTTGGCTTGTGCTGTCTAACACCAGAGTCCATTCTATTGTTTGACAGTCTCAATATGTAGGCTGTAGATGAGAGAGAGGCAGGTATTTCTGGGAGATAATCAAATGCACTAGTGAGGCATAGTTTTGAAAATGGTGTGGCGATGAACACCCAACTCTCCTAAATTATGCCCTGTGACTTATTTCACCTTGAAAATGGCACAACGTCAGGAAACAAATGCTGGGTCTGCTGGGAGCTGCTATGCTTCTTTTCAATTAACAGCATCACTGGATAGAAAAGTTTTTGCCGGCATGAGATGTTTTTGAACAATGCAGGTGCTTTTCTTGAAGATCATTTATTGCACACAGTTTATTGCATGCCACATTCATTTAACATGCAGCTATTTGACAGAGAAAAAAGAACATTAAAAGACTAAGGATTTTTGTTGTTGTTTTTTTTAATTTTAAAAAGCACCTCCTATGTCCTATATAACAGATTCCGCAGTAGTTCCCCTTTAAAGAATCAGAAACAAAATGTGGTCTCATAGCATCTTGATTGGTGTGTATCCAGACTCTTATTGTTGCAAACGATTTAGAAGAACAGTTCCTTTCAACTGACACTAGAAATTAAACTGATATTCTGCAAAAAGCATCCCCCCCCCACCCATTCTATTTTGTGTACATTCACCAGATGAACACCATCCCTGGGGAAAAAAAATGCAGTGTGGAGCCCATGGCAAAAGTTTTACTGTGAGCGTCTTGAGTCAGAATAAAAAAACTTGTCTACATCCAGAAATAAGAATTTTTGTGTTTGCATTGATATCCTGTGCGAGGTGGCTTAAATGTTTCTTCCAGTGGTCTTCCACTCTAGCACTGCTTATTTTCAATAAAGCAGGTGCCCTTTGATTCACCTTCATCATCTGACCATCATCAGCAGGCATGTAGTATATTTATTGGCTTGGTGAGTATAGGCAGAGCTCTAGAAACCCTATACAATGAAACTATAAGCTAGTGAAAGCTGTTGATGGGAAATTCCCTAAATACAAAATTAAAAATGAAAACATTTGTAATTCAAAAGTCCAGTTCTTACTGGAGCCCAAATGTTGAAGCTGAAATAGAAATTTATCTTGGAAATTTGAGGCGTGTGCAACATTTTTTCAGTATTGAAATCATATACCTGATCCACCAAAAGGCCTATATGATCAAAATTTGAGTGCTTACTTCAGGAACTTTCAGATCTGAGTGAGCTGTGTAATTTTTCCTCTTCATTTCAATATATTCTCTAAGTACACAAATAACAATAGGTGATAAGTTTCAGAAAATGCAAATCCTCACTTATTAACTCCTGGCACAATCCTATCCCCCCCCCCCCCAATAGCATGCAGCTGAACCAAAATGGGCTGCACTGTATGCTATGAGGGATTGAGGCCGATATGGGCAGGAAGAAGTGCCAGAGGCTGCTTTCAGAATATAACCCTCCACTAAAAGCTAAACTAAGATTGGAAAATATTCAAGCTTGATCAGAAACTGCTCCAGAGCTTTCAAAATTGCCTTTGTCGAATAAATTTGTGCCTTTGGCATTGGCATCTCAGGAGATTGAGACTGAGAATGACAACAAAAGAGAGCTGTAGTATCAGCTTTGGGAATTATGGCACCACAGCCTGAGAGTGCTACCTCCTCCAAGGCAGATGAACCTGTGAACAATCAATTGTTGGCACTGCTGGGAGAACATTGTCTTTGTGTGCTATGGGGGGGGGGGGGCATTGCAAGGCTTGGGAAGGGAAACAGAAAATATTTTCCTTTACCCCACCGTAAGCATCCTGATTGCCAGTAGGTCTCCTTGGACCTGCACCAGCTCTTCTCCTGCTGCAAATTCAAGGAGACAAGGGGGGCATGCAGCTTGCTGTCAGAAGGGATAGCATTGGGCACATGTCACCCATGCTGGATGTCACCCATTCTCACCTTCATCATACCCCCAGCCTTCCCCCATTCTGTCCCATTCCACCCTCCATGATGAGGCGGGGAGAGTGAAAGCATCAACCAAGCATCCACTGGCCACCAGGTGGGATGTCAATGAAACCATGGGTCTCCAGATGAATACACAGTTCCAGGTAGTAACTGACTGGGCTTCTTTGAAGCATGTTGTCTTGTGTGCTCCCACGTGGTGCTCCACATTTGGTGGGCCACTGTGAGTTACAGGAAGCTGGACTAGCTGGGTCTTTGGCCTGATCCAGTGGGGTTCTTCTTATGTTCTTATGATGTTCCATGACAGGAGGGTCTGGCCCCAATTGATGGCAGGCCAGGGGAACCCCAGGTCCCCTATGATTGGCTTGAAGTCCACTGGCCCATATCAGTCAGATGGTGGATGCTTCCACTCCCCCTTATCTTGGAACTGTACCTCCTGTTATCCACCTCCATCTACCAAGCCAATTCCTTCTCTGGGGCTTCAGTGCTCTCTCCTTGCTTGTCTCAGCTGCCACCGCTGGTGCACTGGACATACTTAAAGGGGAAGGCTTCAACAATCCTCCAACCCAGGTTTGGTCAACTCAGCTGTAACACCAGGGGTTTTGGAGGCTGGGCCAGTGCAACCTCTGACACCTCACAAAGAGGTTGACATCAGCCCTGTGAACTCTCCTCCTTTTAGCCTTAAATACCATTTTGTGTCAACTCTGAAATATTGTCAGTATTGAAAAAATATATGATTATTATTAACATTATTAACAGTATTTATATACTGCTTTTCAACTAAAAGTTCACAAAGCGGTTTACAGAGAAAAATCAAATAACTAAATGGCTCCCTGTCCCAAAAGGGCTCACAATCTAAAAAGATGCAAATGAATACCAGCAGACAGCCACTAGAACAGACACTGCTGGGGTGAGGTGGGCCAGTTACTCTCCCCCTGCTAAAAAAAGGAGCACCCACTTGAAAAAGTGCCTCTTACCCAATTAGCAGGGTACCTAATATGATCAGGTGTCAGAAACCGGCATAGATGATTTGGCGAATATAAAACAAATGTCTGAAAAATATTCAGTCTCAGAATTCAGAGGAGGTTTCAGAGTTAGTTTCAGATCTAGCTGCTGAGATCCAATTTTATTGCTTAAGGTAGTGATTTATACAACTTTAAGAAATAAATTGGTATAAATAGCCTTTAAAAAGCTCGGTAGACATCCCTCCGTACACACACATACTCAAATTGATCTCTTTTTCTAAAGAGCATTTTAATTTGTCTCACTGAAGGATGATTCTTGGTTGAATAACATAATCCTTGCAACAGGAGTGTATTTATAATAGGAATAGAAACAGGCTCTAGGCTCCAGCAGGCTAGAGAATTGTTCTCTCTCTCTCTCTCTCTCTCTCTCTCTCTCTCTCTACATAACATTCCATTGTATCCCACTAGCAAAGCATCAGAACTATTCAGCATGATGAATGGTCATATTGCTGAAGCCAAAACGTTAATGAGAATTTAACACATTTGTAGGAAAGCATTTCCCTGTCTTCATGTCAAATAAGTAAACATAGTGGCAATAAAATAAGTAATACATTTGCTTTTCAGTCACTTTCCTTGGCTTTCCATCATGTCAGTTGGACGGTGTTAATAAAGTCAGGTTCTAATTGTATATGAATTTTTTTGCATGCTGACAGCTATTGAAGTGAGATATTTTTTTTAATCAGATGCATTTTACAAAATTATGTTTCATAACTTTAGTGCAAAAGTTAAACAGGAATGTATAAGTTGCCTTGCCAGATCAGACTGAAATCCATCTAGTGCAGCATCCTTTTTTCTAACATCAAGGAGACTGGGGAGGAGATGAAAGTGATCAGGGCTGGCCCAAGACCTCCCAGATGGCATACCAAATGATACCTCCTTCTTACCTGTTGATGTGCCTGTCTCTGCACCTCCCACTGCCTGGATTGGAAAAGGAAGAGCCGGATGAAGTGGATGAGGAGAGGGTAGCAATGGATTAGGGCAGGGGTGTCCAAACTTTTTGGCATCATCTCTTTGACACTGTGTCAGGGGCCGGAAAAAAGAGAATTAATTTACATTTCAAATTTGAATAAATTTATATAAATAATACATTAGAGATGGAACTTTTATGAATTAAGTCTTGCAATAGCTCAAGGCCTATAAAAGGCCTTGCATAAAGCAAGGCCGGCCTTTCCTTTGCTGCTGCTGCTGCATCACAGATGTCAAACAGCAAGTCCTCGTTCCACAGCTCATGTGAGAGGTTGAACAGTTGGCCTTCACACTGAGAGCAGTTGTACTGGGCCAGTGTGGGCTCCAGCAAGTCTCTGGAGGTCCAGAGTCTCATTGGAAACTGGGTGCGCCCCGTGGGCCGGATTGGGAGTCCTTAAGGGCTGCAAGTGGCCCCAGGGCCAGGGTTTGGGCACCCCTGGGTTAGGGCACCCTTTTCCAATCCAGGCATTGAAACTGAGAGGAGGAGCAGTAGAGGAGAATGGGCAGATGGAGGTGGGCATTCCTCAACCAATCTGCCCCCTGGTTTATTGACCCTACTGGCCTTATGTCTTGTTTGGACCTCAAGGGAATGACCTTATAGTGTTTCTTTTCAGAAAACGGTATTCAAAAGAATACTGCCTCTGTGCATGGAGGTTCCATGTTAACAAATTACAAATTCTCTGCATGGGGTTTGGAGCAAGACCCACTCATTCTATTTCCTCTTTTTCTTGATTGTGATTATTCAGTTCGGATCACGCTGTTCACATGCATCTTCACTCTCTTTGATGGGAGAGTTAGAATGGACTAAAGTATTTATTTACCCCGTGTGCAATTAATTTGTGGAACTCCTTGCCACAGAATATTGTGATGGCATCTGGCCTAGATGTCTTTAAAAGGGGATTGGACAGACTTACAGAGGAAAAGTCTATCATAGGTCACAAGCTTTGATGACTACGTATATGCAACCTCTGGGTTTTAGAAGAAGCCTATCTCTGAATGACAGGTGCAAGGGAGTGGAAACAGGATGCAAATATCTTGCTGTGTGCTCTCCGAGGCATATAAAGGGCCACTGTGAGCTACAGGAAGCTGGACTAGATGGGCCCTTAGCCTGATCCAGCAAGGCTGTTCTTACGTTCTTACATATGCATGTACACACTTAAAAACTTGCCTGATGGTGATAGGAAGGTACAAAATGTATGTGAGCATGCACACCCCTAATTGTGTAGGGTTGGTTTGGATGGGATCGTGTAGTTCAACCCGACCCAATGTGACCTGTTAAAAGCTAGACAAGTAAGGACAATTAAACAAATGTATCTGATGTAAACAAACATCTTTGCAAGGCATAGCAAGAAATCTCGGAAAATGGGAGGTGCCTTTCCCAGCATTGCTGCTTATGTTGGCAAAAATGTGTTGTCGTTGGCTCAGCTTGAAATCTGTCGCTACTCGGAGGCACATCGAGTGTTATCTCATTTTATCCTCATCACAACTTGATGAGGTTTCTAACAACAGTTGCTGTCCCATTCCATTCTGCTGTGTGTGGATAATTGCACTGCCTGGTGGCAAGCAGAGCACCAGTGCCAGTCTCCATCATAGTCTTCAGAGACTCATTTAGTTTTGTCTTTGAAAGAATCACACCCTGTGAAGACTCCCCCTGTTCACATTTCTTCTTAGGCATTAATTACACTAGAAACCCTGGAAAGGGCTAATGAGGAAAATCAGGTGTTTCCCATTTGAAAGGTATAGGATGATTTATGCCTCTCATTACATTTGATATGGAGACCAACACCTTTGCATTTAAATTATCCTCCTTTGCACACTCCAGATTTCATCAATTAGCAACTGTAGATAATGCTCTCCAAAATGATTGTCTTAATAGTCTTGCTGAAAAAGAAGAATCAATAGGAAGGATCAGCTGGGACGGATTTTTTTAAAGTAGTTCTGACCTGTCACCATTTCTCACCTGTTTAAAAAAAGGAAAAAATATATGATCCTTCTGTACCAGGGGATAACTTCTTTTAGATAACCATCCAAGTCCTTCAGAAGTGAAGGGCTACCGTTTAAGCTGTGAAATGAGTTAACTTCAATTACAGGGAGTTAGGGAAATCCACTCTGTTCAGGGGCTATTTCTATTCTGTACACAATGATTCTAACTAACGTATGGTCATGGGGTTCATTTGCACTTGCATGATATGTATGGTGTCATTAATTGCTATTTTCAGTGAGCCTTCTTCCCAGGTAGATTGCCAATTCACAGATCATGCATTCACCATTCAAAAGTGCTGTGGAATGGGAAGCAATACAGGTGGCTCCTCCCCACTACCCATCCCCATTGTGGACAAATGAGTCCCTATGGCCTTCTTTGAGGCCTGTGGAACCTGAGGCCTTGTGACATCAGCCCAGTTCAAATGCTATGAGACTGACATGTCTCATGCACCCAGTGCCACACACACACACACACACACACACACACACACACACACACACACACACAAATCAATGTGTCACTGGAAAAATACAAATAAAAAGTTTGTTAGGCAACATGATAGCTTGTCTTGAGCATCCGAGTTAGATTTCTGGAGTATGGTATATGTTGGGCTACCCTTGAAGACTATTCCGAAATGCCAACTTTTTACAATACAACAGCCAGGTTGCTGGCTTGGACTGGCTCCTCAGAACATACCTGGCCTGAGTTAAAACATCCTCAGTGGCTTCCACTGTGTTTCTGGGCACAAATCACAGTATAGGTTTTGGACTGATGAAGCATTATGGAGCTTTCAATCTGGGTTTCTAAAGGATTGCCTCCCTAAGAACCTGCCCACTGTTTAAGATTGTCTTCAGAGGCCCTTCGGAGGGGAGGTACCTCTTGCTACTTCAGAGGTTAAGTGGGTGGAGACCTGATTATGCCTTGTCATGTATCTTGTGGTGAATAAGCCTGGCCAAGCATCTAGCACAAGTTCTATTGTTTCTGATTGATCTTTACACTTTCTACAATCTCTGAATCTATGTTATGTGTTGTATGTTCTGAGAGCAATCAACCTGTCTTGCAGATATATAAAGGCCATAGAGTCTCGTTTCTGTATTCAGCTGACCCACTTGTCATCACTTGGCTGATGTGTTGTAAGACATTTACTGTTCCCAGAGTGCCACTATGTGCACAGTCTTGACAGTGCAAGGAACAGGGACAAATCCTTGCCCCAGGGAACTTACAATTGAATTTTGGGTTGTGGAGCAAGCAATCACCAGGTGGAAAGAGGAGGGAACTTAACGAAAAAAATAAGAGGATAAGGAAGAGTTAATACATGTGTACTAATACATGTAGTCTGCTTAGATCCATGCATTTGTATTTTGCTGAACTGAAGGTAAGGCAGATATTATTAGCCTCCCCACCATCCCAAATGATGTTTCTGACACACATCAATAGGGTGACTTATAGCCCAATCCTAACTAGGAGTAGGCTGCCCTTTACAACAACAGAACACAATTCCGCTGTTGTGAATGGCCATATGCGCTCCTGATGGCCATTTCAGATTTGTCACTGCTATTGGCAGCGGTACCAGAGCTGGATGTCACTGATGGCTACCTCTGGCAGTAAAGGTATCTCTGGCAGCCAGAGGCAGGGGCGGAGAATGGCAGGGGTGGGTTGAATAGGGTGTGGAGGGCATAGAAGAGGGGAAGGAGGGGTGGCTTTTGGTAGTACCCATATGCTCCAGATCTTAATGCATATGTCCTGTCCCCTTTCCTCCACCTCACTCTCCCTGGACCTATGCCTGCAAAATACCTGGCTTGTGCCAGCAGACTTGTGCCAGCAAAAGACCCATTGGGGCAGTGAAGACTTACCTCAAGGAGGCTCCTGGACTGCCCCCCTCAGGATACAGGGCATGCTCCATTGGCACAGCTACATCAGCAGGGGGGATTTAGTTAGGGTTGGGGTGCTATTCTAGGACAGGAAAACAACATACAGCTTGTAACCCAACATAGTGTGTGTGTGCAGAACACTTTATGGTCTCAGCTTAGGGCTGTTTCTCAATCAGGAGAAAAGGACTGATAAATTGCCTGACTACTTGACAACTAGCTGGCAGGGAAGCTGATAAAATAAATGCCATGTATGGGTTCAGGATGCAACAGCAAGGGCAAAACTCAGGCATGTAGGTTTGGCAGTCGTGGAAGCTCATCTGCAGCTCTGTGACTTTTCCCCAACTTGAAGGCAAAAGCAGGATATGGCAGTTTAATTAAGGCTTTGCTTAAAAGTACATCTTGTGCAATGCCCAGGAGTGAAGCAAGAGGAAGGGGATGGAGAGAGTCTGTTTAAACACTTTTCCTTGATCATACAATTGCTTTCATTATCTGTTTTATCGCTTTCATAGACTTCAGGTAATTATATAAGAATTTATCTTATTAGAATTTTATTAGAATTATTCCCTAGAATTATTCCTTATTAGAATTTGCCCTAGAGATTGGACATGCAGGAGCAGTGCTGGTCACCCAAGAAAACTCTGGAGCATCAACAGAGTTGAATGGGAAGGATGAGTGCAATCGTGAAAAATGGGGTTCAGGCCTGAAAAATGATGACCCTGGGGGTCATCGAAAAATAGGTGCAAAAAATTTTTTTTCCCCCTAGGCACAGTATGGAAATGCAGGAGCAGTGCTGGTCAGCCCGGGAAACTGTGGAGCATCAACAGAGTTGATTGGGAGAGGATGAGGGCGATCGCAGAAAAATGGGGTTCTGGCCAAAAACACGATGACTCCAGGGTCATCGAAAATTCTGGTGGAAAATTTTTTTTCCCCTAGGAACAGTTTGGACATGCAGGAGCAGTGCTGGTCACCCAAGAAAAATCTGGAGTGTCAATAGAGTTGACTGAAAGAGGATGAGGGCGATCGTGGAAAAATGGGGTTCAGGCCAGAAAAACGACCCCAGGGTCATCGAAAATTTAGGTGGAAAATTTTTTTTTTCCTAGGCACAGTTTGGACATGCAGGAGCAGTGCTGGTAATCCATGAAAACTCTGAAGCATCAACAGAGTTAATTGGGAGATGATCAGGGCGATCTGGGAAAAATGTGTTTCTGGGAAGAAAAATCGAAAATTTAGGTGGAAAAAAAAAATTTCCCTAGGCACAGTCTGGACATGCAGGAGCAGTGCTGGTCATTCAAGAAAACTCTGGAGCATCAACAGATTTGATTGAAGGAGGATGAGGGCGTTCCAGCACAAAAGGGGTTCAGGCTAGAAAAACGATGACCCCTGGGTCATCGAAAATTTAGGTGGAAAAATTTTTTTTAACCAGGCACAGTTTGGACATGCAGGAGCAGTGCTGGTCACCCAAGAAAACCCTGGAGCATCAACAGAGTTGATTGAAAGAGGTTGAGCGCAATCCTGGAAAAATAGGGTACAGGCCAGAAAAACGATGACCCCAGGGTCATCGAAAATTTAAGGGGAAAGAAAAAAATTTTCACTAGGAACAGTTTGAACATGCAGGAGCAGTGCTGGTCATACAAGAAAACTCTAGAGCATCAACAGAGTTGATTGGGAGAGGATGAGGGCGATCCTGGAAAAATGGGGTACATGCCAGAAAAACGATGACCCCGGGGTCATCGAATATTTAGGTGGGGGGAAAAAATTTCCCTAGGCACAGTTTGGAAATGCACGAGCAGTGCTGGGCACCCAAGAAAACTCAAAGAGGATGAGGGCGATCCTGGAAAAATGGGTTTCATGCCAAAAAAACGATGACCCCAGGGTCATCAAATATTTAGTTGAAAAAAATAAGATTTCACTAGGCACAGTTTGGAAATGCAGGGGCAGTGCTGGTCACCCAAGAAAACTCTGGAGCGTCAATAGACTTGATTGAAAGGGAATGAGGGCAATCCTGGAAAAATAGGGTACAGGCCAGAAAATCGATGACCCCGGGGTCATTGAAAATTTAGGTGGAAAGAAAAAAATTTTCACTAGGCACATTCATTCACTAGGCACAAACAAAGACTATTCATTGTGCTTGCATTCTTAACTGTTGTGAGAGAACATCTGCGGCACGCAGCCAAATCCAGCAAACCGTTTGTAACTTTCGGGTTTTTTATTTTTTTTCTTCTTGAACTTGCTTGGACATTTAACTTACACATACCGAGAGATCAAAACCATGCTGTTTACATTTCAGGTAAGCATCCCTTACCTTGTTACTAGGCTTACCTTCCAACAAGAGGATGAGGGTGATCTTGGAAAAATGAGTTTCAGGTCAGAAAAACAATGACCCCGGAGTCATTGAAAAAATAGGTGGAAAATTTTTTTTCCCTAGGCATAGTTTGGTCAAGCAGGAGCAGTGCTGGTCACCCAAGGAATTTCTGGAGCATCAACAGATTTTATTGAGAAAGGATGAGGGCGATGGTGTTAGGGCCAGAAAAACAATGATCATGGGATCATCAAAAAAATTGGTCAAAAAAAATATTTTTCTCCAGGCACAGTTTGAACATGCAGGATCAGTGGTGGTCACCCAAGGAACCTCTGGAGCATCAGAAGAGTTGATTGGGAGAGGATGAGGGCAATCGAGGCAAATTTGGGTTCAGGCCAGAAAAACGATGAGAAAATAGGTTGAAAAATTGATTAGGTTGTGATCCAAAGCCCTTGTGTGGAAGTAAATTCAATTGCAAATCACAGCACTAGCCTGCCTATTTAGAATCGGGGTCCAAGTGAGTGTTCTGACTGTGGTATAAACTATTTGGATGTGCTAAGCCGGCATCGCAGGCCTGGCTCTTATCGCTTCAAAGGCAACACATTTCCATGGAAGTAACAACTGGGTTTTTCCTCAAGGCATGTCAGTGCTCTGACACTAACATATGTGCTTGTTTGAATGAGTTTCAGATGGATTAATGTGGCCTAACAGTGAACTTGATCGCAGCTCAAATTGTCATGCTTCAGATCACACGAAAGCTTTTCAGGTACAAAGCACAATGTAAAAATCAAAAGTTCGCAGATAGGAATCAATGTGTGGAGGTTGCATCTGGTTATGGGCAATACTTTTAGTTCCAGAAAAGGGGAGGGGGGAAGGGTTCAGACACTGGAAGGCATGGAACTTGATGGAGCAAATGGTTCAAACTGGAATAGCAGTGAAGTAATCAGGACCATGGACAGAGCACAGAGAGCAGGCTGTAGGGCTATGGCCAGCAAGCAGGAAGCTGTTTCGATTGCGTCAACAGCTGAGAACAAGAGGTGCACTGAAATACTAAAGCTGGCTGGGAAGTGTTTAATAACTTAGAGCCAAATTAGACAAGACATGCAGCTGGAGATCCCTTACCTGTGATTGATTGATTGATTGATTGATTGATTGATTGATTGATTGATTGATTCTTTCTTTCTTTCTTTCTTTCTTTCTTTCTTTCTTTCTTTCTTTCTTTCTTTTGAACATATAGTTACCTACGAGTTTGAGTGGGGAAATGGTAGAGAGATGGGCTGCTTCACCTTTTCCATTCTACTGTTTGTCCCTGAGAATCACTTCTTCTGCAAAGAGGAAGTCACCAGAGGTGCCATTTGGATCAGCAGGCCCTTCTGGCTGGACTTCTACTCCTGATTATAGCTTCCTGACCCTGCTTTGCATTAAAGAAACAAACCATTGAGAGAAACGGGTACAGGTATATGCCCCTGTAGATTTCCTCCCTTGGCAAGTTGAGAGTTACTGCTATCAGCACCGTCAGACTCAAAGCAGTCCTGTGTTTTCCTTGTTAGAGAATATGGGGAAATCGCTGTATAGACTACTCTCTCTCTCTCTCTCCCCCCTCTCATATATCCACACCCACAGCATAGATGTTTTTTTTCTGCTGTTTTCCTCCCGACTGCAAGTAAGAGCTATCTCTTCCTGAAAGAAAGATTGTTCATCGATGGCCTCTCAAGCAAAAAAAACCTGGAATCCCTTCAGGGGAGGAAGTTTATGGGTGGCACCTTTCAGGTAGTCAGGTGAAGACAACAAGAAGCAGACTGGATGGGGGTCTCCACCTTCAGGCATCACATGAAGAGGCTGGTGGGTGAACTGTCCTGAATAATAACAAGCAACTTGGGGGAAAAGATTATTTGCTGTATTTACATTACCCATTAACCTCAGCTAAGCATAGATTCCCATTATGCTTAGGGCCAGGCTGAGTAGTGTGATGCTTGGAAATTGTTAGTTTTCTGGAACAATCCCTTCTTCTTCTTGTAATTATGGATGGCCCAACAGACAACTCCCCTGTGACGTGACCTCAGTGTCATCTGGAAAGAGGATTAGAAACAAAAGTCTTGAACCTGATGCTATAGCAGTTACCAAGGAACCAATTACTTGGTTAATTGATTTGGAACTTGAGATGCAATAACTAATGAGAGAGGCTGTAGTCTTTTTGGAGAAGCATTTCTCAGAGTCGAGAGCAACAACCCCCAAAGAGCGAAAGCTTCTTTGATGATGATGCTTCCATGAATGTTGTGAGACACAGACCTAATTAAACAGGAGCTCATTTAATTAATTCCATTCAAAGTAATTGCTGTTGTAATTCTTGTGGGACTAATGCAGGAATGAATTGTTTATATTATCCTGTCTGCAGCAGCTATAGTATAATGTAAATCTAGTTTTCAGTGAAGGATTGTTAAGGGTGAAGTGGGGAAAAGAGAGTCAGTCTTCAAGGTTTATAACATATTGCTGGTGATTAATTCATACGTTGGAGCCCTAAGGGATGCGTGAGTTGGCTGGAGTCAGAGTAGCAGACACCCACTGTTATGTATTTATTGAAATAACTTCTACCCTATTGCCTTGATCTGTTAAAGCAAGCACAGGATGGCTCACAATAGTAAGCAAGATTAAAAACAATGAGCTAAATTGCCTCCTGGATGTATCCAGTGGATAGTGTTACAGATACGCATTAACAATGGAGATAGAAGTCATGATAGGATCTGGACAAGAGAAGCTGTAGCAACACATGTGTGATTTTACATATGTGTGCATGGTGCTAGGTGCATGCCAGACAAGTATGACTGCATGGACTGTAGCAGAAAGCATCAGATCCCACAGGTCCTTACAGTGAAGGCTAAACGTTGGTCTGCTGGAGAACTCTCCCCCACCCCCATTGGCTGGCTGGCTGGTGTTAAAAAGTCCATGAGCACCCTTACCTTGCTTGGTCAGCCAGTTTAGGCTTGTAAAGAAAGTCACATTTGGGGAGATTCCTGACTTCAAAGTAAATAATCCCATTACTGATCACAAGGAAAGTGCCTTCAGCCATGGCTTTCCTCACCAACCTAACTGTGAAGTCACAAAACTTATGCTAATTGAGGCACAGACCTCCAGAGCAATAAAGATGTCACCCCTATTCCCTCTGCCCCCCCAACAACTGTTGTGCCTGCTGGAACTCAGAACAAGTCTCAGATGACGCCCTTCTAGTTCTAGCCATTTTCCTTCTTCCCAACACTGTCTCTACTGAGCAACCTTCCAAGAAATCTTCCCCTGGGAAAGCAATCTTGGTATCCTTGCCTTGCTTCCTGAAACTGGACTAGTTCCCTTCTAACCCTGCTTAGATCCAAGCACCCTTTTTACCCACTTTTCTACTCAGGAGATTGCTGAGTCTTGGCAAACCAGCTGCATGATCCTTGCAATAATGCAAGCCTCATCCCAGCAGATATGGATAAGGTAATCTTTGTCACCCCTAACCATTGGTCTTCAAGCCCCACCATCTTCTGTGTCTCATGTGCAGTCAAATTGACAGCATGGTTAGGGTTTCTAGCCCTTTGGGTTTTTCTAAGTGTTGTGTGTTTTGGAGGCGGAGCAGGACTCCTTGGTCTATCTTTTACTCCTTATCAGCTTACAACAGCATAATAGCTTGTATAAGACTGAAGAGATCCACTGGAGGTCAAGCAGCCTATGGAGAAGTAAGTAAAAATGTCACCCCACCGTAGCATTGTTAGCAGGGGATAGGATTGAGCAGGGCCTAGGAGAGTGGGGGTAAAGGGGTAATTTGTACCTGGGCCCAGGGTCAGGAAGGGGGGCCAGGAGCCAAAGGAGGGACCCAGAAATTTCCTGGGATCTGACATTCTCCAATCCCACTGCCCGCACAGGATGCTGGGGACAATACTGTGGACACATGGCCATGACTACTGCCATAAACACCAGGCCCAGGATTGCATACATTCCTTAACAGTGTCACATCTGGGAGGAAACTGACCTGCTACAATAGCTCTTTGGCTTGTGGACCTGGACTGCAAAGACTATTCCATCTGGAGCCACTTTCCCCCTGCCTGCCTGCCCCCATTGCAACCCCCACATTCTGTTTCACCCCTCCCTCCTTGGGAAGGGGCCCAAAAGAAATTCTGTATGCCCTGATAAAATTCTTGTCTCAGGCCCTGGGATTGAGCCCTTAATACCCTGCACCATAGTGTGTCTGCCCCCAAAAAGAATCTTTGATATTCCCACAGAGTGTTGCTTCCATGCTGTAGCTTGCCTCAGTGCATATCTGAAAAACAGCATATCTGAAAAAACAGCTGCCATGCTGATATAACGACTGCCAGGAAATAGCAACCACATCCAGGCCAGACGCTTGTGCATGGCTGCATATTCAGGGATCATTGAGCTGTTCCATATAGAGTAATCTATAAATGCTCTGAATAAATGGCTTATACTAGAGGTTCCCAAACTGTGAGCCTTGGCTCCCTGGGGAGCCGTGGAAACCAGCTAGGGGAGCCGGGGAATCTTCGTGAAAACTACCTTGCAGCCAATGGCCCAAGGGAGCCACCAATTGAAAAAATATGAGAACCACTGGCTTGTACTGTACTGTAGCATAGATGGCTTGAAAGGTAATCGAGTACAGACATAAGCAATGCAGTACTACCAATCTCTCATTAATATTAGGGACTGGCTGAAGACCAGGAGAAGAGATAGCTTTGTGACAAAGGACCTATTTGTACACTCACCAGCTAAGTTCTTCAGTTTGTCTAGTGGAGAAGTGGCATGTTCTCCACTATCTAGTGGAGATAGTGATCATGGGGAGAAGCGTATGGGCTTTTTCTCTTGTTCTTAGATTGCCTCTGTGGCACCAAGCCCACTGTGATATTCCCAAATGTCCTGAACAATGGAACTTCAAGCAATGGGAACAGAACGGAACACTGGAAATGAAGCTTCAAGTGCAATGTCTTCTCTTTGGAAAATATATAAGAAGCTGCTGGCCTCCGCGAGTGCTTTGGTCAAGAGGGTCATCCATGAATCTTACATCATACAGACGTAGTGCCATCCACAGTGACAGGTTCCCATGGACTTGAACAGCCTAAATATATCCTATTACGAGCAGGCCACAGGGTTCAGTGCTGGACAGATATCATACCCTCTGTTATTTAAAGGCTACCAATTCATTTTGGGAATGTTCTGCACTTAATCATCCCCGGAAGTGCACAAAAAGAGCTGCGGCAACGTATTGCCCATTTCTGCCTTCAAGTGATCCATTTTCTGAGATCAATTTATTTATGAAACACCCACTTCAGCACTTGTATGTACCTCTTGCATTTCGGAAGGAGAAATAAGACAATTTACGGAGCACAGTTCCAAGTATTTTAGGGCTGTTTGGCCACTTTATGCTAGGCGATTTCTTGCTGATCTGAAAGATTCTACAGCATGTGGAACAGAGCACAAAATGATATTCAGCATCTAGCAGGCATTTTCAAAAATATGATTTCCAGCAGACGTTTCTTCTAACAACAATTTATAGCTGAAGAAAGGAATGGAATCACATATTTTTTGCCAGTGGTACAAACTAGTGAATGGTCAAGAACCTCTCCTCCCCCCTCCCAGCCCAATCTCATAGAGAAGCTAGCCTACGTTTTCTAAAGGAAGAATAGAATATATCAATAATTACAATTAATAATGGACTATGGGAGTTGTTCTAGGCAGACTCATTGCTTGCAGCTAGAAGAGTTGCAGTAGGACTCAACACAGCCCCCTTCTTAATGGTCTTGCTATCACAGGGACTGGAAGAGCTGTGTACATCTTCCATACTCCCATCCAGCCCTTCTTTTTTCACTCACTACAAATTACTTAAACCTGGAGTGGGCTGGACAGGGAGGCAGATACAATGTTGACATACAAGCGCTGTGCCTAATGATAGATTATGTCCTATATGGCCGAACTTTGACGGTGCACAAAATGGGTTGCTGCACCCATACAAGTGTGATACTATAGCACTTGAATATATGGTACCCTTGGCAGCCTGAACCAAGAGGTCAAAGAAGTGCTGTTTTCAACCTATTGCCTTTTCTCAATATTTCCCGTGACATGTCAGGGATATGCTGGCTTCAGATTCTAATGCTGCAATCACATTCACATGTGGGGTCAGCCAGGGTCTGCCCAAGACCTCCTGGGGTCTGACATGGTATGCCAAATACTGCCCCCCCGCCTTAACTAGAGACATGCCAAATCCTGTGTCCCTTCCTGGACCTGATCCACCTGATTCATGGACCTGATTCATGGAGCAATGTGAACTTGCACCTGTGACTGAACTGGCACAGGTCCACGTTGAACCATAGCATCTGGTGGTGCTTACCCCGGGACAAGGGGACAAATGTCCCCTTACCCCAAGGTGACCTCCAGCCAGGGCCTCCAAGAGGAGTCCTGTCAGGAGGTACAAAGTTTCTTTGGGGCCCCTTCCCAAAGAGGGAGGGGGTGAAACAGACTGGGGGGGGCAATGGGGTGGGCAGCCTTCTGCAGTAGCTGCAGCCCCACAGCTCCCATCCACTTCTTCATGGCAAGCAGATCCACAAGCCAAAGAGCTCTTGGAGCAGGCCAGCTTCCTCCCAGATGTGACAACTGTTAAGGAATGTATGCATTCCTGGGCCTGCTGCTTGTGGCTTCTTGCCACCATGTGCCATGTGCATTCCATGTGGACAGGGAGTCTGGGTGAGATTGGAAATTTCTGGGCCCCCTCCTTTGGCTCCTGGGCCCCCTTTCTGACCCTGGGCCTGGGTACAAATTACCCCCTTTACCCCCCTCTACTAGGCCCTGCCTCCAGCAGCAGAAAATCCCTCACAGGATGCAGCAGAAGCCACACTAACATCACAACATTGACACATGGTGGGAATTTAGGTAGGGTTGGGCTGCCCGTGTAGCATGTTGAAGAGAGTGTCCAAGTTTGTCAATTCTCCCCAACCCATTTCTCTGCACTTATGTAAGAATTTTCATTTCTCCAACAAAATTTTCCTTGAAATGCTACAGATTGAGATGATAGGAACAAGCTTTACATATATAAAGCAGGCAGAGTAGACTCTCACAGAGCAATCCAGATCTGAGCTGAAGGCAGCACAGGTCCTCTGTGCCAGCCTCTGACAGTGGCAAATGTGCCATAAGGCACATTTGTGCCACCTTATGAGTCGGAGTTCTGCACAGAAGTCAGAAGGGCAATCTCCAGCAGGGGGGGCACAGGCTGAATCCTAACGCCCATCCATGGCTTGCTCAGATTTGCATCAGTGAAATTGCTGGCACAGGTTTGAGTAGCCCCATAGGGAGCAATACACCACTGCCTCTACTTCTGTGCCGCAGCCCCAATCCAAACCCCAGTCCTACCTCAGCTGCTAAATACAACAAAAAGTCAACCTTCAACTGCATCATCATGCAGTTCACAGATCCTGCAGTTTGGATGTCAGATGCAATGTGGGGAGAAGAGTTTTGACCTCACTGCGAACCATCAGGGGATAGCACGTCTGATCCACACTCCATGGTGGGAAATTTATTTCATGTTAAAGGACTCCTCATTGCTAAAGAGATGCTGCTGTTTTCATGCTAGTTCCTTGGGGATCTTTTGTGTAGAAGCAGAATTGCTCTGTAAATTGGCTGATGACAAGCTTGCTAACAGAACCAAATTCCGACTTGGTCTAATGAGCCAATAAATAAATTAGAAACTACAGATGCAACTAGATCTGCGTGGCGATCCAGCCAGGCAGAATTAGCTCCCACCCTCTCTCCAGTGTGTTGCAGGTCATGTACCTTCAGTTGGAAATGGTTGGATATGGGCCTTAAACCCCAAAGGAAAGTGGTATTTTATGTGGTGGAAAATTGTGGCATCTCATCCTTTTATTCTGAATATAAATGTAAGCTGAGATGACATATAGCTGGCTGCTCAATATTTTAATCCTTTCCAGGAACATGGTGCTAAGTGATACATATATAATCTTGGAAATTATCTACCAGACAATTTTTTCCCCAACTTGTGCGAATGTCAGAAAGAATAAAAAAATTATCAAAAATTTGAAGGTGTACCAGTGCTTAGGGAGATTAATATGCAAACAGATATGACTTATGGGTATTTCTCCCCCCCCCTTCAAATGCTTTCCTGCATCGGGGCTGACTGTAAGCTTTTCTGTAAAGTATGTGACGTTGTGAAAGAATGTTGTGGTCTATTGTGTCAGAAATACCATGTTCCTCTGAGAGGAATTGTGGGATCTCACTTATCAGCACATTCCTAGCACACCCTTAATGAACTCACATAGTGCTTCTGAAAAGAAGTCGTATGCAACATGTCCTTGCTTTCTGGATGACCTCTTTGTGGAAGAGAGGAATGGAATGAGCCCTCTGTAGGGCAGTGGGTGATTCCTTTTTTCCTTGCCACTACACACTCCAGCTGGCACCAGAGCAGGTAGGCTGGCACAGGGGGTGCTTTGTGGGTGGGTAGCAGGAGTGAGTGGGCGGAGATGGGCAAGAACCAGGGGTGTGTGTCAAGGATAGGAGGGGCTAGATCCAACAGCAGCGACCCTAGCCTCCATTTTGTAACCCAAAATGGCCACTGGCTCTCCTTGGATTTATGCCAGCAAAAATGGCTGATGCACGTCCATGGAGACTCATAGATGACCCAGGACTTCCTTGCTGTCCAGTCATGTCACCCCCCCCCCCACAGCATGCAATGCATGCTCTGTTGGTGTGGCTGCATGCTATAACATGGTGGGGAATAGGAATGGGGAATAAGTCCTTATGAGTAAACGTAGGACTTTCTTTTTCCTGAGTAGTGCCTATCCATTAAAATTACTTCAAGTCTTCTCTTGAAATTCCTCAGATGTTTTGCATGATGAGGAACCTCCAAATTTACATTTTATTTTGCTTGAGTGGAAATCTGGTGACAACCTCGGAATGTGTGGGATACTCCCAACTGTTTCCCATCCCATCCAACTCCCATCCAATTTGGCTTGTGGATGGTGGTGCATAAAATTTCCTTTGAGTTTCGCTTGCCATGAGACTTTCTGTTGTACTTGAGTGGATAGGGGAAAAGGATGCCTTGCCACAGTCACTCATTTTCCATACTTCAAATAAAGTCAGGAGATAGCCATATTGTGAAAAACAAAAAGCATAAACTCTACTGGATTCATCCCTTCTGAGCTATGGAGCTGGAAATAATTGAGAACTGCAGGCGGGCTTCAGATGGTGGCCGAGGACCAAACTGTGTGCAAAATTGAATGAGTCATTCCTGATGGGATGTTTGTTTGTTGTTTCATCTTTAGCCACTGTACATAGTCCAGTATGACTAGGACTGTAATATATGAGGGGGAGTAGGCTTAAACCCTTTCCCCCTGCCATGATCCAGGGACTGGCACTCGTTACTCACAGACGTGACTCACAGACTCAACTCAACAACCCCAAGGAGACCTCAAGCAGCCAAAAAACCTCTGTGGGACGCAGCATTGTCCTTATCAGCATTGCTGCATCGCCATGTAGGGATTTACGTTGTCACTTGGTGATGCTTGAAGGCGGTTTATTCCTGTCAGTGCTTTAACACTCATGCGCAGTCCCAAGATCTATCACTGGGCTGGGGTCATGGGTCATAACGCAAGTTTCTTCTCGTTTTCAGGTCAAGTCTGGTAAAGCCACTGAAAAACTGTGGTGGGAGAGAGGGCTCAGGGACCCTCTGCTGATTCAGGTAGGTCTCAGCAGGTATCCAGGTTCCAGCCAAGTTGGTGAGGGTTCCAGCCAGGTTGGTTCCAGCCAGGTTGGTGAGAGGAAGGCTAGGCACACCTGTTTTCTCTAGAAGGGATGGAGGACGTTGTTCCACAGGTTTTCCCCAGAGGTGAAGCCCTGATAGGCTGGGGGCTTGCCAGGGAATAGGCACCTCAGCAAGGTGGGGGTTTGGTCCTCCTTCATTGGCTCCTCTCTCTCTCTTTGGGTGTCCGGGGTCCGGTGTGGCTGCCTGCTGGCAGGTCCAGGGGGCATAGAGCAGCTCCTCCATTCCTGAGGTAGCCTCCTGTTCTTTCCACCCCCTTCCTGCACTGCCTAACTTCATTTGAAGCCAGTGGCTGTGGCACTCAGCCCTGCATTCTACAGGCTGCTGCACCTTCTGGGCCCACCCTAAGCTGCCAAACTCAAGGTCCAGGTAGCCTGAGGACCCAGCCAGCCACGTTGGCCTTCATGGCAGCCTTGGGGATGTGGACTGCTACCCCTTGCAACCTAGCACAGCCGCACACCCATTCTGAAATGACTCACAATCTCTTACTGCTTTCCTTCCATGAAATCTGCCTTCCTTCCATGATGGTTCTCAGAGTGCCATTGTAGGTTTCCAGTGTGGACATCTATTCACATATCAATCAGCCCTAATCTTAGCTTCAGCAAGGTCACTGCTTCATATGCCTTCTGTGAGTGGTTTGGGGGAGGGAGTAAGATGTATTTTAGAATCTATTCCTTTCTGCAACTTGGCAACTTATGATTGTTAATTTATGGACGGAAGTGCATACAATCAAAACTCCAGTATTAACTTTATGGGTCTGTATTGATTCTACTGCCTCCATACATTATGCAATATTTTGCAATCACTGGATCCCTGGAGATAAATGCTGAATGGGATGAATGCCATTTTTCGGCAACCCTCAATGTTTAAAATCCATTTTTAAATTGGTTTGATTCATGAATGATACTGTTGAAACGGACAACCCCCCTATAAACTTTGAATGTTTGCATCGGATGTGCCATAAAAGGTTTACAAGGTGTTACAAGGAAAGCTTACAAAAAGAAAAATGCAAAATAAGGGCCAAGAGGCCAAAATATCAATCTGTAGAATACAATGGTTCTTAAAAAATCAAATACTCTGAGTGTATAGGCGTTTTTTGCATTTCATAATATTTGGGGTGGTACAAAATGTTCTTCTTTACTTTTCCAGATATTTTAGTCTTTTCAATTATTGTGATGACATATTCAAAAGAACACTTGTCCACAAAAGCAGACAGGCAGTTTTTGCATTGTTAAGATGTTTGCAGTTCCTGAATTGTTGTCCATGGTCATTGTGCACTGCAGTGCATTTGACTTAAATGATGCATTGTCCCCTGTTCAAACGTACCGACCATGCTTACATGGCCAAGAAGTATCAGAAGGTGGTAAACTGCTACATTTGGGGCCTATCTTAGGGCGCAGTCCTAACCCACTTTCCAGCACTGTGACAAGTGGGGCTTGTGCTGCATCCTGCAGTTGGGGGGCAGTTACGGAGGCCTCCTTAAGGTATGGCAATGTTTGTTCCCTTACCTCAAAGTTACATTGCCCTTATGTCAGTGCTGGAAAGTGGGTTAAGATTGAGCCCTTAATTTCTCTAGGCCATCTTCTTTCCCACCAGCTGCCAGAGAGATAATGTGTAGGTCATGTTGCATTAAGGCTACAATCCTATGCAGATTTGCCTGGGAATGTATCATCTTGAACACAGTGGGACTGACTTCTGAGTAAGCATGCATGGGTTAGCACTATGATATTTAACAATATCATGATATTTAACAATATTTAACAATATCATGCAAGAAATGCAAGCTCCATCTATGTTGGAGATACTGTCATACTTTTTAAATCATTTTATTTAGCTGTTTTATTAAGGTTACATTATGTGCTATAAACTGTACTTTCATATAAGCTTAGTTCAGTTAGAACTTATGTGAAACAGTCTCTGGGAAACCTAGGAACCTCATCATCTCACATTCTTACAGGACTCAGGGAGAAGCTGCATAAAGAAATTAGAAGCCCAGAGCCATGTCTGTGTATAACTCAGGGAAGAAGCCCATCCCTTATGAATGTGAGGAATGCAGGAAAGAGTTTAAGCAATGAGGGAGAGGGAATGTTAAGATCCTGTTGTAGGATTTTATGCTTTTGGATATGCATTGATTACTCTATTGAATATGTATGTTTAGCTCTCCTTATTCAGAGAAAGTCTACTGCAGTGTTTCTCAAACTGTGGGTCAGGACCCACTAGGTGGGTCGCAAGCCAATTTCAGGTGGGTCCCCATTCATTTCAATATTTTATTTTTAATATAGTAGACTTGATGCTACCATGGTATGTGACTGCATTTGGAGAAATGTTACAGACCTGTACTTTATCAAGCTACTATGTATATTCTTTTAAGAATGATAGTCAATGGGACTAACTCCTGGGTAAGTGTGGGTAGGGTTGTAGCCTAGGATTGTTAAAAATTGTCCTGCATGATGATGTCACTTCTGGTCATGACATTACTTCCGGTGGGTCCTGACAGATTCTCATTCTAAAAAGTGGGCCCCGGTCAGTGGCGTAGCTAATGATCATGTAGCCAAGCTCATAATGTTGCCCCAGAAGTGATGTCACTACAGGAAGTGACATCATGCCTGGGTTTTGAAAGAAGTGAAAATTGGGAGGAACCCACCTCCTCCCCCCAGCAGCTTGCCACCCACTTGCTCTGCTGCCCCCCCTCAGTCAGTGGCATAGATGCCTTAGCTATCTGCTACCTGGCATAAAAATTTGCAGACAAAATCAAATTTAATTAAGTAAATAAATAAAAAGTGTGCCCCTGATTGGTTAGAGACAATATGCTGGGGTAAAGAGGGGCATTTATTCTCCCCCTGCTAAATATAAGAAGAGCACCACTTGAAAAAGTGCCTTTTTACCCAGTTAGCAAGGGTAACTGTATTATGATGCATTGAAATGACTGACTCATATTAACACCTTATTGGTTTCATGCTGTATCATGATAACAGGTCATTGCAACATGTCAATAACATAATAACATGTCATTGCCTCTCAGAACAATCAGTTTCATAGGTCAGTTTTGAGTTAAGAAAATCCACTTTTTGTTCCATAAGGCAGTTGTATTTTCATTTTATGGTTAATTAGCTATAACTTTTGATAAAACAAAGATATTCCAATGCACTTTATTTCACTGCATTCTGCATTAAATTACCTTTCCAATGATATATAACATGATGGTATTATTCATACATACCAAGATTTTCACAATTTTGGTCAGTACTGTCAAGCTCAGCTTGTTGCCCCCCTAAAGCTTGATGCCCGGTGCAACTGCTACCCCCTGCACCCCCTTAGCTACGCCACTGGTCCCGGTGCTAAATTTGTGAGAACCACTGGTCTATTGTTTTGTGTTCTGATTAGACCAAATGTAAAACTTGACCTTATTTGGCATGAAGCCAAATCTTTCTGTACTGTTACATATGCAAAGAATTGGGTGTGATGAAGGAAGTATAAAAAGTTTTGAACCCCTTTGTTTAGCACGCGTGCTTTTCACTCTTCACTGCTACATCAGAACTGTTGAGTGTCATGTGACAAAACCCTGAATGCTAATGAGGGTCTCTCCAATGAGAAGATCAGTAATGATAGAGAGGTTTTCCTCAAAGACAAGTTTTTCATCCACTGCTGATATATTCTAGATGCAGCTCAGTTCAAAGAAGGTGATGGTAGACAGGCCTGAGAAGGGCAGGTAAGGGGCCAAAATTCCTGGGGCCCAGACTTTCAAGGGGCCTGGGCCATGACGAAACCAACTATGCAGTACAAAACAAATGTTTTGGAAAATAAATTTGGTTATCTCAATCTCATCCTAGCCAGTCATGCTAAGTCAAAATTGTCAATTGTTTAAAAAATGTAGTAACATCTGGTTTGTAGGAAACTTTAGAGAGGGGAGCCCAATCAGGCATCTTGCCCTAGACCCAATGCCAGATCTCAGCAGCCCTGATGGCAAAGACCACTGGGCATGACTGATGTCCCACATGAACATGGTCTGGGGAATGTGCCCTAGAATTCTCCCCAGTACTTTGGAATTCTCAGTGGATAAGTCAATATGAAGGTTACTACAGACTCAATACAAACCTCATTATTTTACTCACTTTTCACTCTGATGAGGAAATGCTATCTTCATTTGAAATGATTCTTGAGAAGAATTCTGAAGGTTCAAGGTTGTTGATTGTTGTTTGTTTTCGAAGCACTGATAAACTTCTCCATAGGAAAAACTTTCTGCTGTTTTATGTGTTTGTCTAAAAGATTTACCAAGGTAGTAGCATAGTCTTGTGTGTCTATAAATTTGAAGGGGAAATATCTCTGTGATTAATGACTCGTTGTTTCTTCTTCCTGTCAACCAGGAATGACGCATCAAGCCTGTGTTATGAGGTGCATCAACGGTAAATCTGTTGTGCTGTATCACACATTCTTCCAGTGTCCTTTCCAAGGAGGAAATGTGAGTTCATGCATTGTATATTGGAAAAAGAACCCATTCAATAGACCATTGATGAAGAGCTTTTTGACCTTAGTGGTACTTAACGGACATTCTCTTGATAGATGTAATGATGCAAACATTGCATTTTTCTAATAATAAATATTGTTTGGCAGACTGCCAAGCCAGTGAACATATTCCTTTTAATCAAGTCTTGCTCCTCTCCAGTATTATACTAATTGAGCATGGAGCTTCTAGACATAGTTAAACTGTTAATCAGAACAGAAGGTGTCAACTGATCAAGACAAGTCCTCTTGATTACAACCTCACGTGCCTAAGGATGCCAGACAGACCCAAGTGGATTAAAATCATGTTATGCAAACAGTTGTTTTTTTAAACACTCAGAGAGTCACAGATAACTGCTTTATGCTGAGTCAGACCATTAGTCAATGTAGCTCATTATTGTCTATAGAGACCTGCAGTGGTTCTCTAGGATTTCAGATGGGGGGGGGGGATCTTCTTGAAAGTACCAGGTATTGAACCTGCAACTTTCTACATGCACAAAGCATATCTTGTGCTCTACCACCCATGCAACAGCTCATGATGTTAGGAGGGACCTCTTGATTAGAATGAGAAAATGGAGGATAAAGGCAAGCGTATTTACAGACAAATATCTAGTACTGTGTCAATAAGAAAGTGCTCTCAAGTGATTTTGACAGTAAGTCGTTACATGGAAATAAGTACTTTGGTAAGCATCCATTAAAATTGTAAACTAGCTTGCACCATGACTTGCCAGGCCAAACACCAGCTAGGTAAGGGGCTTGTTGAATAGCTGGTAAGGCACAGCACATCGTTGAAGTACAGCATACAGCTTGGTAGATCACATAGTGTGAAGGCCTGCTACTGGACATATTAACACTGATGAATGAGAAGCTAGGATGTCTCCAGAACAACTGCTCCATGTCTGCACTACATTTTCCTCTACGGGTTGCGCACACAGCATTGTACCAACAGACAGAGAAGTTGGTAGGCTGCAAACTTGGAAACTGTTCCATAATCTTTTAATTCTCACTGAACAAAAAGAAGAGTCAGCTCTGGCTTCTCCTACCCATGTCATCTCGTCCACCTGGTCCACCCTTCCCTTGCTCTTTATAATGACCACAACTCCATATTCTAAGTGGAGAGGAGAAGTATTTAGAGAAAGGGAGAAAAATGTGGTCATTGCCTTTGTCTCTCTGTGTAGTAGGGAAAAATTAAAGGTATGGTGCAGTGCTGTGTTGGGTTGTAATCTGATAACTGAAGAAGCAACAGCCACAGCATGTCTTTTAAACAGCATTTTTTAAAAATAGCATTTTTAGGGCGCAATGCAAACCTGTGCTGGAGCAGGAAAGCCAGGAGGCTTGCGCTGCATCCAAGGCAGGTTTCTGGCCAACAGTGACTCAGCCAGAGGCAAGGGGAAACTCTTCCCTTACCCCAGGGCCGCCCATCGCCTGCCCTTCCCCCGCCCAGAAACGCCTCCCTCCCACCTCCTCCATGCCCCCCCCACGCCTACCTTTGCCGCTTGTGTCGGCACAGGCGCACCAACGCAAGCAGCTGCGAGGAAGCCGCCGTGGAGGCTTCTGCCAGCCAACGCGGCTTCCTCCCACGGAGGCACAAACGTGCTTTACGGCATTTCCAAATCCACTTTAGGTTTGTGCCCTTAGCTGTTCAAAAGCACAGGGAGCCCTGCAGAGGAGTCCGTGGGCTCCCCGCAGCCTCCAGAAGGCTGGCGCTGCCAGGGGTAAGTTTAAAAAAAAACAAACCCTTTTGTCCCCAGCAGTGGCTTGATAGTGGTGATCACATCATCACAATTACCTCACCCCCCAGACACTTGCAGTACTCCAAGCTCTCCCTGAGTTTTGGAACTGCTGGTTTAAAGGTTTGTGGTTTGCTGTCTCCTGTTATTACTATATCTCTCCTTTGACTCCTTTTCCTGGCTCCTTGCTTCTGCCTTTGTAACAGTGGTTGCAGTTCTTTCTTTGTCCCAGCAAAGTACATAACAAAAGTCAGATTGCTGAGTATGGGACTGCTTTAATCCCTCAGCTCTGCTCTAACATTTGGCACCAGTGTTCAAATTTGGCTGTCGTGAGTTACTGTGAAGGCATCTATTGATCTTTACTTTGCACTGTGTCTGCACGGCACAATGCACTCTCTAATTAGTAAGACAAATAGAGGCAAAATTTAAAACTTGTCTGAAGATGAAGCATTTAAAGTGCCTTGTTTCGTATTTATTGCTGTAGATGATAACACAAAAGCCGAGTTAAAATCTATAAAGCATTTTAAAAAATTAACTGGGACCGCTGACCTCTTCATTTTTTTCCTCCAAGAAAGGATGAGAGACATATTTGCTAATTAATATAAATATATTGCAGAAAGGTCTGCTATATTAATTTTGCTTATGTCTATATTTATCGGTTGTCAAGATGGGGAGAATTGGTGTTTTGTTAATAGACTGTGAGAGGAACATTTAACATGCTGATTCGTGGACTCCCCCCCCCCCCCAAGAGCTAAAAATGAAAACGTTTTAGTTGATGCTTCCAAAGCGGAACACTTTTTGGGGGAAGGAAGCTGTGCTGACTGAGCACACACACAAATTTGGCGCCTATTGATTTAGTGGCATTGAAAAGGTCCTGCCAAGCAGGGAACAATAGAAGCATCCTCCTACCTGCAATAGTCTGACATGAATACGAATGGTGGGAATTGTAGTGATTATGCTGTCAACGGTTCAATGGAAAATGAAGGAAGTTTTGTGAATTGTAGAGCATCTTTTCTATGTGTGTGTGTGTGTACACTCCTAAGTGACTCTACACAGCAAGTAATGGAGGTGGACTCACAAGCAAGTAGAAGTAAAGAGCAGCGTTGTCCTTCCTCGTGTGATCTTCAGTGATGTAGGAATTGTTTCCCCAGAGACCAAGTCCCATCTAGTTGAATCTAGTTCGTTGTTCACTTGGGTTTCTGAGCAAACCTCAGGAGAGTCAAAAGTCCCAATTCAGCAGAGTCATAACTAGACTTCAACCCTATACATATTTGCCTGGGAGTAAGTCCCACTGAACACAGTTGGACTTACTTCTGAGAAAACCTGCCCCCCTTCATGCCCAATCTGCCCTCCTTGTTGTCACCATCTCCTTCCTTTCCACCCACCCTGTTCCACCCCTCCCCACCTCCTTTCCAACCCCTGCGCAGTCTTATCTGCAGTGGTGGGCATCCTGGGTCTGTCTTTGTGTGGACTTGGCCACTTGCTACTTGCAGTGGCAACCAGGCTATGCGCTCTGGTACTCAGAATGCCAGATGCAAGGGAAAGCACCAGGAAGCAGGTTTATTTTGACTTGTGTGCTCCCTGAGGCATCTGGTGGGCTACTATGAGATACAGGAAGCTGGACTAGACCTTGAGCCGGCCCAGGAGGATCGCCTAAAGCACGTTTGTGCCTCCTCAGGAGTAATCCATCCTCTGTGGTGGCTTGTGCGGAGGGTCTTGTGTCGGCCCAGCTCTGGGATGGGTGGGGAGGAGGCGGGGAGGAGGCAGGAGGGAGATGTTCCTGGGTAGGGGAGGGCAGGGCAAGGATGCTTACCTGGAAGTAAGGGGAAAAGTTTCCCCTTACCTCTGGCGGAGCCACTGTGGGCCCCTATCCTGCTCTGGATACAGCACAAGCCTCTTGGCTTGCCTGTTCCAGTGCAGGGTAGGATTGTACCCTATGTATGTTACTCTTGCAGTGATGGTTTCTCACAGCGTTTTGTCCAACAGCAGTTCAACCGTTGATGGGTTTCCTCAAAGCCACCTGGTTTTGTTGGAATGGTGGAGCACTGAGTCCAACCTTCCAGAAGGGCTTCTACTGCAAGCCCCAGTGCTATCCATCACTATCCCCACCAGTGTGGATTTCATGTTGACCAGTGAAGTGTGGAACAGGAAGAAAAGGGTTTTCTTTCCATATCAATTCCCTGGAACTCTCGGGAAGTCTACCAGCACCTGTGGTTCTTTTCACCTGCCCTTCAGGGTTGAAGGTGCAAATGGCCATGGACAATATGACCACAAAGTTCTGCCTCAATCTCTGTGTGTGTGTGTGTTTGGGAATGGTGTATAACACATAGAATCTTTCTGATTCTGATCCATATTGCAGGCATAGAGAACTTCAGAGCAAATACCTGCAGTAGGAAAGAGTCATGATGATTAGTCTTCCCATCCTAAACTGCCGTCTTATTCCAGTTACTATATTGAGACTTTCTGACAACGGACCAGTTTGCAACAAGGTGCAAAGCAGCACTGCAGAATGAGTTCCTGAGGTGGTGGAGGAATCCATCCTCTATCGTCCTTCCCTTTTCTGAATGTATGTGGTTCCTGAGGAAGATATCACAGCACAAACCGACTGCATCCTAATTGTATCACAATGGCCATGCCATCCTTGGTACATTCAAGAAAATCTCTTCCCCTCCTTCAAATGCCCTCCCCTGAGCAAAAGCACCCAGTACGTAATTGTATACATCTTGCTGATTGAATTGACTGACAATGGAGACCAGGGAATGATTCTGCCCAAGTCTTCTCTGTATAACAGGCATTGGTTTACAACTGTCTGCCTACCCTTTTAGATTGTTAGAAGAAATGAAAAGTTTTTTGATCTATCATCCATGTGATGGTTCTCTCCCTCCCTATTTCTGGGCGCTTTATAATATACTGAATAGATCTGGGGAAAACTTCAATTACTTGATATTTCATGACAGCTAAAAACAACCAGTGCCTAAAGGCTGCTTTTCTTTTACTATAGTAGAGGTGAGGCAGATCAGAACCAAGGAAAAGGAACAGGAAGTTGAAGGACTTGGATAGAGGTGCTTTCCTTTAAAACCTGTTTGGATTGACAGTCTTGATTTACAGCTGCTTCTCACAAAACATTGGCTTGTTTTCCAGTATTGCAAATGGCAGCATTGCTACCATGTAGTCTTGGGTAATGACCAGGGGAGCCTTTGCTCGGCTTTGGCTGATTCGCCAGCTGCAACCATACCTGGGTGTCAGACCTGGCCACGATGACCCATGCCCTAGTGACATCCAGATTAGATTACTGCAATGCGCTCTACATGGGGCTGCCTCTGAAGATGGCCTGGAAACTTGCAACTAGTGCAGAACACGGCGGCCCGTGTGGTTACTGGGGCTTGTTGGTTCGGCTCTGTCAGGCCGCTGCTTCGGCAGCTACACTGGCTGCCAGTTCATTTCCAGGTTGAATTCAAAGTGCTGGTTTGAACTTTTAAATCCCTATACAGCTCAGGTCCAGGGTATTTGAGGGATCGCCTCCTTCCATACAATCCAAGCTGTCCTCTCAGGTCATCAGAGGGGGACTTTCTGACTGTGCCACCACTAGTGAAGGTGAGGGGGATGGCAGCAAGAAAGAGGGCCTTCTTGGTGGTGGCTCCCCATCTGTGGAACTCCCTCCCCCTGGAACTGAGAACAGCTCCCTCTAGAGTCCTTTCAGCAGGGGCTTAAGACCTTTTTATTCAGGGAGGCCTTTTATGCTGACACCAGGGGGCATGGCAATTTTTGAATGTATTTTAATTTGGGATCCAGGTTTTTATTGTTTTTAAATGTCCTTTATATAAATGCACATTTTATGTTTTTAATATGGTTTTAATTGTGAGCCGCCTTGAGTGCCCTTCATTGGATAGAAAGGCGGGATATAAATAAATAAATAAAATAAATTTGCATTTGGACTCAAACGTAAATGTTGCGTGTCACACATACAAAGAGTACAACCCAGTCAATGTAAGAAATTTTAAAACCCTATTGAGGGAAGAGAGTTGTGGCTGTGCGCCCAGTGGGGCCCTTGAGGATTTTTAATGTTCTGATCCAATGATTTTCTGTGGGTGTGGAGGTTTCATTAAGATTCCTCTTCATTCATTGGAATGGGATGGTTGAAAGACACCCCCTTTCATGAATGGGCAGCCTTCATACATAAGAGAGGTGTGTTTGTGTGTACATTGAAGAGAACACACAATTCAGGACTGAGGCTAAAGCCATCCTTCTTTCTCCTTGCACCAGTCCTTTATAGTAGGACACTTTTGATACGAGTTTAAAGACCTGAGGACATGAGAGAATCATGGTTTTCTTCCCGCCCCCCTTCATGGCATGTAAATGAAGCTATCTGATGTGTGCAACACTTTTTTGATGCTCTGGATCTTTTGTTTTTGAGGGTGAACAGGAACCCAGTGAATTTTTGTTGCATCTCTAAGAAGCAGAGGCCTCTGCAAACTTACTTTGCTGTTCCAGTAAAAGTTTTCCACTTGAGATTCTATGCGACCAATAAAAGATGACTGATGGAACGTACCTTAAGGCCTCCGAAAGAAGCCCTTTATTGCATTCCATAAAAGTGTATAATTAGTGAAATAAAAGTCTTCATCAACTTTCCAATTAGCCAGAAAATAATTAACTTTATTGTTTTTGTACTATGCCTGAGAAGTTCTTTCTCCATCAAAGTTACTCTCTGAAAACAGCTTGAGAAGGGTGTCAGGCTGCCGGCAATGTGAAAGGCTTGTGTTACTTACCACAGAGCCAGTGAAATACGACATTTGTCTGTTAATGGCTGAAACCTGAAGATAAAGTTTATAATAACATTTAACTGTGGGTTTTTCCCCCAGCAAACACATTGTAATTTTTATTTTCCAATTATTTCTTTTATTTACACAATTTAAACTCAAAGGATCAATGATTCTGCAGGTAATAAATTGGTAACAGAAGGAAACAGTGAAGAATCCCATCAATCCATTTTTATATCACAGTCCTGGTTCTTTCCTGTTTCCCACTCACCCAAAACAGCTACATGCTGTCCAGAATCTAAGGACCTGGCCAAGAGCATGAAAGCATCTAGCGGACTCTCCCCCCTCCCCTTCCCAGACAGGGACTGTATAGGGATGAATGTAAGGCCAGCAATAAATAGTTGACTGAGCAGTGGCTATGATTGTCTAAATGTGGGGAAAGTACTAGTGACCTTTTCTTAATGACTACCATCTGGGGAATGGGGACATTCTAGCCCACAATGTGTTGACAGGCTGCATTTCTAGCCTGGGGAAAACATGAAAGCAATCCTTGGCATCCTTCAGTCTTGGAAGACCATAGTATCGTGCTCTGAATGGTGGTTCTGGAACAGAGTGTCCTCTCCAGTGTGCAAAGCGTGGGTAAAGTAGATATGGAGGACAGACTGTTACCCATGCAGCAAATCTCCCCTCTCCACGTCACTGAAATGGTCCAATGGAAAGGCAGAAGCCAATATGGTTGGTTCCAGCGGCGTCGCAGGAGTTGCCAGAACATGACTGTGTTCAGCCATGAACTGCCTCAGGGACTCCGGCTCCGGATTTTGCCTCGAGTTGACTCCTGAAGCCTTTTCCATAACTGGATGTAGCCACAAGGCAGTGGAGGTTTGGGATCAGAGTTTTCCTTCTCTCAGATGAGCTGCCTTCCCAGGCTGATGAGTCCCAGCTACCTGGTGGCTGTTTAGTTGCCACTTATGACAAGTACAGCCAAACTGAGGGCCTATTCATATCCCCCAGCCCCCAGGGGTAATGAAAGCAATAATCCTGCCCCATCTGCAACAGATTGTGGGCTCCCACCTCTGATCCCTTTTTACCCATTCCATCTGACTGAGTTGTTTATGAAACACCAATGGGATTTCCAGCAGAGCCTTTGTTTACGCACTGTCCAATGAACACTCAAGACAACAGATATGGAAGAAAGGGCCACTTTATTGCACATTAACAAGAGGAGCAGAGGCTGAGACCTGCAGTATCCGAGGCAGCGAAAGCCCCTGTGGTGCGGGGAGGGACCTCTGGGCGGTACCAGAAACCTCTGCCCCCAGGCGGGCATGCACCCGACTCCGAGTTGCGCCCTGCTGCTGGGACGGCACGTCTCATCCATGTCTATCCCTTAAGGGGAAGGCAGCCGGACAGCAGAATGCGCCACCTCGAGCCGCTGAGCCTCTGAGGTGTGCCCCGCGGTCCCGGCCAGGGCCCCGTCTAAGTCCTCATGCCGCCAAGCCCCTGAGGACTGAAATAGGGTTCTGCCCTGCCTATGCCGCCTGAAGGTGCATGCCAGAGTCCCATTCACGCCTCCTAACCCGCACCACCTGCCCTCTTAAAGTGACCGATGGCAGCTTGCAAACCGGGGGGTGTAACCCCCTAGCCCATAACAGTCTGGGGTAGGCGAAAAAACTGCCTGCCCTTTGGCCAATCTTGGCAGGCAGCAAAAAATTCCTACCTGGCCCCAAATGGCAACCAGTTAAACTCAGACTGTCTCTAGGGCGGGCAGGTGGGTATTCCCACGGTGCCCACGTGCACAAGGAGGAAGAGGGCTGGGTCTTGTCCCTTTTTAAAGGACCACCGTAGCTGCCCGACCCAGCCCCCTATACCTCCCCCTTGGGGAGGGACTCTCGTGTCCTGGTCAGACAAAACAAACTCCGACCACCTCCTTAAAGGGGGGCGATCGGGATTCTCAGCCTTGGCCATCTGCAAATGTCAATGTATGCTGAGAGGTTGTGAGGATCGACCCACTCACTTTTGGCTCTCAAGGCTGTGTTGTTGCCTAAATTGACAACATGCTTCTTTTTTTTTCCTTTGTGGGAATGCTTGTGGTGTGTGAGTGTTTTAAAGTTTTGGGGTCTCCTCTGCAACCTGGGCCTTCCCCTTCCTTCCCAAATCAACCGCATAAAGTCCTTTCTCTCCCTCCTCTATGTCGGTGCCATTATTTATTTATTTTTATTCATTTCTGTATTTAGATACTGCATTTCCTTCTCCTCAGAGTGCTCTTTGGATATTGCTCAAGGCAGTTTACATAGACAGGCTTTTCCAGACCCGATCAGGGTCCTTATAATGCTGTTCTATGTATATAGAACCCTTCGAACAACAGTGGCCATCCTTCAGTGGTGTAGCCAGCTTCTTCTTAGTTACAGGAACACTCCAAGCTTTTCACAGGCAAGCCACACAGATCATGCTGGCTACAGATCATGCTTACCATGGCCAGCCTTGGTAAGGCCTTGTACATACGTATTATGTATAAATTGGTGTTGAGCCAATCTATACATGGCCAGATTGCTGTCTTCAAGAGATTTCCCACCTTGGGATCTATTTAGTTAATTCCAGCCTCAATATATTGATATTCTGGACTATTTCCAGCCAGATTTTCCAGCTGTTAACCTTCTCATCTGACTTTTTCAGCATTCTAACCAGAGTCAACAGTGGTTGACATTCTAACCGGGTCAACAATGACTCCTCTCTGCCACCAAGGATCACGACAGCTTATCAGTGACTTTTCTGGTCTCTCTTCCAGACAAGTCCCAGGCTGTGCCTGATTAACTTCCAGTAGTCTTTGAACAGCTCTTAGTCCGGACCACACCTCCTGCCCCTGCCATCATCCCTGCCCCTTTTCCCATTTAAGGATTCCTTTCTCCTTCCTCCTTCTCTCAACTATCTCCACCTTGTAGTAACTGCTTGCATGACCTAGCTGTGAGTGAATGGTTATTGAATTGCATTTTTAAAATTCCCCTTCCTTATTACTGTTTGTTATTCCCACAATGAAGTTGGTTTTGTCTCACCGTTCGCTCTAGTCTTTCTCTTGATTCCCTGCCAAACCACTGAGCTGCACCATTGGCCATCGCACAAGATGTGCACATGAGTTTAAATGCACACCAGGTCACAAGATCCACCAGGCAGTGATGATGGTTTCCCTGCTATGCCTCCTTATGGTTGCAAGCTCACCATCCTTCCTTCAATCTTGGCTGTTTCTGAACAGCAGAAATGGGGAACATCTGCTACACAGCAGCAATTAGTACATTACTGATGTACTCCCCTCGGTGCTCCCCTGTAACTCCAGCCCAAGCTACTCTTGTAAGCTAAGAAAATGGGAACCACATAGGAGAGGTAGGATCACATTTTTTTAAATGTGCATGACATATCTACCCAGCTATAGACACACATGCATTTCAGGATACACATGTCTGATGCAATATGCAGTATGAATCAAAAGTGATTTCCTTCAAAAGTTCTTCCACAGGCCAAAAGCTGGCCTCAGGCAATTAATGGTGTAAATGAAGCACTGGGAGTGCGCATATCGCACCCCCTTCTTTTTTGCCAGACAGGCACTACAGCTTAATCACATGAAGGGGATTTTCCAAACCACATGTCTTCATGTACTACTCTAGCGAGACCTTTCAGTTTGAATGTGGATCAGAAATGAGGGCCAATCCCCTGCCAGTTTTGTGTAGGAAACTGAGGTGAAGGCTCAGTGAATGGCAGGCTGCTATTTTTTCCCAAGTTCCCTAACAGAACTGCATCCTGTTGCAACAGAACAACACACAACCATGTTTGGAGCTGTGGGGAAAAATGCTTTGGACATTTGGGGGTTTGGACCTGTGGGGGAAAATGCCAGCTGTCAGCTGGTGGCCACTGGGAGGAGCTCTGGCACTAGGTCAATTTCATCTCAGTTGGGGACCGGTCTTATGGTCCAATCTTAGTCTTCAATTACACAGCCAAAATGCGCATTCTGGTGGCACAGTGCACTTTCCAGCAATTGCAAACATGACATACCAGAGAGCAGCAAGTGGTCAGATCTGCACAGTGATGGACTGGGGATGCTCGCCACCACAGGTAAGACTGTGTAAGGGACATGGGGGGAATGGGGCAGGAATGAGCAAAACAGAGAGGTGATGGGAGGAGGGCAGATCAGGCCTGGAAAGGGGGCAGTTTCAGTGGCAAGGGTGTCTGCCAAATCCTAGCCCCCTTTCTGGGCCTGATCTACCTTCACTGTTCCACTGGGACTTCTGCAGTTCCATGTAGACCCACTGGGCCATCAGTGGCCTTCTCCAAGGCCAGGGAACAGAGGCCAAAACTCCCCACTGGATACTGCGGGCACCCAATTGGGGCTGCTGCATCACCACATGGGGGGTTAGGTAGGACTGGGCTGCTGGCCATATCAGATGTAAACATAACTAGGCAGAAATCATGGCTGTCCTAACACTGCATCAGCCACAATTTCCACCATTACTTCAGTGAGAGCAGAAGGGAAATGGTATACTGATGGGATAAGTGAGAAGAACAGGGGGAGAGCATCTGTTTTTGTCAAGACCTACACCGTTATCCTAGGCAATCTATGAACCTTGAGCAACTAGTGGCTCAGCGAAGGGCAAGTTACAGTGGCCTTATAATCAATCTTGGAAGACTTATAGGGTCATGAGGACTGACAGTGAGCCTGGGTGGCCAACAGAAGGTCCCCAAGAATAATCCAGAGGTGGGTCTGGACAGAAAAAAGACAAAGAAGACAAGTACAGTGGAAGGATACAGTGAGTCCTTCCTCCAATTTGAGTCAGTTGGAAAAGCCTGAAAGGCAGAGATGGAGACTCGTGACTCAAAGACTTGATGTGAGTCATGAAAACACTTGGTTTTTTGCAACTTGTAAGGGACTCAAGTCATGTGCATCACTGACTTGTAACTTGTGGTAGTGACGGAAATGAGTCATGACTTTTTTTCGCTCAAGGACTTGACTCATTTGTTGAAATGACTCAGGACTCAAGTCAAAATAACTCAAAATTTTCCACAAGTCGAGTCGCAACAGTGCACATGATTACCCATGACTGGACTTGTGGGGTCACTGACTCTAGTCCCAGCACTATGATTCTAGCACATCTCTATTGAAAGCACTCAGAACCAACTTCAGCATGACAGGAGCACAGGTCTTTCAGGAGCACTTTCAGACTAACCTCAGAATGACTTTTGATGGCGTTGGCCGGTTTCAGGCCCACATCAACTGTGTTTGAAAGCATAGGTTTCAGAATCACTGTTCTGTGCACACATTGCAAAATCCAAAGTGAAAAAAAAGGACTGCAAAATATGATGGCTGGAAACAAACAGATCTGATTATTTTCATTATGCTGTTTTCTGTTTCCCTGGGGCACTGGAGATCAGATGTTGGATATCACTCCTTTCCTAGGAGTGAATTACATCTCCTACCTCAACAGTGAGCCACAAATTGAAATGAAGACATTAAAACATAGCACTTATGAGGAAATGAGAAATAGGTTGATGTGAGTCAGAAACAGAAGAAATAAACAGTGAGGCACTGGCAGTAAACAGATCAGAGTGTAATACAATACTGGGAGTTAATACAGTGAACAGAAGGAAAATTAATGAGGAAGAAGAAATGGAGAGAAATGCATGGTAGTCCAAGAGCCCACATTGAGGTTCTCACTCATGTCATGAAAATACAATAAACTGTGATGGCTCCAGGATTCTATTATGCATGAAACCACAGGGGGTGATGGACTGCAATATGAGAAAATACCTGTATCTTAATTAGAGTTGCAATGATTTACCAATCCAAATAGACTTGAATGCCCAAGACAATTTGTTGCATATCATTTCATTTCAATAAAGATATCTGAACACAGTTACTCCGGAAATAAACTGATATGGTGTTTAGTCTGTTACCTCCCTCAAAGGCTGAGGGCATGGTGGGGGTGTCCGGGGTGCCCCAATCTAATTAACACACCGAGTGGAAGGATCAGGAACAGCCTGGCACAAGGGAAATTTTCTCAGATCAGGCGCAAAGTTCAGCTGGATAAAGCTAGCCTTTTATACTCAGTTCAAAGAACTGATTCAACAGGCCAAAGCTTAGTAAATTTCCACTCTTGCCTCCCCCAAGCTCCCCCTGTGCCCCTCTTTTTGCCTGCTGTTCTTGCAAGATAATGCAGACCTGCCCTGTCTGGTCTTCAAGGACCAAGGCACTGGGGAACTGGATCCAAAAGCACTGGGAGAGGGCATGAAGCTATTTCAGGCAAAAAGGTTTGTAAGCGTTCTTGGCTCTTAAACATGGAGTCGTTGTTAAAGCATACAGCCCCCCCCCCCCTCAAGATGTTCCATGTCCTGATCTGGACTGGCAGGGGAGCTTACGGCATCAAGTCCTATTTTGTAATAGATGTGTTCCCTTTCGTTTTTGTGACTGAAAACATTCATTTGAAAAATATTGCACTGAGACTTGGATGGCTAGTTCTCAGCTGACCACAGTTCATCATGAGCAATGGAAAATTGCCCCTGGCTTGAGCTGCGCATGATTGTGGGTAGTTGAGAAAAGGAATGAATTGGATCACACGATCTTGCTTGCATGGAATGTGGAAGCAGATCTGGTTCATGCCAGCAGGGTTACTTGGCAGCTATGACACTGAACGGTTATTTGCCGGTGCAATGATAGGCTGAAGAAGAATGTTATAATTCCTGGACGTCATGACACTGCACTGGTGGCTGAAACAGCTGGATATTGTTAAATTGTACCAGGAAATGGATGGTAGAGGATGGTAAGATCAGCTTTCAAGGATGGCCTTAGCTGTGGCATAATGTACATTCCAGCTGACACACCAGTGAGTGGCTAGGTTCGTAAGGCGATAGACTGGGGATACCCATTTCCACAGGTAGGCAACAATAGTTCCTAGGCACCATGGTTGGTATGTGTACATGTTTTCCAAAGCTTAGGGGGAGTGTGCCACTGAGTGAGTGCTCCCTCACAGCATTTTGGCCTAAAGGCCTGGTAAAAGCTGATGATAATGCTGCTCACATCTCACATGCAATGTGTTTCAGGAGTGGCAGTTCACAAATTCTGCTGCACATCTGCTAGTGTTACATTATCAAGGCAACTGTGTGAATGGACCCATGGATCCCCTTCTTGGGGTACAGAGAGCCTTTCACCCCTTGAATGAAGAGAGAAGTGGAAATGTGCCCTTATCACCTCCTATTCCACACCACAGGCTCTTGGAGAGAACAGAAATTGAGAATGGGTATTCGTGGAAGTTTCACTATAGCATGAGTCTTGTAACCTTTTCTTTTATACCATGAAAATTTACAGAATGCCACAGAAGCTTATCTGAAGAGCAGAGACTCACTCTGTTGATTTTTGCTATCTACAAACCTCACTAATATTTGCACTCAGCCAAATGCATGCATTTTTCATGCACCCACCCAAACAGCCAGATGCATGCGCTCACGCATCCTCCACCCATCTACCCCCATGACCCATTTGTCCACCTATCCATCTAATGCATGCACGTGCCTTCCGCTCATCCACTCAGCCACCTATTCAACCGCAAGTGTCATCCATCCACCCTCACATAATCCTTCCACACACCCAGCCAGCCATACTCACTGTTCTCCCACCATGTTTTCTTCACCCTCCTCTTTTACCTACTACAGGCTGAGGCTCATCTCCATCTACTTGGGACTAAGTGACTTCAGCTGTTGTGCAAATGGGGCATACTGTGGCTGTCACTGCTGTCCACTACCAGCCAACCTCAAGTGCAGGATCAGCAGCTGGGAAACGGACATGCCCCTTTCCTGCCACAGCTATTCCCTGGGAGGTTGAGCCAAAGAGGAAGTGAATGGGTGTGTACACACACATCTCTGCACTTGGGTGGGCAGGCAAGCAAGGGAGTGAATGTGCATTGCTGCTCCTCCTCCTCGTCCTTCTCGGTGTCTCTATTCCTCCTTGTACTTTGTCCATGTACTCTGTTTTCCAAATCCTCAACCCCAGCTATGGTTGTTTCTCTGAGCTCAGCCTCTCTGGGCTGTGGGCCCTGTTGCAGAGGCTCTGTGGACTTGTTGGAGGGGTCACCAGCCAGGAGGGGAATTGTTGCCCCTTGGGATGCCTCCAACCAGAGACTCTACATTCAGGCCAGTTGGAAGGAGGAAGGGAGATGGAGCAAAACTGTGGTGCAAGGAGAAGGAACAAGGAGAGAGCAAAGTAGTGTGATGCTGTTTTACCTGTTTTCCATCTACCCCACATGACAGCTGACTGGGACAACCCCTTTGAGGAGGGGAACTGTCGTGCCACTCCCCAAATTTATCCTGCTTCATGGAAGAGCTGAGCCTGACTTACACGGTAAGCATGAGCCTTTGTCCATGTAGATTGAAATTCTATTTGCATTTTAGACCTAAAGGTCAGAACTGTTTCTTAAAAATATTGAAAAGTTGTATTTTTAATAGCATGATGTACAGTCATGAATGGAAAATACAAATTACAGATTATTTGCGGGATAAACCAGAAGAGCAAAGATATTAATATTAATTATGCTATCAAGGCAGCTATGCCCTGTACAACTATCACCTGATTAATTTGATCAACTTCAGAAAAACTAACCTTTTTGTTAACATGTACAACAAACAAATGAAATAAAATTCACCCTTCTTTTGCTCTTCTTATGGAACATGGCCCAGCATTAAAAACAAACAGATGGATTCATTCTTGGCATGATTGAGGCACAGATGGGAATTCTTTAGTCTTACGGATGCTGTTTGTACATAATACTTTTTTATTTTGGTGTTAGCATCAGTATAGCAGTTGTCCAATTTTACTCTTGCTGGGCATGTCTTCATGGAAATGCACTGCAAAATATTAATTTTCCTTCAATGAATTGTCAGGTAAGACAGCCAAATATGAGCAACAGGAAGGAGGTTTGAAAGAACAGAAAACTCACACCAAAAATAGCAAGCAAGGAAGGGGGGGGATCCCCTGTCATTTTCACTCTCACCCTTTCCCTGTCTCCCTGAGTGAAAGTTGGTCTGAGCAGCTCATTGTGCAATCAGCAATGGCAAATGTTATATTGTTATTATTTATACACACAACTATAAGCAAGTAAAGACAGGGCTGTTCCCTGTAGAACGTACCACTGCCTGCATACCCCTAAGCACACATGAGACAAAAGCTTTGGATGAAAAATGGGCCACAGTTTTATTGAATGAAATAATCTCGTTGTTTACGCAGCGTGTTATTAGTCTGTGGAACTCCTTGCCACAGGATGTTGGCCTCTTGTGGTATGCTGTCTATCTGGTGGGCCACTGTGAGATAAAGGAAGCTGGACTAGATGCGCCTTTGGCCTGTTCCAGTGGGGCTCTTCCTATTGTCTTTTGTTATGTTCACATCTTGCAGCAGGTCCAGTTGGATCCAGGCTGACAGTTCATATGACTTGCTATTGCTTGTTTATTTCATTGGCCATGGCTTATTGAAAAGTAATTTGTTTACATCAACCAGTAATTCCCAAACTGTGTAGTGGGGTATGTTAGCATACCAGCTCGTGAAAACTTGCTCGTGTGTCCAAAGGTATTAATTAAGGCTTCTGTGAGCCCAAAACACCTGTGTACTGTGGAAGCTGCCCAATGTGTCTCTGCATGATGCACTGCTCTGGGCTTGTACTCTTCCAATCATCCTTTGATAAGCTTAGTAATTCTCCCTTATCTCTGAATTGGTGGTGGGGAATTTGATTACTTGGTTACTTCTGAAGCGGAGATGCAGGAGATTCCTTTGGTATCTCTGCATGTTTCTCTACTCTGAACTCCTCCCCATCAGGATGCACACTCAGATCAGTGAATCATGCAGAAGTACTGGACTTAGAGAGAAAGTGTCTGCCTGGAGAGGAAAATGGTGGGTAAAGAAAGGGCTAAGAACCTTGTTCCCAGTGCTCCTACCTTGTATATTCCCTACCCCCACTCCTGTTCAGCTATTGGCAGCAAATACAGGGTTAAGGTTGGATGTTTTCTCCTAAATATCTAGGTTTATCCTTGGTGGGACATGGCCGTTGAGGTCCTTTCATGACACCTTTCCCTCTCGCCACTACAAGTCATGATCTCTTAAGCTTTTGTGTGGTTGCATCAGAAGGAAATTGTCAGAATGGTCTTTATGATTTCTCCAGTAAACAACAGCAAAGCTCAGTTATATATCCATCACACGTTTCATAATGCCAATTTGATCCTTTTTCCTGAGTTTCTTTTTAAGTACTATTTACATATATTTAGTTTTATAAGCTGCTATAATGAGCAAAGCCATTTCTTTTTAGCTGAAGACATTTAAAGGCAATCAAGAAGGACAAAATCGTTTAATGAGAAAGTCATTATATAAATGAATGAAATGGGCACGGCAGATTCCATGTGGAAAATGAGCAAAATAATAACGCTAACTATTTTTAACTTAACTAACTCTAAGGAGTGTGCAGTCTTATGCTATTAATAACACACCATGGAAAAAGAATGCACCAAAATAACTGGTGAATTAGTGCATAATCCATTCCCAGATCTCCCTTTGCTGTATGTCACTGGATTAGGCATTCTTGATATCCATTTGATGCCATCCATCTGGATATCAGGCTTGGTTCTTGAAGTTGCAGGTGGGGCAGAAGGGAAAGAAAGAAGACTGAAGCAATATCTACACAGGGCAATCTCCTAGTTGCTTAGGTAATCTAGCAAGTACAGGTTGGCCCTTTGTATTTGTGAATTCGGGACCTGCGGAATTCACAATCTGCAGGTCCCAAACCCATGGGGTCGACCTGACATGGACTCTCCAGAGGTGACTGGAGCGGTGGTCCAGTCACCTGCGGAGGGTATTCTGAGGCCTTCAGGAAGCCTTAAAAAGTCACTTCCAGTTTTCGGAGGGAAACTGCAAGTGAGCTTCTAAGGCTTCCCTAAGACCCAAAAGGTGTACTGAGGTCCACTGAGGCCATGCATGGTCTTTACAGGCCTCAGAACATCCACTGGAGGTGACTGGAGCAGAGCTCCCATCACCTCTGGAGGGTTAAATGTGTCAAGACCCATGGATTTGATTATCTGTGGGTTTCAGGGTTCCTGGAACAGAACCCTCACGAATGACACTGGACTACTTTATTACCAGATGTGCTCTAAGACAGTGTTTCTCAAACTGTGGGTCACCTTGACAATTTTAGATGCTAAAATTGTCAAGGCACACCATCAGTTTTTTTTGAACAATTGACAAGGCACATTGTGCTGCTGATGGGAGGCTCACATCCCCCAATGGCCCTACTAATAAACGACCCCCCCCAAACCCGCACGTCATACCTGCAAACCATTTGCCACACACCAATGTGCCCCTGTACACTGGTTGAAAATAGCTGTTTTAGACCATAGTGATCTCTTTCCATGTATTTTATGCACTGTTTCATAAGGAAACATTGTTATGCAAGATAGATAACAATGTCAGAAATTTCTGCAGTGTATCTGTGTCAGGTATTTAATAGAAGACAAGTAGAAATGTGTACACTAAATGGGTAACACTAAAAAGATAGCTTTAAATGCATCGGTGCGTCTGGGGATAGGATTGGGCCCTAAGCCAACTAAGCACATTCTTAGCTTTGAGCAGACAGACACTGAATTTCAAGCAGATGTGCTTTCCTAAAAATGATTTTGCTGTCAGATCCAGAAACAGAATTACTGGATATTCCACAATCAATTTAATATTCATGCACTTTGGCATTAAGTGTGTCTCTAGAGTAAAAGATGATTCGAGAACTAATTTTAATACGTGCAATGGGTATTCTTGTCTTGCTGAGATGTCTGATATTAATTGCTCTAATTTGAAAGCTACAACAAAAATCTATTAGGTGTTTCTTGTTAAATTAAAACTCCCTGAGAATACCTGATTAATGCCATATTGCATTAATTAATTTAAACTTGCTCTCCTTGCAGTCTGAAGAAATAACTAAGCACAATTGTCACTCATAGTAAAGACAAAGTCTTAATGTATGGACTGGGGAGTTTGTATGTCTGCATACACATGTAGATACACACACACACACACACACACACACACACACACACACACACACACACACATTCTGCAGGGACCATATTGTGCATATAGAAACAGAATGGAGAAGAGGGCGAGCAACAAGTGGTCCTGTGGGCAGACCGGCCCCAGGAGGGGGTGGTACCAGGATCCAGTACTTAGGCTGGATCCTAACCCAAGCAGGCCAACCTTACACTGGTCTGCTTGGATCTGCACCACCGATTTCAGTGGTGCACATCCAAGTAGCCCCACTGGAGTAGCTGCCATGCAACATGGAATAATTCCTCTTACTCTGAGTTGCACAGCAACTGTTCCAGTGTGAGTTAGGATTGAGCTTTCCTACTAATAATTCGGTAGGCCAAACCCAGCCACCAACATTGGTGGGCTGTACATGACAACAACATCCCAAATTGCAGAATACAACCAGCCCAGCATAGGCTGTGATGAAGTATTATATAACAAAATAAACCTTGCAGTAATAGTAATGTTAGTGTTTCTGATCCAAGGTGCCCATATACAGTCTGTTGGAGACAAAGGTGGCTTTCACCATTCGCTACAGTGACAGTCAAAGTGCATGGCAGGGGTTCCAATGCCCAGGAGTTCTAATGGCCAGACTGCTCCTGCCTTTGCAAATAAACTGGAAAATTCTTGTGGGTGGCAAAGCTCTGCATGCGCATTGGAACTCCTGCGCCTCACAGGTGCTTGTCACTCGAGGCAAACATGCCTAGGACCATACAAGAAAAAGAATGCCAGTCAAACTTTCCAATAAATGTAGAGTTATTTGAGCAAATATGCAGTCAGTGGAGTATGATGATTCAATGGATGTTTTCTGTGGGTTATATCTGTATTTTTAAACCCACGAAAATACCCTGGGAAACTGACAAGTTGTCTGTAAATCATGTTACAGCACCTACTCTCAGATAAGTGATTGGAAAAAGAAGTGTTTGGACTGGAACAAGATCTTGTCATTCACCATTTTTTTCATATATGCTTTCAGGCATTTCAGTTAGGCCTTGACAAATGATGGAAGCACAAGCGATCCCAGTTTGTATGCCCCGGGGTAGCACTATGAAATCTGCAGTTCTCTGAACACTGACTTGAGAGTAAGCAGTGAAGATTTCAGTGGGGACTTCTGCGTGTACAGGCATAGGTTCTGACAAACGTAAAGGCTGATTCATGCTAGGTAGGGCATGTGACTTTGAGTTAGGGGAAGCTCCAATGGGTAAAAACATCTTTAAGAATTTGGATAGATGCTAAAATGCATTTAAGTTTATAGGAACATCTGCACATCTCTACTTAAAATATAAAAATGGATAAAAGTATAAAAACAGGAAAGAAAGATAAATATGATATGAAAGATGGTAAAAGAGACTATGTAGCACAAACAATACTGACACATCTATCCTTAGTCAGCTAACATTTTGCTACAATCTACAGAGACCAGAGGTTCTCAAGCTGGTGGGTCATGACCCACCAGCTTGAGAACCCTTGCCCTTTCCCTTTTAAGAGATGGGGACAGGGAAAACAACAGGATCCCCAGAATCATGCCACTGTGGGGAAAGGTGGGGCTGTTTTTTTTAACTTTACTTACTTGCTGCTAGGTGTGCAGGGAGCATCTTGGAGCATTCTACAGGGCCCTTTACAGCTTGTAGAATGTTTTTTTAAAAATCCCAACCCACTTCTAGTTTAAAAATCAAACCAGGAAGTATACCTACAACTTACCTCTCCACCTGATGCTTTGCACGGAACCTGCAAATTTAATGAATACTTGTAATTGTAGATATTGCAGCCCTGGTCAGGTGTTCAGTGAACATATGAAAAGTGGGGGTGGAGGAGGCGGAGGTAACACTCCGTGCAGTAGCAGGAAACCTGGGAGGACTCCCGGGGAAACTGCTAAATAGATGTGTTTTCCAGAGGACATCAATACTGAGGAATGCTTCGTTGCCAAGAAGAAGGAACGAAGGTTGAGAGCGTGAATTGGGACTCTCTCTAGAGACTGCAGTTTCAGAGATATCCCAATTTTGCTCTATGCTGGATCACATCGCATCCTGGTTGCCATCTTGGAGAGATTCGGATAGCTGGTGACTCCCCCCCATGGCTCACTAGATACAACATGAGAGCAAACAAAGGTTTTAAACCATGAGTAATCAGTTCATTAAAAGGCTATAAAAGAATTGCAATCAAGAGGTTGGAAGGAGGGAAAGATAACTTTAAGATTATTATAAGAAATTTGAAGAAGTACTTTAGTTGCCATTCAAAAAAGTGATTGATGATATATGGGAGACTGGAGAAATACCAATCTCATGGAAGGAAGGAACAATTACTTTGATACATAAATCAGACACGCATGAAAAAGAAATTAAAAACTGTAGATCTATTTCGCTTTTAAATACAGATTATAAAATTTTTGCTTCAATTTTAGCTACAAGATTAAAAAAAATTAAATCAAATAATTAAAGAAGATCAAACTGGTGTTTTTTTTTGTTTTTTTTTTTTACCAAAAAGACAATTGAAAAACAATGTGAGAGCTATAATAAACATATTGAAATTTTTTGAAGTGCAGCCAGATAAGAAATTAGCCCTAGTGTTTTTAGATGCCCAGAAAGCCTTTGACAATTTACATTGGGACTTTATGATTAACTGTCTTCAAGAATTGCATTTTGGTCCAAAATTTATTAAGATGATACAAGGAATATATTCAGATCAAAAAGCAAAGATAAGAGTAAATGGAGAATTGACGAGAGAGATCAACATTCAACAAGAATAAGACAAGGTTGTCGACTTTCACCACGGTTGTTTATTTTGACACTAGAAATGTAGAATAATATAAGAGAAGATAACAGGATGAAACAGTTTAAAATTAAAAGTGAAGAATACAAATTACAAGCGTTTGCAGATTATTTGGTATTTATCTTGGAATATCTACTTAATTCCATAAAATTTTTGATAGAAGACTTAAAGAATATGTGGAAGTGGCAGGTTTAAAAATAACCAGAAGACCAAAATGATACTTAAAAATATAAAAGACTATGATATAGAACAATTAAAAGAATTTGGACTACAAATAACAAAGTAAAATATCTAGGAATTATAATTACCAAAAAGACAAGTACATTAATGGAAGACAACTGTATCAAATTAATGAAAGAAATAAAAAAAAGATTTGGAGAAATATAATAAACTGCAATTATCCCTAATGGGAAGAATAGCTCTATTGAAAATGAAAATATTACCAAAATTAATGTTTTTATTCCAGAATATTCTGAACTTTTTTTTGAAGAAATGAATAAAATTACTACAAAATTCATCTGGCAAGGTAAAAAACTGAGAATAAGATGGAAATTACTTCAAGAGGATAAAAAAAGAGCAGGATTTGGATTACCAGACTGGGAATTATATTATCAAGCGGCAGCCCTAAACAGGATAAAAGATTGGGGACTCATACCAAATTCCAAAATTTTAATTTTAGAAGCACATGATTTACAAATAGGTTGGCACGCATTCCTGTTTTATGATAAAGTCAAACAGCATGGATATTTTAGACAACACATTTTAAGAAGATCTTTAATTTGGATATGGGAACAGATAAAATACAAGATATACTCTAAATTACCCAGATGGATAAAAACACTTGAGATAGCAACTAATCCGAACTGGATTTAAAAAAAAAAAAAAAAATTAATCATATAACAATCTGTTGAATATTAAAGGAGAGATCTTAAGTAAGTTTGAGTTAGAATAGAAAGGAATAAAATTGAACTGCTGCAATGAAATGCAAATAAGAACAAGATTAAGAGAAGACCAAAAAATAGGTTTTTATGAAGATATAAGTTTGATAAAATATTTTTGATTGATGAGGGGAAATATATATTAAAAATGTACAATTTTCTCCTGGAGATAAGAATGGAGGACGAAATAGTTAATGATGCAATGGTGCGCTGGACAAAAAATTTTGGATATATCTATTGATGACTGGAAACGAATTTGGAATATAAATATTAAGATAACTAAAGCAGTGTCTTTTAAAGAGAATTTATATAAAATGTTTTATAGATGGTATTTAACTCCAGAGAAATTAGCAAAAATGTATTCTGGGTCATCAAATAAGTGTTGGAAATGTAAAGAGGTTGAAGGAACCTTTTATCATATGTGGTGGAAATGTGAAAAAGCAAAGAAATACTGGAAAATGATACATAAATTCTTGCAAGAGATATTGAATTGTGTATTACCATTCAAATCAGAAATATTCCTCCTAAATGTTATATCTGAAATTAAAGACCAGTATAGAAAATACCTTACTGTACATATTGTTATAGCGGCAAGAATATTGTTTGCACAAAATTGGAAATCTACAGACGTGCCAACTAGAGAAAATTTAACAGACAAAATTTATGAAATAGCAGAAAAGGAAGTTTTAACAGAAAGAATGAAAGAGAGAGATTTAGGTAGAGTAAATATTGGAAATATTTTGGAATATTTCCAATATTTTTCAATATTGGAAAATATTGGAAACCTTTTTATGTTTGGATAGATAATTTTAGTTAAACAATATCGAGTGTTTAGATAAATTTAAATTTTTATAATGGCAAATATGATAGCTTTTGTATTGGAGATTATTGTGTTTTTTTCAGTCGTTTGATTGTTTTTCTTTCTTTTTTTTGAATGATGCATGTTGTAATCTAGGGCCATATCCTTACGTGTAACCTGTGTAGTACCTGCCCAAAGTCTAACCCATTTTCTTCACCTGTATCTGTAATAAATAAATAAAATACTTAATTAAAAAAAAGTGGGGGTGGAGCCTGCTATACCTCCTAATCCACATTCAGTGAGTGCATGGATAATATCTGAAGAAGACTCAATTTTCCCAGCTTCAACCATACTGGGCCACTTTGGCTTCTTTACACAAGAAGTTGCCGTAATTGATTACCTTGGTTTGTTTTCAAATACATGTTGATTTATAATCACAATGACCTTGGCAACAAAGACACAATTTGCACAGTGAGTAGAACAGGAAGGGGAGAGAGCCAATTTCATGTAAAAGGTTACAAGCTTTCAGGCAGAATGATTTGGAGTCACTTCTGATTTACTCAGTGTTTGTAATGGCCGATATCCATCCTGAAACACTTGTCAAGAAGCATATGTCTGCTAAGCATAGATTGCCATTACATTAAATTATCTGAAATTTATTGCTAGAACAATGAATTAAAAACTGAAGGGCAAAACAAAGGTTTTTAGTCTAAAGAAATGCATTCAATGAGGTGGTAAGCACACATATACAATCGAACCTAAATATCTGCAGGGGATCCATTCCTGGACTCCCGGAAACCTGTGTATAAGCAAATCTGTGGGTTGGCTCAATAGCACCTCCAGATGTGACTGGAGATGTTCTTTAGTTACTTCTGGAGGTGTTCTGAGGCACTCAGAGACTACACACTACAGGCCTCAAAAGCCTCCTGGACACAACCAGAGAATACTACTGATCATGTCTGAGAGCTCAGGTCTGGTGTCCACCATAGGCTTGGAACCTGAGGTGAGTGAAGTCTGAGGTTATGGAGGTTGGACCTGTAGGCCAAAGAACACCATAAATGTTTGAAAAAGTTGGTCATTAGAAATGTTTCTCATAAACAATAAATAATTATATATTAAGTTTGTCTTGGATTCCATTAAAAGTTGCCAAGTTTCCTGATTTTCAGACCCTGAAACAGGGTGCAGAGCCTGGGTGATGAGGGAGAGGGTAGGGCCTTTCCCATGGTGGCACCATCAGGAAGAGGGTTCAGAAACTGGTCCAGCCAGTTAAACCCTCTGACAGGTGAGGACCCTTAGCCAGTGCCCTACTCTGGACAACCCTGAAGCTATCCGTGGATGCACAGTAGCCCAATATTACACACAATAGCAAATTGGTCAGCTGCTTCCTGAAGGAATGGTGTTTGGTAATAGCTTGCTACTGTGTAAAATATTAAGCCAATTGCCTGTTTGATTGCCAGTGATGAGATATAGACCAGAAAAGCTACACCACAATGGGAAAAAAAAAACAAGTATTAAAAAAACAAGTAATGTAATGACCAGAAGTGAAATCATCAAGCAGGACAATTTTTAACAAACCTAGGCTGCAATCCTACCCATACTTACTTAGGAGTAAGTCCCACTGACTATCACAGCTAAAAGCATACACCGCAGATTCCTGCCTGTAAGTCGATCCCACAGATAAGTCAAGGACAGGTTTTGAGCCAACAATCATGGAATTTTCTATGACCCTCAGATAAGTTGGAGGTTCAACTTAGGGGGGTGTCTGACTATAGTTTTGTCTGATTTTACCTGAGGCCAGATCCTGAAAAATAACCCACCACTAATTATTACCTAAGAACTGTAGTCTCTAATTTATTAAAAACATAGGAAAAGATCATAAGATACATTTTTATTCTTTTTAAATTCTGGTCTTCACCACCTTTTTGTAACTCTCAGAGTAAGTGCACTGTAAACAACATACCAGTAAAACAGTGGTTCCCAACCTGGTATTCACATACTCCCAGGGACACTCAACAGGACCTTTAGGGGTACTAAAGGAAGAAAAAGAATGGAATAATGGCAGAAAAAGGCAGGTCATGCTCCAGAATGCCTTGCAAGCAAGCAAGGAAGGGAGGTAGCTAGTTGGCTGTGAAAGCCCCACCAATAGCTAGTTTTTGGTCATCAATTCATGTATGAACCAGTGATTGAAAACCAGCACAGTAAAAAAGCTGAAACATAATATGGAAAGTGATCAATCACCCAGAATTTCTCAGCACACCTCTGGTGCAAAACAGTGCAAAGGCAGAGTCTTCTGTTCTTCAAACAGATAAAAAGAGAAAACACTGTAATGAATACATGAAGTCTGGGCTTTCATATGGAGGAGATGAGGGCTTGTATTATTAATTACAAACATTTTGCTAATATGACGGGTACAATTTATGGAAATGGGCTGCCAAGGGATATGCAAGTGAAAAAGGTTGGGAACCACTGCAGGAGAACCAGGAATCAAATCCACCTTTAAGGTGTCTGGTGTGTTAAGTCAGAAGCTCTATGTACAACATACAACCCATAACGCACAACTGGGAGTGTGCAATTCAATTCACAGCAGAGAGATGCAGCTGCATATATTTGCAATCCTTTTTACTCAGAAGTAGACCCACTGCTTTCCATGGGTGTTATTCTTAAATAATGGTGCACTATTTAATTGTAGCCTGGGACTTCGTTTCATATGGAAAGGAGGATCCCATTCTGGTGTTGAAAAGACCTGCTTTGCAAGCATTTGCAAAGCAGAGCCAGGCTGCAGCAGAAGGAAGGAGAATAAAAGGTTAACTTTGGCTGGAATTTCCCAGTTACTGTAGAAACAAATGATCTCCCAGTGAGAAACCCTTTGAAACCCAACTCTGAAACTTTTCAGAGTTGAAAAGCTCTGCCCTCTGATTGACCCAGAGAGAAGGTGAAGTGATAATTTGATCTTGCTTACTTGACAAAAAATTTACATACAGGGTGACCCCAAAAAAACAGAACCCACAAATCTTTGAATAAAACTGTTAATTTTAATTTTTCTTCTTTTTTCTTTCAGGGTATACAAGTCGACTTTGTGCATGAAATATTGGAACAATAATCTTCCCCAATATGTCTTGGTCAACCAAGGAAAAGACATTTTGAAATTTAATGGACCTTTGTAGGCTTTAATAAAATTTTTATGGGTTTTTTTTGGGGGGGGGGGTCACCCTGTACTATAGGCGAGTATCTACGGTACACAGTAGCCTGTTGTAAGTATAGATCTGTCACATTTCGCCAAATGCAGTCACGTACCATGGTAGTATCAAGTCTAATATATTAAAAATAAAATATTGAAATGAATGGGGACCCACCTGAAATTGGTTCACGATCCACCTAGTGGGTCCAGACCCACTGTTTAAGAAACACTTCTCTAAATTTTAATGAGAGGAGGGACTTTAGTTTAGTGGTAGACGACACAATTTGTTTGCCTGTACGGGCCAAGGTTCCGGCCCTGACAGCTCAGTAGACAAGGCTCTGAGACATCAGGGCTGTGAAAGACATCTGCCTGAGCTGTGTGGCCTGCTTCTGCAAGCCACATTAATGCTAGTACGCTTTGACTTAACTCTGTTTCCAACAGCTCCCTTCATTTCAGAGTTACCTTTGCTGATCCAGGCCGTGCAACATCTCTCTGTTAAAACCAGCTCCCAGAAGCATGTCAGTTGAGAAGGGCTGTTGAAACCGTCCAACTGATTCAGCTTTTCCTGATAAGTGTCCCCGTCGAGGCCAGTTTTTATGCTGCATCTTGGTTTGCAACATGTGTCCTCAACTCCATTCTCATCTTTTTATGGAAATAGAAATACAACTTCCAAGGGCCCCTGAAGTGGCTTTGAATGACTTTGTTGTTCTGTGCTGGGAGGGAAACAAAGAGGTTGGAAGCCACCGGGGGTCAGCATGTTGTGAACTGCAAGTGATAAGACTTTGATGAGGGTTTTTTTTCAGGCAGATAAAAAAGGCTTCAGAAGCTTTGCTCAATTCCATTCCGCATCACTCAACAAAGAGGCTGAAAACCAAGGCGGATGCAAAATTGGCCTTGCGACCCGTCATGTTTGCGCTTGTCCTTTGCCAATGTTTGTGACGCGCCAAATGCCAAGTGCTGTTTCTTTAAACCTCACAAAACTCTTTGAAGAAGCAGCCTTTGTGCAAGTCTGGAATCACAGCTTGCCTGCTCATCAATGTCTCAGTTTGTCTTCACAGCTCACACTTTCATTAAAAAAGTGTTTCATTCACTCTGTGGGACGCCTGCCTTGAGAATGTTGCACCCCCCCCATAGACACACGCATATCACTTATCAAATCAATCTGAGCTAAGAAGAGCCTTATTGTGAATCGGTGGCTCCAAGTAAGCAGACCGTGGTTGTACAGAGACAGGGCGTTTTTAATGGATGTTCCAATGATCCCCCATCAGCTCATTTGCAAGGGAGCAGCTTTGCCTATAGCACACTTCGAAGAATGCAGCCAAAGGAAAGGAGGCAGGGCTACCTGGTGATGATCTCATGAAACTAGCCAATAGGAAGGCACAGAGTGAGCTGGATCTGACATGTCCAATGCCCCTCCCACCTTGGCCTTTATGGGGGTGAAGGTGCATCCTGCCCACCCAGCAGAGTGATGGCACCGTAGGCTTTCTGGTTTCATAAGGGAGCCAATTTTTCACTCCTTTCTCTGAATAGCCATGAGAAGGATCATTGACCCTGCTCTGGATTGCTGAATCAAGTGGCTATTAGGATCAGTTTGCTGGTAGAGTTTCCTTGGCTTGCACCTAGATCACAGAAGGCACAATGTAGTCAGGGAGGTGTGAAGTGTAGTTAAGCCCCCTGAGGCATTGTAGCAGTAAAAGAAGGCTAGAAACCAACCAATAACAGCTTTCTTACTCAAGGGGAATTTGGAAGAGGGTCACCCTTGAGCAGAAATGAACCTGTTGAACCCAAAGCTCCATTGACATTTGACCCAATTCTATCCTGGGCTGGTGCACTGGATGCACTGCTGGCTGCTGGAGCAGCATCCCCTGCATCCAGTGCACTGACTGGGGACCAGGTCAGTTGGGAAAGGTAAGAAAAACTTTACTTAGCTTCCTGGCTGTTGCATGTGCTCCATTGGGACTCCTCAAAACTACGCCAGCTGTTTTGCCAGTGTAGCTCTGGTAATCCTAGTCTGGACCAGGGCAGGATACTGGTGCTGCCCTGATCCACCCCATCTTGCCTTGATCCTCCCCAGTCTGGTCTGATTCTTGCCTCTCCATGGCCAGAATCCCCCCAGCGGCCAGTCCGTGCCATGCTGCTGGCAGTGCCCAGCTTTTTCAGCTACCACACTAGAGGTATTGCTGCATTGGCTAGCAGAGAGGCTGCCATGCTAGCAGACCTCAAGCTATGTCAGTGCACTGGGAAGATAGCATTGGGCCATTTGGCTGCAAACCTATACAAAACATATCTTGGAGTAAGTCTCATTGAACTCAACAGGGCTTACATCTGAGTAGAAAAGCATAGGATTGGGCTGTTAGGATCTTATGGAACTCCCAGGAACTTTCCCACATATACGTATGTGGTCCAGCAATGAGGAAGATGAAGATCCAGGATTTGTGTGAGCCCAGAGTTGGGGGTACAGTGTCACCCAAAGAAGGCAGAGGGCAATTTCTAGCTCTCTTCTGACGCGCTCATACTGAGGGGAAATATTTAGTTTGCTTGCAGTAGTTGACTGCCACTTTTCAATAAAAACAAAATTAATCCAAAACAGATTCACCCTTCCCCCCCCCCCCCCACCTGAACATTCATCCCAAACGGAATGCTTTCCAGCATGGGTCAAAGCAAACATGCCCTTCCATTTCAGCGGAGCCCTGAAGGCAGATTCAAGTGGGCATTTTTGTGACGTGGTGTGTTGACTTTGGCAGACACAGCACAGGCTGGGCTCCAAACAGAACTTGTTGCCTGAGGAAGTACTTTACCACAAGTTTGATATATAACTTCAGAGCCTCATAAATTCAAACGACCTTCAATTCCATTTTATTGGTGTCTTGCACTTGTCGACTAAAAAAGTCACAGCACAGTAGGGAGAAAATGTTATCTGGATTTACCCTAAGGGTTTTGGTTTTTTTGCATGCTACAGGCATATTGGCAGATAACTGATCCACAGACTTTAAAATAACTACTGTCCCTTGGCATTCATTTTCAGTTGATCGTTAGAATGTTGACCCTGACGACCCCCCCCCCCCACAAATATCATTGCAGGCAGAAGTGATTTTGCCTCATTCTCACACACTACACAAACTACAGCAGGAAAATGCTGCCAGGCCCGATCATGGGGATGAACAGGTTGGCCCAAGACTTCCTGACACCTGAGGTGGCATGGATATAGCTCCCAGGGATGTGATCTGGATGATTCTTTCTTGCCAGACTTAGAAAAGGCTGCCTCTGTGGTTGCATTTGCTATTGTTATTATTAATATACAGTTTTTCAACAAGAGTACATTAGTCCACAAAGCAGTTTGCATAGTTAAAAAACAATGAAATGGTTCTCTGTCACCAAAGAACTCACAACTAAAAAAAAAAAAAAATCAGAAGAGACACCATCAACAGTCCCTGGAAAAGGTGTCATGCTGGCACCACCAATTAAATAAGGCACCACTTTAAAAGGTGTCTCTTTGCCCAGGTAGTAGTTGCCCACTCTCTCACTGTCCTCAGATGGAGGTGTTGTGCTGAGCATCTATGTGCCAAAAGGCTCTATCCTCACCACAGAGCCAGTACTACTGCCTATTTCCTATCTTTGTGCCTAACCAGGGACTTGGGGATTTTTCCAGGGCTGCTGTCAATTCACGTAGATGCTGCCGAGCCCAGGTGCCTCAGCCTAGGGCACTCAGAGCACTTTCCCCCCCATGAAAGCAGGGTAGAATCCCACAGAGTTGCTGGATCAAAGAGCCCTTGGTCTGAAGGGCTTGGTTAGAGGGGCTTCCCTGTAATTGGGGTATCACTTGGGTGATAATCAAATTCCTTTAGTCCTTACAGCCTGTGCCCCTTCTGCCTAAGTAACCCTTAAATCCTCCCTGGCTGCCACTTATGCCCACTCAAGCCACTTCTGCCCAATGTTGCATATATGCAACAGGAATCAAATGTGCATACCTGTGAGCTGAGCAGAAATGGGTTTTAATCTCTATGGGGTTCAAGTAGCAGCTGTTTGAGAGGGCAACTAAGTTCACCTGGCCCTGCAGCCCCTGCTGATGGGCCTGGCGGGATCTGGGATGGTTCTAATAAACCTGGAGCTGGGTTGTTTTGCCCTAGGCGCACCTGGCATTGCTGAGGGGTTCTGGGCATGTTGCCCCCCTGGTCCCTCACACCCAACTTCTAATGTCACTTTAGGCAACATTTGAGAGAGAGCTCCCATTGTATACATCCAAGTGGAGTTCTTCCAACCTCCAATCTTGGCATTTGCATTTTTTTTAACATAAGGTGTGGAATACAACTAATTCTTTCAGGCATCAATTAAGTGACTGTGCTATCTTCTCAATTGCAGCTTTAATTCACAGTATAAAATGTATATACTAGCAAGTAAAGACACTCCAGTTCATATCCCACCACATTCTTTTTATAGCTGCAGCCATTCATTCTTGCCATTCATATCTACAGCTTCATTCTTGACTGTCCAGGCCCATTAATCATTCAAGAAAAGAAAAAATTGACAAATCTTCATGGAGCTCTGTTTATCAAGTTGCCTTAGGAAATACATTTCCATTACTTTATATATATGTATTTAGAGCAATCCAGATTTACGATGTGCTTGCTTATATGGCCACATGGGATGTATATCCCCGTACAAGCATTTAATTGTATGACAAAACTTCTTTATGAAAATGACTATTTATATATTGTAATTAGCATGCGTGTCTTCACAAGCAGTGTTTCTCCCTCTTCTTTATTGTCTGCCTATTGGGGATTGCATTTGATTTAAACAACCACTTAGACAGTGTGCTTTCCAGTAGCTAATGAGAGCATGCAGCAAAGGACATAACATACATATGCAATGGGGTTATTTCCATATAAATGTTACCCCGAAAGGAAAAAAAGAACAACTTTCATTCCTAAATTTTATTTGTTGAAAGGACAGGACAGTTCTCCTGCAAAGGAAGTTGTGTTTGGTGTACTATAGCACCACCCAGATGATGGCCAGAGATGGAATTGCAGCGCAAACCTAGTCAGGTCATCTGGGGAACCTGAAAACCTAGATTTATTTTATTTATTTTCATTTGAGAAATTTATATCCTGCCTTTTCCATGCCAAAGCGAATGCCCAAGGTGGCTTTCAAAGCTCTACAAAATTTCATAACAGGTAAGAAGACAAAAAAAAAAAAAACCCATTAAAAACATTAATTTTAACATTAAACGGTGAAACATAAAATAAAAACAAAGCATCACATATTGTTGAACCATTAGGGGAACAAATAAGTCCAGGGAGGGAGTCAAGGCACAGCAGTATCTCAAGGTGCAGAGGGCAAATATCTATCTCAGCAACCAAATGCCAGATGAAACAGCTATGTTTTGAGCCCTCGCCGAAAAGCCATGAGGGAGGGAGTAGTTCTCAATTATATTAATTTGTTCGCTCTCTCTCTCTGTATAGTAGTTCTCTATATAGTAGTTCTAGAACTGTTGCTTCAGGTCTGTTCCCTCTGTTTGATCAATTTGCGATGACTAGCGGTGCAGGCTCCTGTGCCTTGTCACTGCACATTTCCTTCCTCCTGCCCCAGATTACCACCTTTGGGAAGCTATCTGCTTGATCTTGACCCATCTCAGCCCCCTTGATCTCTGCTCCTTGTGCAGTACTTCGGTTTTCATCTGACCTGAGTTTGTTATCTGTCTCCAGCTCCTTCAGTATCTCTTTGCCCACCCCGGAACAAGACTTGAATCCAGTTGAGGCCTTAAAATAAAATGCACTGGCTACTGAGGAATGCCGTGGACACCCTACACACGCACGAGAAATGTCAGAGAAAGTAGAGTTGCCTGTCACCTAAATGGGATCATAACAGGCAAGTTCAGTGTCATTTGGAATGGGTCACTGGTGAGCACTTGGAGGGACTGAAGTGGTGAAAGGTGCCAAGCTAGCTAGGCAGCAGATACAATGTTTACTAGCTCTCATCTTGGGTGGCACATATAACTGCACTATGATAGAAAGGAGCTGGGTTAACTAGTGGACTACATTGCAGATCAGATGCATAAATACAGCTGTGCACCACTTAATGATAGGGATACGTTCCCCTATCCCCATTGTTATATGATCAGGTCATTAAGTGAACATTCAGTCCAATCTATTGCCTTTGTTGCGTCAATAGGCACTCCCTGCCAGACACTAGCTGGATGCACAGGCTACTGGAGATAGATTGCCTCTTCTTTGCATTACGAGCCTCTCTGTTGTGTAAACGGACACTCTATTGCAGGCTATTTGAGACGTGATTGCCTCATTAAGAACATCTTTATTGTGTTTTGACCACCGTCATATATATGGTATGTTGTTATGTGAATGGTTGTTAAGCAGCACACTCCTGTACATCTGTGGCTCAGATAACCCCATCCTCTTCTGTCTTCATTCCCAGGCCATGTGGACAAAAATTTGACAGATCTTCATGGAGCTCTTTTATTCATGAAGCTGTTTTAGAAAACAGCAAACATCCTCTAGTATGTCAGCAGTGAGGTGAAGGGGGGAGCATCATGGGTTGTTTAGAGCAGGGAGTGGCCTAAATCAGGGGCAGGACAGGGAGGATCTTGGCTATGCCCCTTTTCCCACCCCAACAAATACCCTGAGTTCCTCAAACTTACGCCAGCTTAGCTGGTGTACATTCAAGCAGACCCACTGGAAGACAGGCAGCCTACAGGGAGGTAAGAAAAAAGATTTTCACATACTTCTCCTGGATTATCTGATCTCATTCCCCCCTCCCATGCTCCATCAGTGGCGCTGCATGCTGTGGGTTAGAGAGAGATAGAATTGGGCCATCATGTGATAAGATTTAGGGAAGGAAAAGAGGACTCTGCGCTCGTGCAGTTTGTGGGAAGTTTGATTTTATTTCATTTGTTATGTTGGAATATTTATTTTAAACAAAATATTCCTGCATCTTTCATTGTTTTGAATTCATTATTCCTCTGAAAGGAATATCTTGCAAAAAGGAATATCTTGCAAAAAAAAAAAAAATGGTTGTGCACATGCATTAATGTTGATACTATACGTAGTCTAACATTTAAGAAGACAATACAGTGTGATTTCAGCAAAAATAAAAAATGAAGCTTTAGCCTAGCAGCCTTTGACAGCTGCAATGAGGCCCGTGACATTTGGAGTCAACCTAATTGAGATGCTGTGGTGACATCCTTTGCAAAGCAGCCGTTGGAGTCAGCACCCTGCAGTGACAGTGTGTGGGTTTCAGAAAAGCCCTTAAGGTACTGTGATTCCCACAAACACCTGGCCCTGGTGAATGACAATCAAGTAAGCTGGGATTCTTATGCCAGATTTTGTACATGAAAATGGAACTGTACCAGCAGACAGGACTGTTTTACTAAGTAGCAACTGCTCAGACTCAGGAATGTGCGTACTCTGTGCTAAAATGATGCATACCTACAATGCCCAGCCCAGCCAATTCCAGCAGGTGCATTTTGTAGAATCATAGAATAATTGAAAGAAACCTACAAGATCATTGAGCTGATCCCCCTGACAATGCCGCCTGCTGACAGCGACATCCCTGATAGATGGTGGGATTCATGCTTTGTTTTTCTCCCAGTTCTTTGCCTATTTGTCCCTATTTTTGGACAGTACTAACCCCCCAGAAGCTTCTGTGGTGCCTCAGCATCCTAAAAGCTGCTGGGACAGACTCCTGCAGTTTGCTGTTCCTTCAAAATGCCATTCTCAAGCAGCCATATATATGGCTGGATATGGCTTGGCCCTTCTCTACGGCTGGGATTCTTCCAGGTTCTAGCCAAGCCTCACACTGCGATTGTATGCGCCCACCAACTAGGCAGCCAAGCCCACTGTCTAGGCATAGGGATAGGATAATGGGAATCCAGGGGGTTTCCTCTCGCTCATTCAGGTAACCATATAACAGAATCAAACTTGGGTTTCTTAAGATCCAAGCACAAGGATGCTTGAGAATGTTTTGCCAGGTTTGTTGTTAGAATCAGTGGCTGGTTTTCGGAAAGCACTTGCACATATTTTCCAGTAAGTGCAGAAAGCCAGGATTCCAGGAACAGCATAAGTAGCGATAGAGATCACATTTCAAGCTAGACAAATTCAGGGGATATATTTTGTTTTATTTGCTATTTTCACTCCAAGCTAACCTCCAAACCTCACCAGTGCTTTGGTCTTGAATAGTTACCCAACTCCTCCTGAACATCTCTGATGCATTCTGAGGTAATGCTGGGAGGAGTCGGAAACCTCCATGCGACCTGGAAGTGGGTCTTTCAAGCCTAAAATAACACTGGAGCAGCAGTGGGTGTAGGGCAGTGAACCTAGCTGGACGAACAGGGCGAATGCCCCAGCGCTGAACCAGTGCGCCTCTAGAACCACGTGGGAAGCCTCCCTGAGGTTCCCGATGCAGTCAGAAACTGCACTTCCACAAGGAGTGCTTCCACAAGTCTTCGCCACTCAGCTCTAAGGTTGTGCAAGACTCCATAGCGCTTCAGAGATAGGGGAGTGGCTTAGCGCACAGGGAGGTGGCATCATTCTTGAGGGGCGGCTTTACGGACCTTTGCCCTGGGAGCAGCGAGGGGGAAGTCCGCTACTGCACTGCAGGCTGGGTAATGGCATTGTTTGACCGCATGAAGGTAGGAAAAGAAATTTTGGTGCTTTTTTGGTTTTAAAAATGCTTTTAAAGTGGACCCCAGTATTTGTGGATTTCAGTATCGGGGTGGGGGGGTGTTCTAGAACAGGTCAATCTGTATTTATTTATTTACAAGTAGTAATATTTTTATTTATTTACAAAAAAACCTGATCCATTTCTCATAATGAGGCAGACCTAATGAATGCCTCCTTCCTTTCCTATCCCCCCCCCCCCAAAAAAAAAAAAAAAAAAAAGCATAAAATCCTTCTTGGGGAGAATTCTTTATTAGGGGAAATCAACTAACAGCCCAATCCTATCTACACTTTTCTGAGAGTAAGCCCCATTGACTCTTACTTTTGAGTAGACATGCATAGGATTGGGCTTTAAGATACATTTACACATGTTTGAAAACTGCAGGGGCTGTGCTCTTTCCAGGGCAATCAGCAACTATCTTATTTTTGAGCAGCCTCTGGGATTGAGGCAATTTGTTATCTGATCTTTTCATCATCAGAGGCTCTGCTCAGAGCCACACGGCCCACCAAAAATCAGGTTGCTACTCACCAGTGGGTCTCAACCCACAGTTGGGGAACCACTGCTCTAAGGTATTAACCAACCCTCCCAATTTGGTGGTGTGGGCAAATTTATGAGCATCCCCTCTATTCCCTCATCCAAGTCATTTATAAATATATTGAACAATACTGGGTTATAAACAGAGGTATGAGTTATCCTGCTCATCACTTTCCTCCAAGTTGACAAGGACAAGCTTTTTGGGTCTGGTCTGAGAGCAACACAGATCAAGCCAATAGTAGCACCCTCTAGCCTAAATCCCACCAGTGTGTCCACTAGGATGTCATGAGGATGTAACATGTGGAGAAGGATCATTATAGTAGTCTTCATTATAGTTGTAGTCATTATAGGAAACATTATAATGGCCTTCTTCTGTACTTGATATCCATGTGCACTGAGAGCTATGTGTGCCAAGGTGGCATTAGAGGTTGATGAGGTCATGCACTGACCAAATGCTCACACCCATCAGAGGCCCTGAACCATCCATTCTGTGGCAGTGATAGTGCCCAAAATATCATCAGGAGATGGATGGGGTGCCACCAGGTGTCCAGTAAAAGGTTTTGCCCCAGGCCCCCTAGAAAATCACTGTTTTGAGGGGGTGATTTTCTAAATGAAAATAGCTTTATGAATGAAAGACTAACGCCCCTCCCCCACCTGCATGCCCCAGTTCTGACCAGAATGGCTTTTCAGAGAAGGAGGAAACACTTCCAGTTGTAAGTGTGGCTCTCATAAATACCTTTGTTTGCATATCTAGTTTGGCCCTTATACAGCTGAGCTTTCTTTCATTCAGTTAAATTAGGAACGTACTTTTTATATTGAAGTAGTGCTCCAGGAGTTTCTTATGAGTGAGCAGGTAGGCAGATGATGATAAATTGTGTTGGGAAAATACTTCCCTGCCTCAGTACCTTGAGATAGATTTGTCAGTCTTTCAGTTACCCAGACATTTATGAGTCTACATCCATTCATTGCTGCTGTACTTACTATGTTTTTGATGCGTTTCTGTGGCAGCATTTTGTAAACTTGCAGCTTGGGGTGGGGGGTTGTGACAGAAAACCACACTATTACTTTATCTCATCATCCTAAAGAGAGAAAGTGGGGTGGGGGAGATACATAGAAAGAGAGATGCATTCCTTACTGATTCTATAGGACCAGAGAAATAGCCCAATCCTACCTAAACTCTTGTGCAGTGATGCAGCAGTGCTGATGTGGCCTTTGCTGCATCTCACAGGGGACCTTTGGCTGCTGAAAGTAGCCCCAGCAGTTGCTATGGATCACTGGCACAGGTCCACATTGACCTGTGTAGGTGGATCAAGGCCAGGAAGGGGGTTTGGATTTGCCACTGCCAAACCCATCCCCTCCTGAGTCCAATCCACCCATCCCCCAACCCATCCCCCAACCCATCGCTTCATGATGACTTTCATTTCACTGATCTAGGGCTTATGGTGGTGGATCGCAGGATCCGCCACCATAAGTCCTGGATAGGACTGAACAGTAAGACACCTAGAACCTTTTCATACATGTTGCTGCCAAGCCTGGCCTTCCCATCCTCTCTGATGTACCTATGTGCAAGCCTCTACATTTGTTTCTGTTGTTGTTCATCTTCCTCACAGCTATTGATCTGTCTAAGCAACTATCTCTTACATACGTACTTGGCTACAGAGGGGGAAAATGTAAACAGTGAGGCCAAAAGGCATGAATGCAAGCCATCTGTGACATTGCTATGCAAAGCTCAAGTGTATACAAGATAAGATCAGTGACTAGACATCAGTTGTAATGGGTCCACACTTACATATACATTTGACATTCTCAGAGAAATGTCATAGATCCAGTGCTGATGTTGGTGGGCTGGCAGATGGGTCCATCATGAATGCTTCCTTAGCCCTGATTGTCCTTCTTCCTGTTGTGAACTGGTTGCTTTGACCCAGAGGAAGAAAGAATGCATTGAAGGCAATTAGGAAGAAGTGCCTGTTTGGATGCCATCTCTCTCCCTGGCAGGTGAGGAGCTAGTAGCAATAGTGTTGAGAAGGAAGTGAAGGAAAGAGTCATATTATGCTAGAAATACCAGCTGAAAGTGGTTTGTCCAAAGGCCCCCCCCAAACCTGGAGCCAGTACTGCACAGGCTACTTGCATTTCATTACTGCCGCTCCCCAATAACTGCCTAAATTTTTATCCTTTTCAAATTAAAATCTGAAAGAGAAATGAGTTTATTTTAATTGCAGTTCTGGAAATGAATGCCGATGCAGTAATGTAATTAGGAGAGCTTATTGCAACAGTAATTAGCATGCAATCAGCTTTCAATATACGGCATATTTTACATTTTGAAATGTGAATTCTAAAATTCCCAATCTACCCATCTAATTAAAGTCTATTTTGTATTGGAAAAATAATCTATATACAGAAATAGAAGAGGGAGAGACTCCATCTTTTTGCTGTTTTGTTTCTTAAAAGGAAAAAAAAATGCATTGTAAAAATGTAGCATAGTGAAAGGTCAAAAAGGATAAACTGTAGTGGCTTGAGGTGTCACCTACCTGTGGAAGAACAGGAAGGACGAGTGTGTTATGCTTCCTGTTCATTATTGTGCAGTGGCTGCCATATTGGAAGAAGCACTTGTGTTGAGTAGACTGAGAGCACAATCCTATGCTTGTCTACTCAGAAGCAAGTCCCATTGCACTCAATATGGCTTACTCCCAGGAAAACGTAGACAGTATTGGGCTCTGACAGAGTACTTCTCCACAGCACGCAGGCTGGTGCAGCACATGCTGACCAGTGCTAGCTATCACAAAAGTGCCATAATGCACTTTGTGATGGTAGAGCAGTTACCAGTGATGGTGTGAAGACCGGTGCCGGTTTGCACATGCCAGCAAAGGGAGCAGTGCACACCGGATAGGGTAATATCTGTGCTGACCAGCGTGGAGGCAGAACGGGGGGAGGGCGGGCAGTGGTGTAACAGGAAGGGACGGGTGGCAAAAGGGCAGGGTGGGCTGATAGGGTCTAGAAGAGGGTGGGACAAGTGGCAGCTGTGCATGCCATATCCTATTCCCCTTTACCGGGTCAGACCAGCCAACATGGATCCACTTGGACTTGCACTATCTATTTAGCTTGTGCAGGTTCAAGTGGACCCATTGGGGCAGCTGGGGCAAGGGGACAAATATCTTCTTACCTCCAGCCTTCCAACTTCCCCCATAGGATGTGTATACACACACACACACACACACACACACACACACACACACACACACACACAACACACACATCACTCTTGCTTTCCTGCCATCTAAAGCCAATCTCTCTTTGGCACAAAAATACCAATGATGAATAACACCATGGATCATCCATCTCATGTAATGCATTGTGGGAAAGAGGGGATAACAAATTTGTATCAGTTTGACACAAGGGAAGAAGATGGTAGAAGGTGAAATGTGACATCACTCCTCTTGGCTCCAGATATGACATAAGGATGTCAGACAGGTACCAGCAGAAGATGGAAATGACATAGATTATATCACTGAAAACGTTGTACCTTTTGATAGGTTGATATCAAAGGTTGATATATGTAAAAGTCGCATTTGGTGGTGACACAAGGAATGCAGAAACAAGTAGGAGGTTATGCAATGACACCCATATACTGAAAACAGGAGGTACTGAAACGGTCAAAATGAGCCTTGCAGCCCGAACATGTGCATGTCTACCAGCAATGGCAGTGCGTGGCCAGAAGGTGAGGTGGTGACGCCCCAGCGGAGTTCTTTGAAAAGTGCCATTGGCACTACCGCAGTGGCTGTGATCATACAAACACAACCCAAGCGCTCCAGCTCCTCAGGATATGTGGATAAGCTAGAAAGACGCTGCCTGGTTGACGTGCTTTTATTGCCCATGATTCATGTGAGAGTCTGCAAGCGTGTATGGGTTCAGAAGGGAATAATACCAAGAAAGCTCAGCTGGTAAGTAACACATAGGTTAATGGGAAAAAGCTTTCTTTTTTTATAGTGTCAACTGCCTTCCCTGCCCTAGGACAGCCATTTTCAACCACTGTGCCATGGCACACTGGTATGCCACCAATGGTCCCCAGGTGTGCCACGGACGTTTGGTGCAGGGTAATTTATTAATAGTACCATTGGGGATATGAGCCCCCCACCAACAGCAAGGTGTGCCTTGCCAATTGTCCAAAAACTGATGGTGGGCCTTGACAATTTGAGTACTTTGTCAGTGTGCCATGAGACAAAAAGGTTTGAAAATCACTGCCCTAGGAGAACCATCTGATACCTTCCTTTATGATGGTCCACCCTCAGATCAAGTCTGTTTGCATTTTGCTTCTGCTTTGTTTGTTGTAAGGTGATTTTTCTCTCCTCTGTACCCTAGAAATGTTTTTTTTTTATTGGGCCATGTATAGTTTTTACACTAAGGATTCCTTAAAATTGCTACTGTTGCATGATGCCTTTAGGGCACAATCCACAGTGCTTGCTTGGCCGGCGGAAGTCCCTTGTGTTGGATGAGTGTCAAGAAAGTGCCATAAAGCACTTTCACGCCACTCTCAGGGGAGATAGGCCGGCGCATGGAAATGCAGCGGCCTCCCCGCACTTGGGCCAACTTTGTGCTGGCCAAACTCGGCCAATACAGGAGTCATGGGGTCATGGGGAGGGTGGGGAGGAGGAAGAAGGGAGGCATTCTGGGGCAAGGGGAGGGCAGGTAGTAGGCGTTCCCGGGACAGGCAGGCAGGGAGCTGGAGGAGGGGCCAGGATTCGGCACTTGTGTCAGATCCTAACGCCATTCCCTGGCAGTCCGGGCAATCCCAGGCTGCTTGGATTTGTGCCGCAGATTTTGGTGGCACAGATCTGAATAGCTCTATTGGGGCTGCTGCGGTTCTCCCAGGGGCAAGGGGAAAAGCCTCCCCTTGCCTCGGACTGAGCCACAAGTATCCCGAACCTTGCGCTGGATACAGCGCAAGGCCTATCAGCCTGCCTGTTCAAGCACAAGTTAGGATTGCGCTGCCCATTGTTTTCTTATAAGATAAACTGTATATCTTCAGATATGCGGTCAAAATTCAAATTTTTAACAAAATCAGTCACAGCCCAATCCTAGCCTGCGCTGGAATAGGCAGGCCAACTGCCCTGCGCCATATCCAGTGCAGGTTAGGAGGTGGCGGAGTGCATGTGCATGGGTAATGACGGTGGCTTCATCTGCTGACACCTATATCACCTACCTAGTGCACTTTTAAAATGATTATAATGTATATTGATCATGTAAATTTTGAATAAAAACACATTACACAGAAGTGCCTTCTGCACTTCTACCTTTGGAAAACAATGAAATTCATGAAAAATAAAGCCATTTTCACCCACCTCTTGCTATACATCAGGATCAAATTAAAACAATAATAAAGTACAAATAAAAAGAGCACAACCACGTATACTCTTCTGGCTCATAACATAACCTCAACCCTGTGTCCATTTACTTGCATTTCACACTTCTAGATCATTTTTTTAAAGCAATACTAGCACGCATCTTGTACGCTTGTTATTCAGTTCATGGATGCAAGAGGGATTTCAGGGTCACAAGGCAGAACTCTGGCTTCTTATGGGGTTTCATGGTCCAGCAGGCTGTTTATTTAAGAGCTGCAGGGTGCCATTTCAACATGCAAGACTCCACACTAGAGCTGCAGAGTGAATGATATGGGAAAATAATGGAGCAGCCCAATCCTATGGTTCAATAAAAGCAAAAGATGAGGAAAGATACACTTATTTCTATTCATGTTACAGTCACAGCCAGGTGCCATATGAGATATTGAGCCTGTTGTGTAACAGACTGAGCAGATTAGAAGTCTGACATTGAAACAGATGTAAGCAGTGAGAAAAGGGGAACAGAGTATCAAAGTAGACAATAGCAGAGCTAGAATGGGTTCTGCTAGTGTAGTCAGGTCATGATCCACCAGAGAGGTGCAGAAAGGATGTAGGTAGGTTTCTAGGGTGGCCAATCATTGGACAATGTGATGCATATAGGAGTACACTCTGTACAATTATACTCTATAGCAGGCATTCTCAAAGTGTGTGCCATGGGATGTTCCCAGCAGCCCCTCCTACTTGTTCTTTGAATGCCACCATATTGGATCTTGCAAAATCTCACTTGATTTGGGTGCCACCATCTTGGATCTTGAGAGATTTAATGAGATCCAAGATGCAACTCAGCCAGGAAGAATAGGCTGTGGGGACGTTGTGATCCAGGCAAGTTTGGGAACCACTGATCTATGGTATTTCAGTCCATGCAGTGGTAGCGTCCACAGTATGATATTCATTCTGCTTATAGTGATCTGAGCAGGCACATAAGTGGAGCTCCCCCCCATCCAGACACACAGTTTCTTCTCCCAAGCTTTCAAGAGGAGTCTTTCCATGATGTTGATCAGGGAAGAAAACTTCTGGTCAGAGAGAGTGAGCTGTTCATTGAAAAGTGGAAACTAAATGAAAGGTAAGCAGATGCTGGGAGAAAGATCTCTAGTTGTACATTTTCCCAGAATAAACAAATCCCATCTTGAACAGTCCATCATGAGGAAATAAGATCTGATTTGACCCCTAGCGTCTGGGGTTGCAATGCTATGCACACTTGAGCATTGAACTCATCTTGAATGCATTGGGATTTCCTTCCAAGTAAACATGCATATGATTGAGCTGTACTACCCACAGTCTTACTTATGGATGCTAAGTCTTATAACTATTAGTCTTTTTGAAAACCAATTAAGGGTCCAATCCACAAATGTGTGTGCGGGTTCACTGCAGGCACACACTGTCGCAAACGTACCATAACGCATGTTTGCAAGCCCTTACCGTGCGACCAGCACAGGGCTAGCTCTGGTGCTGGGCCCGCTTTCTGCCACCTGGCAGTTGCCCGAACTGCCAGGCAGTGAAGAGATGAGTGGGGGCATGGGGGGATATGGGGAGATGCATTCTGGGGTGGAGGAGGGGAGGAGAGAGTGGGAAAAGCATGGAAGGGGGAGGGAATGGGGTGGGAGAACAGCAGGACCAGTGCAGCTCAGCTCCATTGGATCCTGAGCCCTGTGTCGGGCTGCACAGCCTGACATGGGACTCTTAGATTCTGCGCTGGCTCAAGAGCAGCCACAGAAACGAGTAGCCCCATTGTGGGGCTACTTTCCTTACTCAGGGGAAGGGAACGAAAGTCCCCTTCTCCCGAGAAGAGGGCGGCGGTTGTCCAGGGTGCGTTGGATGCTCTGGCAGCCATTTTGGTGCCATGGGAACCTTGCATGTCAGGTAGCTCAGGATTGGGTTGTAAGGCTGCAATCCTATTTACACTTTCCTGGGAGTAAGTCCAATTGAATTTAATGGAGCTTCTGAGTAGGCATGCATAGGATCACACTCTAATTTGTTTGCGGCATAGCAGCAGCTTGGACGTGGTTAAGAGGACAAAGCCAGCTGAATTATAGGGAGGCCAGTGACACTGATTGTTCAGGCACTAGGCCAGAACCCTGGGTCTGATCCTCAGCTCACCAGCCAGGGATCATCCAAGTTAGAGATTTCCAAGCTGAAAGACTCCTGCATTCACTTATTCTGGGGAAAGTGCCCATTTCTACAGGGGTTTTGCACATTTGATCTCAGCCTCTATCAAGTATAAGCTGCCTGCTATTTTGATATGCAGCCCATACCTATAGTTTTCCTGCTTTTTCTATCTCACACAGTGGGCCGAATAGCATTTATGACACCTGCTGAGGACCAGAAGTGATGTCATTATGCAGGAAGTGATGTCATTAAACAGGTCATAACCAGAAATAAGCACTTTTTCTCACTTAGGAACACATTAGCTGCAAATGACAGAAATATGCCAATCTAGATCATATTTCGAGACATGGGAGAGCCCAATTACCATGTGGGCTACCTTTCAACAGTGACACCTCAGCACACGTCAGCAGTGGAGAGCCCCAGGGCCAGATAAAAAGCTTCTCCAAGCCTCGTCTGGGATCCAGGCCTTATGCTTGACAACCCTGCTTTAAACCCTCCTTTGAGTTCAGTCTGGGCAGGACTAGCAGTTTGGAGACAAACCAAAATCAAAGTGACACTTCAAGAATGTGTCAGGCCAAGCCTGGCATTCAGGCACCTAATTTCCGATCCGTCATCCTGCAGACCTGATTTGCTCATATTCTAATCTGGAGGCATATTCATTTTCCTGTCATCCTCCTCATCAACTCTGGGGTTTTATTCTCATCCTCTATCCAATAACAGATGGTACTTTACACTGAGTTCTCTTCAGGAATTTAATCCCTTCACATTTTTTTCCCCTCCATTTGTCAAATCTGTAGATCCTATCTGTACATGGTTTGACTCTGATTATATGCACAAGCCATATTCAGACTGCTCTTTCATGCTCAGTCTGTCTATAATTCTGAGCTGGCATACCATGCATTATAATTTGAGGATATTCAGTGATGGAACAAGAACATGATTGTCATTTGTGCCAGTGGTTCAGGATGACCAACCCTCCCAAAGCATATGAATGCCTACTCATTAATAAGTTCGGCTGTTCTGAATGACTTCCTGTGGCTTTATTCTCTTTCCACTTTGAAGAAATAAGCTTGTTGGGCAAACTGCACAGTTTTAGCATCTCACTAGAAGAACTTGTTGATGTCTGCCAGGATTGTCGTTTGAGATGTATTGTAGGGGGTGGAAAGAATGACCCTCATTCAGATTGGTCAGTATAGGCTGTTGATCTAGCCTACAAAAAGTGAACTGAAGCCTCCCTCAAAATTTGTGAATGCTTACCTTGTGAACAGTGGCTCAGAGCTGTCTTGGGTAGTTGCCACCTTCTGTTACCTAGAATGAAATGCAACCACTCTTGAGTCTAGTGACATTGGCAAAGACATTGCATCCTAGGTAAAAAAAAAAAAAAAGATGGTAGCAGCCAATGTGATTGCCCACATCCACTGCTGTTAAGGAGTCCACCAAGTGCCCCCATTAACCAGGCCCTGCTCATTCTGGACTTAAACCATTGACCTCAGACATGGAGAGTGGCAACCCTAAGGAGAGAGAGCTGCTAGTTATACCAAAATCTTCTGCCAAAGGAAGAGGAATCTTTGAGGAACCTATACGGGAATGTCAGTGCTTGCCTCAAAATTCACTGTATGGGAAATCCATTGGCTACTCTACTCATCAACCTTGCACATTACATTGAGAGTTTTATCACCAGCCCCAGACTCCAGAGACACTCTGGTGAGTGAAGATGCTAACCACAGCATAGCTTGACTGTGGTTTGCATCACTGTTTCCTATGGGTCTCAATTATGGATTTGTGGAACTCTCCTGAGGAATGTTACTTTGCTTTGCTTTTTCTGGATATTTTGCCCAATGAGGAAGCTTCAAATTGCCCTGAAATTTGCAAAATATGTAGCAAAATTGGTGGAGCTCAACTTTGTGGCACACCTAACATGGTTGGTTTGTTGTTATGGATTGGCAATTGAAGTAGTTAAAGGCCCAATCTTATTTGCGCCGTATACTTCCAGAACTCTTGATCCAGTGGCATTAGGCCCTTTATAGCTATCACAAAACGCTACGTGCCATATGGTGTGGCATGGCCACAAGTGATGAGCAGCTGGGTCCATGTGCCAGCAGATCAGGTACAACCACTGATAAGTCAGTGCAGGGGGTTGGAGGGAGGTGGGGAAGGGCAGAATGGGGAGAAAAGCGGCAGTAATAGGGTGGAGAGAAGGATAGATCAGGGCACGGAAGGTGGTATCATGGCTGTGGTGCATGCTCATATCCTATCCCCTTCCCGGCTTCCAATCTGATCCCCCAAACTGGCTTCATGCAGACTTGCACCCACAATATAGCTGGCACAGGTCTGAGCAGACCCAGTGGGCTGGCATGAGCTTACCCCGGGGCAAGGGAACAAGTGCTCCATTACCCTGAGGAGGTCTCCAGAGGCTGAAACTCCCTCACAGGATCCAGAGCATGCCACATTGGCCCAGCTGCTGCATCATCACATGGAGAGTTAAATAGGATTGGGATGCCTATTTGTTGAACAATACAGACGTTAGTAATTTTTTTCATCTATGTGCAGTTTATCAAACTATTCACTGCGTTGAAAACAGACAGGATTTTCTGCTTTATATAAATTAGTTATAGAAACCATGTAATAGAAACAATATGGAATTGAGCTTGATTTTTGGGTAATGCCACATCCTAACCTCTGTCCTGAGCCTGAAAGCCCTACACGGGGCAACAGTTTCTGTGCCAGCATTTGAGCTGGTCAAGATCCAAGTACCCCATTGGGCAGGCTGGGGCTTGACACGAGGTGAAAGAACAAATGTTCTCTTACCTTGAGGAGACCTCAGACTGCCTCCCGGCCTTCATGGGATATAGCAGCAGCCGTTTTGCAAGACGGCCAGCCTGGTTAGGATTGGGCTGTGTAGCTCATCAAATTACTACAAATCAGGACCAATATTTTGCATTCTATAATGGGAAGCTGTCAGCTTGGAAAGCTAGTAGTTGGAATCACAAACTTCTGGCAAGGATTTTTTTATAGTCTGTTTTCCAAATTACACACTTGGCAAGCATAAGAATGTTCCCCTGGTAGATTTTTAGGAGTTGGAAGTGCTTTCTTTTTATTAGAAAATGTGCCTTTTGTCATATTTTATATCCAAATAAAATGTCCAGCATCTTAAAATTGTTTTTCTTTAATACAATTAGAGGTGATACTATGATTGAGGTGTGGAGGACCAGAACAATGTCATCAGGATCTTTTTCTGTGAATAGGTATCAAAATGCTAAACATAACCCCTGAGATTTGTCTTGGTGGGCCAGTAATCATATTTACGAGCAAAGCAGCAGTGAACCTTAATATTTCTCCAACAAATGCAAATCAGAATGCTGGATGCAGCTTTTTACATCCTCTGTTTTTTTCCCATTTGGGTTTCAGTGAATTAAACACACATACACACACACACACAGAGTCATATATACACACATTATCCAGCATTTTATGACACCAATGGAGCAGATAGCAATATCTGTATGAAAACAGAAAAGCAATTTCCAAACGGACTTCTCAGAAGAACATAAGAACAGCTCCACTGGATCAGGCCATAGGCCCATCTAGTCCAGCTTCCCGTATCTCACAGTGGCCCACCAAATGCCCCAGGGAGCACACCAGATAACAAGAGACCTGCATCCTGGTACCCTCCCTTGCATCTGACATAGCCCATTTCTAAAATCAGGAGGTTGCACATACACATCATGGCTTGTAACCCGTAATGGATTTTTCCTCCAGAAACTTGTCCAATCCCCCTTTAAAGGCATCCAGGCCAGATGTCGTCACCACATCCTGTGGCAAGGAGTTCCACAGACCAACCACACGCTGAATAAAGAAATATTTTCTTTTGTCTGTTCTAACTCTCCCAACACTCCATTTTAGTGGATGCCCCCTGGTTCCGGTGTTGAGAGGGTAAAGAGCATCTCTCAATCCACTCTGTCCATCCCCTGCATAATTTTGCATGTCTCAATCATGTCCCCCCTCAGGGGTCTCCTTTCTAGGCTGAAGAGGCCCAAATGCCTCAGCTTGTTGCCCCCCTAAAGCTTGATGCCCTCTAATTCCCTGACTGTGGAGTTTTTCAGTAGCCTTTGGTGAGGGACCGTGTCGAACGCCTTTTGAAAGTACAGATATATAATGTCCGTGGGTTCTCCCGCACCCACATGCCTGTTGATCTTTTCAAAGAATTCTAAAAGGTTCGTGAGGCAAGACTTACCCTTACAGAAGCCATGCTGATTCTCTCTCAGCAAGGCTTGTTTGTCTATGTGTTTTCATAGTCTATCTTTGATGAGGCATTCCACCATCACCTGGAATAGGCTGACCGGCCTATAGTTTCCCAAGTCCCCTCTCCTTCCCTTTTTAAAGATCGGTGTGACATTTGCTATCCTCCGGCACCGTGGCCATTTTTAGGGACAAGTTGCATATTTTAGTCAAGAGATCAGCAACTTCATTCTTCAATTCCTTAATAACTCTTGCATGGATGCCATCAGGGCCCGGTGACTTATTCATCTTTAATTTGTCATCCTCATGCCTTGACCGGGGGCTTACATGGCTCATCCCAACCTGTCCTTCATCAGGCTGTGTTACACTCCAAGGCTGGAGATAGATGGTCACTTTTTCAGCACGTAGAAGATGCTAGCTACAACAGGGCATTGTTGCCTCTATTGTGTGAACTCATGCCACAGTTCTCTCTGCAAATGGGTGTTTCAAAACCCCGCTAAACCTGCTGGACCAGACATGACAGTGGGGCAAAAGAAATGTGTGGGTATAGCTCGGGACCCAATGGCTCTATTGTACAACTCCCTTAAAAACCAGGTAAGAAAGAGTATAAGATCATAGAAAACCTCTGTACTGGTTCAACAGCTGTGCTTTGTTAGGGGTTCAGTGGACAAACTGTCCACTCGGCAGCTGTCTTGGCCCAGTCCAGTCACTAGCCTTGTAGCTCAGAGGTACTGGCAATGCTTCTTCCTTGCTCTTGAAAAGGACTTGGTTGTCAGCCAACCTTCACTGGAGTGATGATGGTTGGCAACCTTCAGTCTCGAAAGACTATGTTATAAGCCTACAGCACCCGGTATTCCCAGGCGGTCTCCCATCCAAGTACTAACCAGGCCTGACTCTGCTTAGCTTCCGAGATCAGACAAGATCAGGCATGTGCAGGGTAACAGTTGCTGCACTGGAGTGACTGAAACAGATCATAAACCAACTCTCTGCTAGCTTTGCCAGCCACCCAAACTGACGTTAGATGCACTCATTTAATGCTTCCGTTAGTCACCTATGATATTTCACTTATCTTTAGATAGCAGACATCCCCACCCCACATACCATAAAAAAGGCATCATGGACAGCTCCCCACAGTTTCAGCTGTGGTTTGCCATGTGGCAGCGGGTGCAGCAAATGTTAGTTCAAAGCCCTTGTTGCAAAACTGTGTGAAGTCCCTAAAGCAGCCGGTGCCATGTTCATGACGGATGTATCTCAATTAAAATGGCTTCACTGGCTTCTTGTGGTACTCAGGCATAATTCAGAACGATAGTCCTTATCTGCAAAGCCTCATGTAGTTTGAGACCAGGGAAAATGGGAAACCCATTGAGCAGGTTAAATTAATAAAATACCTGGGGATGATTTTTCACTATCAAGGTGGCTGTTTGGCCCATAAAAACTATGTCAGTCAATCAGCACAGAAAACATCTAGTGCCATTTATCGTTTTATTCATTCAAAAGCACCAAATTTCTCCCTGCGGCTTTAAGGCTGCATAATGTTAAAACCAGGCCCCAATTGCTTTATGGTTCTGAGATCGCCCCATACTTAAATACCAGGTCTCTAGAGGTGATCCAGACCAAATTTTTGCATCAACTGATGTATATTCCCCGATGTGTGCCGAATACTGTGGTTAGGCTGGAATCCGGTACCCCAAGTACAGAGATGTCGATGTGGCTAAATGCCTTGCATTATTTTTTGAAGATTCTCTTGAGACAGGACAGCTTTACTCATTTGATCTTTTTGGATCCTTTTGTAGGCACCTGGGAAGAGAAGTGCCTGGACTATTTTAATCTTTGCGATCTCTCCCCAGAGTCTTTAATGATGATGAGCCCAGGAGAAATTTTGCGTCAGAGGTTGGTGAAAGAAATTTTGCGTCAGAGGTTGGTGGACCTTGAAATGAGATCTGCGAGAGCCAGACTTTCTGCATATGTTTTTCTTTGAGATCATGCTGAGCATGCTGGAAGCTAAAACCCAAATAGCAGCTCTCTAGTGCTTCTAGAAGGTTAAAAAAGAACACAGGCTATGAGATCCCCTTGCCGGAGTAAAAGCACTTTGAAACTTTTGGTCTGAGCAAAGGAGAAATGACCGTCTGTGCAGGAGAGACAGAGAAAGGGGAGAGGGATGAACAATGGCAGATATAGATGTTTTAATGATGTGTAAAGGGTCTGCTGGTCTTAGGTCTACATTTCCCAAGAGGCCTTGCTGTGACTTGGGACTCTGACCCTGAAGGGGGGGGGGAGGCCTTGCCAGAGGGCCAGAGAAAGGAGGGAGTGGGAAGGCTGAGCCCAGTGAGAGAGGGAAGGCCTGAGAGCAGGTGTGTGGAGGAGGTCCGGTCAGGGGTGAGAATGGCTGGCTCTGGATGCAGAGGGAGGAAGGAGAGACAGAGCTTGGCTCTAAGATTGCATGGGCTGCACTGGGGAAGCCCAGGAAAGAAGGGCCTGCTGGACTCTCTTTCTGCTCCTGGGGAGTGAGGCCTTATTGAACTGGTGGCCACAGTGCCTTATGCTCCTTAAGGGCCTTATGCACCCCATTTGGGGATCCTGTTCTTGTGGCCCCCCCCCAGGCCTGACCTCTTAAACCATCAGTCCTCATGAGGCAGATATCAGGGTGATTGCTGGAACCCCCCAGCAGTGTCAGTGCAGAGAGGCAAAGCTCCTCTTCTAACCCTCCTCCCAGCCAAGACTACCTCTGCATTTGAAGATAGTCAGCTTCTAGACATCAGGATTAAGGGTCACAACGTTCCTCCCTGAATCTGCCCAATTTTTCTGCAGCTATCATCTCAACTAGTGGAAAGGAATTCCAGCATGTCGGTGAAGCAAGTATACCAAGGTTAAAAGCCTCATATAGGTCGCCTTTCTCTCCCTGACAGGTAGTAGAGAATCAAAGCAAAACAAACCCTGTGGGCTCATCCAGGCCAGGTAAGGGAAATTTTCTCCCAGTCTTTATACTTTTCCTTCAGAGCAGTTTCTGCTCCCCTTTCCTTTTCACCTGTTAGCTGCTTGTTGGTGGCTGGAGTCCCCTTATATAGTTTCAAAGGGAGTGTGTCAGAATAGCTGTAGCTTCCCCTGGCTGTCCTCCAAGAGCCCAGGCCCAAGGAAGAGTGACTTCTTCCTCTGGCTACTGGATTCCTTATGAAGTTGGAACTTGCTCATATAGAACATATAGGGATGAAAAATGTCTGTATTTAAGGGAGAGGTTGGAGTGCAGAGCAGAGAAGGAGGAAAGTATCCCAGACTTATATCAGGGAACTGCTGTGATGGCTCTCCTTATAGGATCTTGGGTACTGTGGTTTTTAGAAGGCTCTGAGAACTAAATGCCAGAGATGTTGACTGATTCTTCAGGTCCAATGTTGTCTGATGAAACCCAGGCCAGTAGCATGACTTTGAAATTGGAACTGAGATTTCAAAGGCCTAGAGGAAACCCCCCATTTTTAATTGTCGGAGCAATAACTCACGCACCCCAATCAATCAGATCAGACATTTGGAAGAAATATGCTTCATGCATGACTACAACCTTGCTTACACAGCACATTTGACTGAGTGAGCAAAAGCCACATTCTGGGAGCTTCCTAACTTTGAACAGAGAGACCTCTGAAAACCATTGGTGGCCTCACCAGCCTCATGGCTAAATTCAGTCAAGGAACCTACATTCATATAGCAGCTGGCCTCTAGAATTAGCTACTGCACCCTTGTTAAATTGTAAAACAATACCAGCACCCATTTAAGGCTGTGGATGAGCCATTGAGGGCCAGAACCAGGTTCCTTGATGAGCTCACTCCATAAAAGTGATGTAAACCCTAGGTGAAGCGTACCCCCTTAAACCCTAGGTAAACCCTAGGTGGAGTGCTGGGTCCCATAAATCAAACTTTGGTTCCTTGCAGTGTCTCAAAGGAAGCATGAATGGTGTTAGGAGAAAAGTTTATACCTCTCTGTACTGTCAATGACAAGAGAGTTTTATGTCCATGTGAAAGCCAGCCCTATCCTCTGACAATTGGCTGTCATGGCCCTTGTAAGCTGCACATCCATCTACTGAAAACAGCTGGGTGCCAACTACAGTGAGCTTTGCATTACCTTTAAATTGGGAATCCAAGATGCAGGGTCAACTGAAGTGCTAAACAATAGTAAAAAAGAAGCTTGTCTTGAAGCACCCCTGACCCTCCCCCTAACTGCCCACTGCACTGCTTTACCTGCTCCAATAGGCCTCAAGGAGCTGCTGATGTGTTCATGGAGCCTTTGACTGTTTCCGCAGGTGGCTCCATAGTACACAATGACAACAACATCACAGTGGCATTTATGGAGGTGGATCAGAGATTCACCGCTATATATGCCCAGTTGGATTGGGCTGTTTGACAAGTAACTTCCTGATTGTTCTGCTTCCCCTCCCCTTCTTTCTCTCTCTCAGTTTGCTGACTTGTCATGGGATTCCCCAGCAGACTGTCAGTATTTTCCCTCCTGCCATTGCAACTCCAGACGCTTGAATTAGCTTAACCCAGTGGTTCTTGGGCGTTTTAGATCACGACCCACTTTTCATGATGACAATCTGTCTGGGACCCACCAGAAGTGATGTCATTTACCTGGAAGTTATGTCATGCCCGGAAGTGGCAACATCAAGCAGAAAATGACATCACTGTGATGCCAATGCTGGAAGTGATGTCATTAAGCAGGAAGTGACATCACTTCCAGGTTCTCACCTAGGAACTCATAAACTTCAAATGACAAGAGAAAACATCCCAACACAGAAGCTTTTCCCAATTCTCTGTCCCATGCTACTATTCCTACCAAGCATTCCACCTGTAAAATTCAATATACTTCTTGTAATGAGGTGTGTGTGAAAGGTGTGCTTGCTTCCAGCTAGTGTTGAGCATGACACTGATATGTTTTGAATATCCCCATCAGTGTTCATGGCATTAACTAACCTAAAGCCTCCTACAGCTAGAGTGAAACCAGACTTGTCTGTACAAGGCAGGAGTCTTCCATCTTACCTAGCCCTCAGATCACCCACATGCTCAGTCCACTCACCCAGAGGAAGATACGCTTCTCTCTCTCTCTCTCTCTCTCTCTCTCTCTCTCTGCAAGACTGATGCAGGCTTGGAAAATGGCGGTGCCCACTGCCAGATTCCAAGATGGCACCGCCCAGCTCATTTTGCCAATATCCAAGATGGTGCCTCCCAGTTCATTTTGCCAGTTTCGAAAATGCCACCGCCCAGCTCATTTTGCCAGTATCCAAGATGGCATCCCCCAGCTTTTCGCGACCCACCCAAAATCGGGTCGTGACCCACAGTTTGAGAACCTCTGGTTTAACCCTTTGTTTTCATGTTTTTCCGTATATGTTTGAGTGTGCACGCATGTGTGCACTGGATGATGGTGTAATTTTAGATAGGCAGGAATAGTTTTATTTACCTAAATGGGTAGACCCTTGTTCAGCCCCAGGCCTCCTTCTGGGCACATTCCCGTTTTGTACTGTAGTTGTGTTTGCACAACATTTGTAAGAGGTTGCGGTTTAAAACAAAACAAAACAGCCCCCAACAAGCCTTCAGAATTTTTTCTTAGTAAACTGAAGAGATGAAAGTATTTTTCTGCATTTTGTTTGCAGAGTATTATGGTCTCCCACTTTTATACACCAGGAGGGCAAAAATAACTGTGTTGCATCTGGAGGGTGTTCTAAGGGTCAGAGAGGTTGAATGAATGAGCCCATTCATTCATTTATTCACACATCTAAGTTCCATCTCTAATTTATTTATATAAATTTTATATTTAAATTTTTTTTCCAACCCTCAAAACTGATCAAACTGACATTTGATGCGGCCCTCTGGACAAAAAGTTTGGAGACCCCTGGCTTAGCTATTATAGGATCTGGCAGAGGGAAGCCCCGGGATTGGGCTCCTGGAGTAAAAAAGTTTTTTTTTTCCCTTTTTTTTTACATTGCTATTACTGAAGCAACAGCAACTTAGGACCCAATCCTAATCAATTGTCCAGTGCCCTCCTCCAGTGATCAATAGTCACAGTGGCCTCCTCAAGGTATGGGAACATTTGGGGCTGCACTGAGGTTGCACCAGTGCTGGAAAGTTGGATAGGACTGGGCCCTTAGGTATTTAGTGGGACACCTTAAGGAAACCCTTTGAGTAATTATAGTGCTGGTTGGACAGGGGGTGGCCACTGGGAGAGACTCACAAGATGGAAAAGGAGTAAGACTTTCCCTTTATTTGTCCAATGTCCTCTGTTCATACTATTATTTGCTATTGTACGTTGTACGAAAAACTAGGTAGTCTTTTTATTTCATTTAAATCTACGGGCCATTGTTCAATATGTAGCAGCTGGCTTAAAGAGTCTAAGGGCACAATCCTAACCTTGTGTTAGGCTGGTGCAAGTCCCTTGCACCAGCCTAGAAGGGTCGCAAACGTGCTGTAAAGCATGTTTGCGCCTCCTTGGGAACATGCTGCGCCAGCGCATGGAGGTGCACTGGAGTACAGAGGCTGCATCCAGCCTCTATGGCGGCTTGTGGAGCAAACCTTGCGTTGGCCAAACTCAGCCAATGCTAGGCTCTGGAGTGGGCAGAGGGGAGAGAGACATTCCAGGGTGGGCTGAGGGCGGTCCTGGGGGCGGGCGGGTGGGGAGTGGGAGGCTGGGCTGGGAACTGGCTGTTATGCTGCATCCCAATCCCCACTCCTGAGTAGTGTAGAGCGGCTGTAAGCCACTCAGCTTTCCTCGGGCTTGTGCCACCTCAGGGGGTGGTGCAAATCCGAGGAGACCCATAGGGGATGCAGTGGCTTACCCGGGGGTACAGGGAAGAGTTTCCCCTTACCTCTGGCTGAGCCACTTTGGCACCCTGTCTTGTGCTGGATACAGCACTGTAAGACTTTCCCTTTATTTGTCCAATATCCTCTGTTCATATTATTATCTGCTATTTGTAAAACTTTCTGGTTTCCTTGAAGGCAGCAAGTAGATTCAGAGCTTGTAGACTTCCTCCTTCCAATGGATTTAGTATCTGTACATGTGCTAATGTTGTTCCCTGCATTACTGTTGCTTGGCTGAAGAGAAGAATTATGGCTGGCGCTAATAGAGGGGGTGGAGAATGTCTCCTGCAGGGTGTCAGGCTCATGGAATATAAGGTTCAGGTGCTTAAAAATTGTCAAGACTGTTTTCCCAGTGCAGATACAGTGATCTATCAGTAATTTCAGTAAAAGGTTATTGGAATGTGATGGGCCTTCTGTTTCTGACTACTCTTCTCTATTTTGAGAAGTGTGGTTTGACACAGCATGATCTGCACTGAATGCTTCTGGGGCTAAAATAGAGGTATGTCCCTGTATTGCCTGTGATGTCTGAGTATTATTCCCCACCTCTAAATTCACATATTTATTTGAAGAAATAGGATTAGAGATCTCACTTACAGGGTCCATTCAGGAGGTAAGGTCATCTAAACGGAGTTGTTTTGCCGACTTGATTAGGGAACAGGGTTCCGAGTGAATCCTCTTGTTGCAGTGACCCTTGGGGGAGCAACCAAAGCCCAGGGGTCAGGTTGCTGGATATAGGTGCGAGAGCAGAAGCAATGAATGGTTAGACAGAAAATCAAGAGACAGCAGACATATTGAGGGTTGAGAGTGCAGAGAGAGAGAGAGAAGCTCATTCTACTAGCCTCCTCCTGCATTTTTATTGTACTTGCAACATTGCTACAAGGGAGGGTTTGCCCGCAATTGCCATCGCACCAAGGCTTTCTGTGTGCTTCTGCTTAAGCACTTAAAAACACCATATTCTCTGTCTCTTCTTTTTCCCATTTGGGATTCCTTAAAAACCTCAGGGCTCCGCATTGAGAGTTGATGCTATTTGCAGCCCCAGGAGTCCCCCGCTGTAGTCTGGCATCTGGGGTGTTCTCAACGGATCGAACAGGTGATCCCTGGGCTATGATCCACAGCCTAAGAACCGTGGGCAAAGAGCCCTTTGGTTCATGCCAAAGGCCCATGCATGTACTAGGCATGCCCAGTGCTATTAGGCCAAATCCTAACCAATTTTCCAGCACTGGCATAGCTGTGCCAAAGGGGCATGTGCTGCATCCTGCAGTTGGGTGGCACTCACGGAGGCCTCCTCGAAGTAAGGGATTACTTGTTCCCTTACCTTGGAGCTACATTGCCCTTATGTCGGTGCTGGAAAGTGGGTTAGGATTGTGCCCTTACATACTTGCAGGGCAAGCAGATAGGCAGAAATAAAAGTTAGCCCCGCCTCCAACTTGCCAGCTGAGACCACTCAGTTCCCAAGCAGCTCCTTCAGCTTCTGGGCAGTCCCAGTACTATTAGATACCTGCAGGGCAAACAGATAGGCAAAAACAGGTTGGGAGTGCCATCATTGGAAGCTGGGATGCTGTAGGCCAAAGAGCACCTGAAGAAGGAGGTGCTGCCACCAACGCTGGTATCTAGCCATATGAGCCATCCCTGTTCTTTAAAAGGGCAAGGCAACATTTGTCACACTGTGAGACCTGAAGAAGCTGGGCTGGCTGACTTCAAATGGGGCTAAGTGGCTAGTGTGGGTGGTCACTACTCAGGCAGTGGTTGAACACTTTAGGAAAGTTGGAGCTGCTCAGAAGCCATCCCTGACCTGTCCCTCAACCAGAGGAGGTCCCAAGGGGCTGCAGGGCATCAGAAGAGAGGAGAGGCCACCACAGCCTCCAGATGGGCTTTTCAAAGTGCTATCCTTGCCCACTTTGTGTCTGTGGGGCTGAGCCTACAGCTCTGCTGCCTGTGAAAGCTAACCCCAACCCTGGGGTCGAAACCAGGGCTCAAGATGACTCTGCAGCATCCCTTGATCCCAGGCCAAAACCGGGAGCCTTACTGCCCCACACTGCCCCATGGGGACCCCTTGTAAGTGGGGAAATGAAACAAAGGAATTACTGTGAGACTGTAAGGTGGGCTCTGTGACGAAACAGAGACCTGGCCGTCCAGCTGAATGCAAAACTACTGACAAAATTAAACCACCTTTGAGCATCTGCTCCTTCTCTGGATCCTTATCCAGATCCCCGGCGATTAGGGGGACCTCAGGAGGATGCGGCCACACTTCACAGACCCCCATTAGACAAACTGCTTCTCCCTAACTCAGTGGCACTGGGGATGATGGATATCACACTTCCTCAACTAGTTGCAGTTTCTTCTTTTGGTCTCATACTACATTTTTTTTTTTCTTATTTAAACACTATCTTTTGGGACCAGATTGGAAGAAAGAGGAAGCTGCCTCAGTCTTCCCAGCAAAGAGCCCACGCAGGCGAGAATCCCTATAAGTGCCAGGAGTCCTTCAATCGCAGTGGCAATCTTAAGATCCATGAGAAAACCCATACTGAGGAGAAACCCTATAAGTGCCAGGAGTGTGGCAACAGCTTCAGAGAACCCATCTTTTAATCCATCATAGAATCCACACAGGGGAGAAACCCTATAAGTGCCAGGAGTGTGGAAAGAGCTTCAGTCTGAGTGGGAAACTTAAGATGCATGAGAGCACCCACACAGGGGCAAAATAGTTTAAATGTCAGAAGTGTAGAAAGAGCTTTTGTTGGAGTTGTGACGTAAAGCTCCATAAGACAACCCACACGGGAGAAACCCTATAAGTGCCAGGAGTGTGGAAAGAGCTTCAGTCAAAGTGGTAGCCTTAAGATCCATGAGCGAACCCATACTGAGGAGAAACCCTATATGTGTCAGGAGTGTGGAAAGACCTTCAGTATCAGGGGCAGCCTTATACTCCATCATAGAATCCACACAGGGGAGAAACCCTATAACTGCCAAGAACATGGAGAAAGCTCCAGTCTGAGGACTACCCTTAAGATCCATGAGAGAACCCACACAGGTAGAAACCCTTCACATGCAAGGAGTGTGGAAAGAGCTTCAGTGCTAGTGACAACCTTATACTCCATCACCGAACCCACACAGGGGAGAAGCCCTATAAGTGCCAGGAGTGTGGTATGACATTTAGTCGGAATGATGGTCTTATTAGCCACAAGACAACCCACTCAGGACAGAAACCTAATACAGCTTAGGAACATTAAAATTGGTTTTATGCTCTGTCTGACAACAAAAGCTGCATCTATTGTTTGCATCAAATGATGTTTGAAAAATGCCTGCTATGTCTGCACTGTGTATTTTGAAATGTAGACCTTGCTTGTTTTTGTTTTTCAAAAAATAAATTGTGTCATAATTGCCCTGTCTTTATTTCCTGGAGTCCATGGATTGGGCCTTGCACTTTCCCTGATCAGAAGGTCTCCTGCAGACCAAAGGGATTCCACTTGGGGGCCTAACCGGACCCTTGGCTCCTCACTGAGATCTTTGATAGGGAGAGGGGTGGCTTCTTTGTTCAGGTTTCCAACTGAATGAGGAAGACTGAGGCTCTTTGCTGATTCCTCTGAGGCTGTATTCTGAAGCTTCTGGAAATGCTTCTGTATATAATCTGAAGCATCTGTCTTTTTCACAAGTTGGTTTCCAGCACCAATAACTATAATACAGTGAACCCTCAATTTTACAGACCCCCATTTCACAGACTTTAAAAATGCACTTTTTTCTCCATTAAAAATTAGTCATATACATTTTGCAGATGCATGTCACCATTGGCTTTAGTGTATTTGGATTGAATGGACTTTCAGCATTAACTGAACCCTTTCTATTATTCCATTAAATAGAGCGTTCACTGTATTACTAACTTCATTTGCCATCCTTATTAAGAACATTTATAACATCCTAATAATGGCTTGCCTATACTTTTGCTTGGTTTTCACAACTAAAGTAACACTTAACTTTGTATGATGTTGAGTCATTTGACCCTTTCCTAAACTGTTATGCAAATGCTACCCAAACCAGGCCAGATTGTACCAGTGCTTTTAATGTCCTTCAAGGAGCAGAACAGAAGTCATTGTCCACAAAGCAATAGATGCAGGAGGAGGATTTGGAACAAGTCAGCAGATATTTATGACCCAATTCTCTCCCCTGCTGGTGCTCATGGATGCCAACTCGGAGGCCACTTGTATCCTGTGCAGTAGCAGAGAATCAGGCAAGTTGGTAGAGATAAGTTAAGAAAATTTTTACTTCCTTCTCTGGAGGCTTCCTGATTCCCTATAGGACTCCTCAGATCAATGCCAGCTGTTTTGCTGGCATAGATTCTGAAGAGTGTCTGGGGCATGTCTGGATTGGGCTGTGGAGATAGGATTTGGCAACCACTGCAGCTACCACCATTTCACCCTCAGTTCCCCCCCCCCCACTGCCAATTTACACCAGATGATGACCAGTCTGTAGAGCACTGCTAGTGGCATAAAATTCAGGGTGTCTTACACTGTTGGCATCTTCACAGAATGGCAGAACGGTTGCCATGATGTTGGCCCATAGGATATGCTGGTGGAACTTGGGGGTTTTCAGTGTATCCTGTAGATAGTTTGGTCTGTTGGTTATTTTAAAATATATAGCCTTCTTTCTCCTCTGAAGTTGTTCAGAGCAGCTAACAACACAAAGATTCATCAGTGTCAAAATATGATGAAGAAAACAGCAGCTTAAAATGCAATGAGAATAGTTCAACTGTTGAAAATCGGAGGAAGATCCATCACCCTTTTGCCTGTACATCCCCCCAAATGCATGGGACAAAGCGTTGTGAGTTTTTTGCACAAAAGTCTGCAGTGACAACTGTGTAACTTAAAACTCAGCCCCAGGAAGTGCAGATTCCTAAACTGCAGGAGGAAACTGCTGTCCCCTACCTAGCCTTTTTGGTACCAGAGATGATTTCTTGAACTATTTTCTATTAGTCCCATGGCTCTCAAACTCTTTAGCACCTGGACCCACTTTTTAAAATGACGCTCTTATAGTTTTACAAAACTTTTAAAAAAGATGATCTAGAAAGAAATATTTTTATTTATTTGCAAGCAATATTTTATTTATTAAAAAAAAACCTTGATCCATTCTTTTTAGCCATTAGCCATTAGATAATTAGGCAACCCTATAAGTAGTTCCAAGGCATGAGACAATGGCATCGTTAGAGGGCTGTGGGGGCTGTGGACGGTCTCTGAGTGACGGTCTCTGGATGGGTGACACCGCTACTATCCAAAATTGTGAAAACTTGGTATTTTTGAATAATACTTGCACGTTATATAGATCATTAAATTGGAATGATTGAATTCAATCATTCAGTGTGGAATCTCATGAAAAATGCAGTGAAACCAACCACTTTAAAATATCTATATTCTGTTAAAGTGATGGACAAATAAGGGAAACACAACTACCCTATGTAACAAAAAATGGATTTTCGTAATCAAAACTGATCAATGATTGACCTGACCAGCATCTGACAGCCACCATTCTCCTCACAAATATACTTTTTCCTCCCTTTCAAAACACAGGCAGGCAGGCAGGCACTCTCCTCTGCTCCCCACAAGTCCTCTCTCTTGCAATTTAAGCCAGATAGGGCTTCAGGGGGCAGCAAGTTGAGCAGGACAGGTGGAGGAAATGTTGGAGGGAGTGAGGGATGGTAGGATGAATGAAAGATAGAAAGTGTGCTTGTGCCTGAATGAATGGGCGGACAAGGTAAGCGCACACCACGCCTGCCGTCACCATCTCAGCAGCCAAGGGGGGGAGGAGGGCCAGCTCCTCTGCAGTGCCTGCTGTGACTGCTGCGGTCCTTGAACCCTGCTGGAAGCGATGGGCTAGACTGTCTCTCTCCCCCCAGTGCACACTATCTCAGCTGCCGGGGAGAGGACCAGCTCCTCCGCAGTGCCTGCCATGACTGCTGAGGTCCTTGGGCCCTGCTGGAGGCGATGGGCTAAACTGTCCCTTCCTCCCCAGTGCCTAGCAGGACTTCCTGCAGCAGCCCGATCATTGTGCATGGACGTTGTTGCCCCCTCAGCCACGTTGTTGCCCCCCCCACCTTGTAGCCCGGTGCATTTGCTACCACCTGCATCCCCTTAGCTACGGCACTGGCCAGTGGGGTTTTTTATTGGTTACTGATTTGTGGGTGAACTGTACCCCCAATTTATTTATTATATGTTAAAATAAATAACATATGCAGTTTACACCAACCCTAGTGTTAATGGGGTTTACACCAACCCTAGTGTTGCCACTGTATTTATGTTGTGCATGTGATATTGTCATTTATTCTGTGTGGTCTGGTACAGGAGGTGGTCCATTATGGGGGTGATGCAATGAGCTCTCACACTGGGTGGAGCAAACCCTAGGTGTGGTTCACTGGAATTTTCTTTTGAATGCTGTAATTTGAGTTCACACAATGATGTTTGGATCCAGGGTGTTTTGATGCCTTAACATCTAGCCTAGTCAATTTTCGCAAACTTCTGTGTTTCTGCCCAGGAAAAATAAAAAAAGGCCTTTGATAGATCTGAATTTTAGCTACCACACGAGGCGACAGGAGTGTGAACCATAATAGTGTCAGACAGCTGCATTGCTGGCACTCTGTGCCGGCTGAGTGTTAATTCTTTCCTGGCAACTGTCCAGGTATTTGGTGAACATGAAGCATTTTATCAGCCTAATTATTTTGGGAACGTGCCCTGATGGAAAAGTTTCCCAGTGAAATAGAAGGTACCAGATGGCAAATTCAAACACTGATAAAAGCGGGCATTTGACAAAGCCCTGTTTTCTCCTTTGTGCCTCCAAGGTGGTATGGGAAAGGGAAGCTTTCGTGTCTCAATACCTTCTCTCTGTTGGCTTCTGTTCTGCTTCCTTTGGTAAAAAATCCTTAGAAATTTTGGACTCTGCTTGCAGGAGCAAACCTACAGTAGTGTTTTGGGGGCATTTCTACCATTAAACTAGGAGGGTGTGGAGGCCCCAAAAGCTTCCTTTGAGCATGTCCCCTTGATGAATCCTACTGAACTTGGGTTACAGGCTCTGCCGAACAGAATGAGAGGTGGGGGGGGGGGTCTGAACCAACTTGAAGTGCACGGACCAGCTGTCTATCTCTGAGAGATCCATACTCCATTGAGGATGGCAACTGATGTGTCAATGTTGTCTCTACCCCCCCCCCATTCTAGATCAGGTTACCACCCCTGCTTTCTGATACCTTGACTTTCCCTTTCCTTCTATGACTTTTAAGTCAGTGGTTTTCAACCTTTTTCATCTCCTGGTACACTGAAAAGGTACTAAAATTGCCAGGACACACCATTCATTTTTTGACAATTGACAAGGCACACCATGCTGCTGGTGGGGGACTCATATCCCCCAATGGTCCTATTAATAAATGACCCTCCCCCAAACTCTCCCAGCACACCTGCAGTCCACAGAAAATTTGTGGCATACCAACGTTCACAGCACAGTGGTTGAAAATTGCTGCTTTTAAGTTGTCTCTTGAACAAAATCTGCCTTCTCCCTTGGATTCTTGTGTTTCTTCATCAGATTGCCAGTCTCTCTCTCCTCCCTTTGTTCCCATAGCAATTCCAGATTCTCTAGTCAGGCAATTTTTGTTAACTCTTCATTAGTAAGGTCTTATCCATGTGCACACACGTGTTAGGGAAATTGTGCAACTTGATAGTATCATAAGAACATAAGAAGAGCCCCTCTGGATCAGGCCAAAGGCTCATCTAGTCCAGCTTCCTGTATCTCACAGTGACCCACCAAATGCCCCAGGGAGCACACAAGACAACAAGACACAACCTGCATCCTGGTGCCCTCCCTGCATCTGGGACTGTCATGAGCAGTTTTCTGTTCATTCTTTATACTCATCTATGAGACTTCAAAACAAATCTCATTCCGGAGCTGGAAAAGTAGTAAGATAATAATAGCAAGGTTGATTTCAATGGTACTCTGGTCAGGCCTGATCATGCTGCAGGAGCACTCTATTTTTGAGTCAAAGAAGTATTTCTTTTGGAAGAAAGAACTGTGACTTATTGTATAAGCTGGAACTTTCTACTTTAATTGTGCTTCTCATTTTTCCGCCTAGGCTAAGATGGAGAGTCTATTTATAATCGAGAACAAGAATGGGTATTGATCAGATACTTTAGGAAAGCAGCATAAGGTTGCTGCTGCTTATTCATACGATATAAAAATGACTTTTCAAGTTTCTGAGAATGCAGATGCAAAATCAGATTCCCATTCATCTTGCCACATATTATAAATGATATTATCCAACCACCACCACCACCACCCCGCCAATTAAAGAAAGAAACAATGACAATGAACCCTGCTAACTGGTTAAGAGGCACTTTTTCAAGTGGGTGCTCCTCTTTTATTTAGCAGGGGGAGAGTAACTGGCCCACCTCACCCCAGCAGTGTCTTTTCTAGTGGCTTCTGCTGGTGTGGCATCTTTTTAGATTGTGAGCCCTTTTGGGACAGGGAGCCATTTAGTTATTGGATTTTTCTCTGTAAACCATTTTGTGAACTTTTAGTTGAAAAGCGGTATATAAATATTGTTAATAATAATAATATTGTACTAGGTTTTGTCAGTCTAGAGTTTCATGGCTCTAGTGCAGTGATTCCCAACCTGGGGTACATGTACTCCCAGGGGTACTTGCCAGGGCCTTTACGGGTACTTGAAAAAGAACTGAATAATGGCAGGAAAAGGTATTAGAATGCCTTGTGGGGCTGGCAAGGCAGGAAGGACGGCAGCTAGCTGGCTGCGAAAACCCCAGGATCCTAAGCTCCGTGTTGGGCTGCGTTGCCCGACACGAAACTCTTTGATTCTGCGGCAGCTCCAGAGCTGCCGCCAAAGCAAGTAGCCCCATTGCTGGACTACTTTCCTTACCCCGGGGAAGGGGACAAATGCTCCTTTCCCCTGAGGAGCCGCAGGTGGCTGCCCAATTGCTCTCAGGATGCCACGGCAGCCATTTTCGGCGCTGCAGCATCCCCGCGCTCTGGGTAGCTCAGGATTGGGCTGCCTCTCACTCACTTGCTCACTCACTCAGTGCATACGTAAGTTGCTTGTAACAAGTAGGGCTTCTGGCAGTGCACATCACTGCTTGTGCACCTTGTGGAGTATGTGCCAGGCTCACCAGGCTCTTGTCTTTTATTATAGGGTTTATCCAGCAACCTATTCATGAAGCATCCTCCTGATCAGTGCATGGCTGTCTTATCTTGATTGATTTTTTAAGTTGGCAGGCAGAGATCTGCTGAAACAGATCTCTACCATCACTTTTTTTTTAACCTTGTTACAATCCTCCCAGCGATATCTAAGATGGATGATTTTGCTCTTCAGTTGGTCTTTGTTCCAGCCATTAGTGCTACTGCACTGTTACTTCCATTCTCTCCTACCACATCCTGCTGCTACCCTCATACTGAAGTTCACTCAAAGTCGCCTTTAGCAATATATGAATGCATAGGGGATATTACACACACTTGTGTAAAAGGAGGAGCCACGCACTTCCATGGGGTTTGTCTTTCACAATGAAAGGTGACATTTTGGAGAACATGGACTTCTTGCAACAGACCAGTAAGGGGGGGAAAAAGGAGCATTTGGTACAAAAGTGGAATGCCACTACCCTAGTCAAAGAACTTTCAATCCATGACTGTACGTAGAACATGGTCCTCACTTAGCACTGATTTGTATGCAACTCCAGGAGAAAGATTGCAATGCAGATAGCTTACCTTAAATGGCACTTGCCACTTTAAACCAAAGCCACAGGTCCTTTACAAGGGAAACAGGTCACCCATCCACAAGCAAGTGAAAGTAGATTCTGCTTAACAGGGGTGCATTCCCCCCCCCAAACCGTTGTGCCAGCAGGGCAGGGCACCCACCGGGATGGGGAACAGCCCAAGCATGGCTGGGAGCCCAAATCTAGCCACCTGAAAGAGGTGGCTACAGAGAGCAGTCAGAATGGGAGCCCAAGTCTACCTGGCAGGTAGATCTGGGCTCCAAGTCTGGGCAAACCTTGGCCACAGAGGCCAAAGTTCAACCAGGAGCCCTGGTCTACCCACCTGGTTGACCTGGGTTCTGGAGTTAAGGTAGTGCTCATGCCCCCACAACCACTGGATCCGCCCCTGCCACTTAACTATTTCAGCCAAGAAAAAAAAAAAAAAAGCCATGGAACCTATAGGCCCATCTGGCATAAAGAAGATAAAATCTTCTCTTTTGCTCAGCAACATAAGCTATATTATCAGCAATCCAAAAGGCCAACAGCTCAAGCTCCAGACTTAAATATGAGATTTTAAAAAAACACACACACTGAACCCTGTTAAACTGCAGCACTGACATGCTACATCAACCACTGATCCAGCAAGACTCAGGGCTAAAATTCAAAACACAAGTGCAGAGAGAAAAATTCCTAAACCCAGAATTAAAACGCTACAGCTCCAAAGACCCCACCCCCCAGGATGTAGAGTTGACAGCCTCTACACCACCAGTAAAGGTTGTCCCAAGGCAACTTTTAGAGAAGACAACAATGGAGGGACCAAACAAAAAATACTCCTGAAGGGTGGCAAAAGCATGCAAGCCTCAATGGCCTAATAAACACTGCCCCAGCTCAAACCAGCCAATGACTTGCTGCCACCACACTTCTTCATCTGGGCGTAAAACATGCTCCTGGTGCCATAGCACATGGAGCAGGAGAATTTGAAACATAACATGCCTAGCCAGACGAATGAAGGAAATGGACCAAAAATTACTATTACTCTGGGATAATATATGTGATGTATTTACATTTCTAAAAAAAATTAACAGTAATTAAACAATGCTGCTTGGCAGGCAGTGCACTCCTGGGTGATTATCTTGAGCCTCAGGGGGTATGAAAGCCACAAAACTGAAGGCCATAAATTAACCACCCAAGATGGGTAATAAAAATAATCCAGATATTCATAACCTGGGGGGTGCCTGGCTGCTGTTATGAAATGGGAAATGATACATAAATACCAAACTCCATTTTGGACCCCTGCATTTACTTTGGGCACTAAACACAGCGGGGTAATCTTTGTGACAGCCCATCAAAGGGTTCTAACTGTGCTTTGTGGCTCCAAAATCATTGTACAAGAATTTTTAATATTTTTTTTGCATTTAATTACACACTGTAGCTTGCATCTTGGAGTATGCAACTATACAGGAAACATGGTGAATGGAAAGAAAGAAGCCAACAACCTTTATGAGCTATTCAGTGGTTCCGTTGCCCATCTTCCAAGGAGCTTATATTAGCACATGTTGGGATATGTCATGTGTTTCGCAATCCAATCTTGCACTGGAACAGGCCGGCCAGGAGGCCTGCGCTGTATCCAGCACATGATTGGGGCCCAAAGCGGCTCAGCCGGAAACAAAAGTTAACCACTTCCTCTTACCCCCAGGTAAGCCACCATGGCCCCAATGGGTCTCCTTGAACTTCGCCACCTCAGGAGGTGGCATAAGTCCAAGGACAGCAGAATGGCTTGCAGCCACTCCGCCCTGCTTGGGGAACAGGGTTGGGATCTGGCATAACAGCTGGGTCCTAGCCCCGCCTCCCGCTCCCTGCCCACCTGCCCTGAGGACTGCCCTCTGCCTGCCCTCCCCCCACCCCAGAACACCTTCCCCCCACCTCCTCCCCGCCCTCCCCAGATCCTTGCATCAGTCAAGCTCAGCTGACACAACCCTCCCTGCCCGAATTGGCATGGAGGCTGGATTCAGCTTCCATGGGCTGGCGTGCATCCCTGCACCAGCCCAGTTGACTCTCAAAGTGGAGCAAACGTGCTTTACGGCACATTTGCAACCCTCCTGGGCTGGCGGAAGGCCCAAGGTGCAGTCAGGATTGTGCCCTTAATCATCACAGTAACCCTGTGAGGCAACACAGATTGAGAGACAGTGGTTTGCTCAGTGGGCTTCATGGCAGAGCAGAGATTTGAACTAAACCAAATCTTTCTAACTCAACATTCTCATGCAGCCATTTTCAACCTTTTTCATGAGGGGGGACATGATTGAGACATACACTGCATACAGCACTGGATGCAGGGAGAGTTTGTGGCTTGTAGTTGGAGAAAGAGTGGAGGAGGGAGAGGAGACTTGCTGGCTAAACAGACTTGCTGGCTTTCTGGTTAACTGACCTACTGGCCTGTTAACTCATGGACTAACTCACGGTTCTGCTTATTGGGCTGACTCTCTGGCTAACTGACTTAGGGCGCAATCCTAACCAACTTCCCAGCACTGGCATAGCTGTGCCAGTGGGGCATGTGCTGCATTATTATTATTAACAGTATTTATATACTGCTTTTCAACTAAAAGTTCACAAAGCGGTTTACAGAGAAAAATCCAATAACTAAATGGCTCCCTGTCCCAAAAGGGCTCACAATCTAAAAAGATGCAAATGAATACCAGCAAACAGCCACTAGAACAGACAGTGCTGGGGTGAGGTGGGCCAGTTACTCTCCCCCTGCTAAAAAAAAGGAGCACCCACTTGAAAAAGTGCCTCTTACCCAATTAGCAGGGGTTAAACTGCATCCTGTAGTTGGGGGCAGTCATGGAGACCTCCTCAAGGTGAGGCAATGTTTGTTCCCTTACATCGGAGTTGCATTGCCCTTATGTCAGTGCTGGAAAGTTGGTTAGGATTGTGGCCTTACTGGCTGTTAACTCTTGGACTGAACCAAAACTCTGCTAATGAACCAACTGACTAGCTAATGACTTACTGGACTTTTTTGGGCTCGTCCATAAGTCGACCCCACAGATAAGTCGAGGGCAGGTTTTGAGCCAGCAATCATGGAATTTTCTATGACCCTTGGATAAGTCGGGTGTTAAACTTAGGGGGGTGTCTGACTATAGTTTTGTCTGATTTTACCTGAGGCCAGATCCTGAAAAATAACCTACCACTAATTGTTACCTAAGAACTGTATAATTTATTAAAAACACAGTAAAAAATCATAAGATACATTTTTATTCTTTTTTAAATTCTGGTCTTCACCACCTTTTTATAAACACTATCAGAGGAAGTGCACTGTAAACAACATACCAGTGGTTCCCAACCTGGTATTCATGTACTCCCAGGGCCACTCAACAGGACCTTTAGGGGTACTTGAAAAAGAATGGAATAATGGCCAAAAAGGCAAGCCATGCTCCAGAATGCCTTGGAAGGACCAGCACGGCAGGAAGGGAGGTAGCTAGTTGGCTGTGAAAGCCCCACCAATTGCTCGTTTTTGGTCATCAATTCATGTATGAACCAGTGATTGAAAACCAGCACAGTTAAAAAGCTGAAACATAATATGGAAAGTGATCAGTCACCTAGAATTTCTCAGCACACTTCTGGTGCAAAACAGTGCAAAGGCAGAGTCTTCTGTACTTCAAGCAGATAAAAAGAGAAAACACTGTGATGAATACATGAAGTCTGGGCTTTCATATGGGGGAGATGAGGGCTTGTCTTACTAATTACAAACATTTTGCTAATAGGAAGGGTACAATTTATGGAAATGGGCTGCCAAGGGATATGCCAGTGAAAAAGGTTGAACCATGAATCAATTCCACCTTTAAGGTGCCTGGTGTGTTAAGCCAGAAGCTCTACATACAACCCATAACACATAACTGGGAGTGTGCAGTTCAATTCACAGCAGAGAGATGCAGCTGCATATATTTGCAGCCCTTTTTACTCAGAAGTAGACCCACTGCTTTCCATGGCTGTTATTCTGAAGTCAGGGTGCACTGAATTGTAGCCTGGGAAGGAGGGTCCCAAAACAGACCTGCTTTGCAAGCATTTGCCCAGCAGAACCAGAACCAGGCTGCAGCAGAAGGAAGGAGACTTTGGCTGGGATTTCCCAGTTGCCGTAGAAAGGATCTCTGCCCTGCCTGCCTGGTGCCTGCCTGCTGCTTGAGAAACTTGGCGCCTGCCTGCCTGCTGCTTGAGAAAGGAAACTGTTCAGAGTGGAAAGGCTCTGCCCTCTGATTGACCCGGAGATCAGGCAAAGTGAGAATTGGAGCTTGGTTACTTGGCAAAAATTTCACGCACTATACGTGAGTCTCTACGGTACCTATGTTTAGGGCTATGTTAAGGATGGATTTTTTTCCCCCCAAATAGAAATAGCACTCAAGGTGGTGGTGGGGTTAGTGGTAGGACCGCTTTATGCAGGGAGGAATATTTAGCCATTCACCTTTGTACCAATGGATGCTTTTCTCCCAAGGCTAATGGCAGCTTCAGGGGCACCATTTTATTGTCAGAGCAGGAAAGGATTAAACACCTCATCCAGGATTAAATAATCCCTATACACTGTGGTTCCAATTGTGAACTCGTCACCCTGTCCCCCCCCCCCACTACAGTTCAGCTTAGAAAAAACCAGGCACATCAGGGTTAAACAGCACATTTATTGTAGCATAGAGTTTGCCCCCCCCCCATAATATATCCATTTTTTAAAAAAATGGATATCTGAATCCTATACACTTTTCCCACTGCCATCGAAATGGGAACAGAATGAAGAAATGACTGATTTAAATAACATGCTTGACCTTTTTTAGAGCCTCTGCCCATTGTTCTCTTGTTCCACTGTTCTAGAAGTAAGGCATTTTAAATATGTTTTAAGCATAACACTATAGCACTTTCTCTTCCTATTTGCATAATAATGATGCAATCAAATTGTCAGCCACTAATGTGTGATTATGCTGTCCTTTCAAACAGTCATTCACATAATCAGTAATGTCCTTTTTTTGTATCCAGAGAAAAAAGGGGGGGGGTGTTTACTTTCTTGGCTATTTCTTTTGAATTAGAAACAAAAACATCAGGTTAGCTAGATGTCTGTATTCTGAATAATGGGAAAATATTCCCTTCTTCACGTTGTGGAAGGGAAAAAGGTCAGTAATGCCAAAAGAAAGCTTCAAAGCAAACAATGACCAAAGAAAATAACCATGACTCTAAAGGCCCAATACTATCCAATTTTCCAGTGCCAGTACAGCCGTACCAACGTGGTACATCCTGTGGTAGGAAGGCAGTCACAGTGGCCTCCTCAAGCTAAAGGAACAATTGATCCTTTTCCTCGGGGCTGCATTGCAGCTGCACCAGTGCTGGAAAGTTGGATAGGATTGAGCCCCAATGCAGCTGTTTTAGGGCTGTTTCACATCCAAGGGTATTTTTATATTTTTTAAAAAATCTTGTTGATTATATTACAGTCCTATTTTAAGTTACTTATCATAGGCCAACCCTAACTGGGCTGCCAGCAAGTGGAATGCAAATCTTGCCAGCCTAAGTACCAGCCCACCAGAAGTAATGTTCTGCCGACAGGCTGGCACTTCTGCCAGTGACTGCAGAGGCTGCCGGCACAATTGATGGCAACCATGCACACTCGCTGGCAGCAAGGACTTCATGCATCAGAGCCACTCAGGCAACTGGATGGGATGGGGTGGGCGGGCAGATTATCTTTTTATTGCATTGTAAGATTAAGGGCGCAATCCTAACCCACTTTCCAGCACCGACATAAAGGCAATGCAGCTCCAAGGTAAGGGAACAAACATTCCTTTACTTTGAGGAGACCTCCCTGAGTACCAGGCAACTGCAGGACAAAGGCTCATTGGCACTGCTATGCCAGTGCTAGAAAGTTGGTGAGGATATGGGCCTAAATTCTTTCATTGCTTTATTTCTTATGTAAATGCAAATACTTTATTGCATTTTTTTTTTCTCATCAGTTTTTTCTCTTGTTCATTGTAGATTGGGCCCCAGAAACTTGTTGGCACAGAAAGAACTGAATCACATGGCTGCAGTAGCTTTCCTTTCCACTGCAAAGGAAAAGGAAATCAAAGCCTTTCTTCTTTCAGATCTGAAAAGATTATTTGAGCTGTGCCTGAAAGAGTGGCTTGTCGAAAGCGGGCACATCGTTCGGTGTTATTTAATAGAAGTGATATGTCATCTCTTGCGCACAAGGTATTGTGAAACGGATTGTCAGCACTGAAGTGGCCGCCAAATCCGAATTCATTGGATACCTTTCTGACAAAGGCATCTGAAGTCTTTCTCTGCCCATGCAACTAGAGCATCCTTCTGACACCATTTATCAGGATCAGTATGAACTGAACTGCCATCCGGAAGAATTCAAGATTGGATTGCTCTCTGCCTGCTAAGGTAAACCTCTCATTTAACGGTATGGACTTGTTTAGAACACTCATGCAACAGCTGCCCATCCATCTCCGTCTTGCTGCCAAATTTTGCAAATAGCAGAACGTAGCAGTGGGAGTTTAGCTTTGCCCTGGTACCCTGCCTCCTTAAATGACATGGGACCAGATATAGTGGGAGTATGGGCCAGTTGATTGATAAGCATCAATCAAATATGCAGTGGATCCTATCTAAGGGGCTCCTCCCCCATAGGTGCAGGCAGCTACCCTGAAGGAGACAAGAATCCTGTAATTTCCCCCATGGGTGTTACCACCCTGGCTCAAACCTGGGATAGCCAAAGGTCAACCCAGCTTCTCCACCCTAACCCCTGGAAAGGCAGCTGAATTGTTCAGCCCACCCCGAGCCAAACAGCCTTGGAGACAGGCCTCCCAACTGGAGCCCATGGAGCAACAGGATGCATTCCAGAACCAGGCAGCCTTTTGAGACTGGCACTGTTTTCTCAGTCAGTAACATAGCCGGGGGGGGGGCAAAAAGGTAAGTACTGGAGTTGCCACAACTCACCACATACGCAGCCCCTCCCACTCACTGTCAGAGCCATTCTGGACAGGGATGGCAATCTGCAGGTGCTTGCTGAACCAAATGGTGTCTTCTGCGTATTGCTGTCACTGCCTCGAATGGCTCCAATGGCAAATGGGAGGGGTCACTTACAAGGTGTGTTGTGCCACTTGCAGTACTTACTGTTCCCCCCCAGCTATGCTACTGTCCTCAGTGACTTTTGTTCACCTCAAGGTACACACCAAATCCCAAACCTGAGTCCCTGTCCGGCACTGTTCCTGCCAGAGTGGCCACCTGGCTATACTCCATTTTGAAAAAAATCTGGGGCAGGCAGAAAAGAATCCTGCATTGTTTTCTGAAGTCTAGTAGGAGTCTTCTCCTTATTTCTGCTCTACCTTAGCAAAGACCAGGGCTTTTTTTCTAATGGAACGCGGGGGGACGGAGTTCCGGCACCTTTTTGCAGGGGCCCCTCCCCTTCGGAGGCATTCCAGGAGGGCAGGGAGCAAAACAGAGGCAGAATAGACAGGCACAGGATTGGACTCCAAGGCTGCCATCCTATCCACAGTAAGACCCATTCACTAAAGTGGACTTCTGAGTAGACATGCATAGGATTGGGCTCTTAGGCTGCAATCCTAGGCACTTTCCTGGGAGTAAGCTCCATTGACTAGAACGAGACTTACTTCAGAGTAGACATACTTATGATTGGGCTCTTAATCCTGGCAGAGATATATATCTGCTAAGGGCAGGTGAAAAGGGATTCTATGTGTGTACAATATGCTGTCCAGCCTTGCCAGAGATCTTCCTCGTCCTTCCCCCACAAGCATGCCCTCCGCCAGCCAGCGTTTGCAGCTCCTCTCCAGCAATGCACAGCAGCTGCTCAGGGCAGCAGAGAACATACAATTGCATGCCAAGCGCCTTCCCAAAGACACAGAATATTCTGATAACTGAATTAAACCATATTTAATCGCTTGTTTGCAAACGTAGCTATTTCTATGTGCACCTAAGGACCCCTCTCATGTAAGAATTCCTTTTTTGTTCTTACTCCCACAGTTGCTTAGAGTAATTTTACTACATGGAACTCATGTAAGCCATTTTTTGGAATCCATTCACTGCTTCCTCACCTCGAAGTAGTGCCACACTACATACTACTTGCTACAAGTGCACCTGTATAGTATTTTTCCCCATGTGTAGAAAAAATAGCTAGGGGGAAGGGGATGTGGAGATTGACAGCCCAATCCTATGCATGTCTACCCAGAAGTAAGTTCATCTTTAGGGGGGAAGCACATAAAAAATATTTTATTTCTCCAATAAAAAATGGTTTAAAAATAAATAAATAAATAAATAAATAAATAAATAAAAGATTAACAAGTTGTGAGTTCCTGCACCTTTTTTTCCACAAAAAAGTGGGGGTTTTTTGTACAAAAAAAAGTGTACAACCACTGTTGTACAAGAGAGTTTTGTGTATGTTTTAGGGAATGCACTCTGTTCATAGAGGGTGACGGTGAGGGCCCCCAATAATATACCCCAGAATTCTTTACAGTGTGCTGGTCTTCAGTGATAAGTTTCTTTGGCAGACATGTTAGTATGGAAAAGTTTCTCTCCAGGAAAAGAGGTTTGAAAAAAATACTGCTTTAGATCTGTACATTTTAAAGGCGATAAGCCTGGAAGATTGGTGCCTGCAGTGAATGTGGACGTGCACCTCAATTCTCATCTTGCCTCCATTTCACTTTATGAAGACATCTGATGTGGACAGGGAGATGTGCCCCCATCCATGACCACTAAGTGCAGACCACAAATCATGACTAGACCAGAACAAGGACACTTTGATCTTCCCAAGAGTGAATAGGCTGGGGATTGAATCCTTTGTGAAGTGTTTTTTTTCTGGCCTTTTTTTTTTTTACATTGAACCCAAATCGATTGTGCTCCACTATCTTTCCAAATATTCCCCATATGCCAGCCTTCAGTAACAGCTGTATATCCTAGTTGCTTTTGACTACTGATCAAGAGCAGGTGCAGAAGGGGCATAGCGGGACGTGGCACCCACATTCTGCTTTGAAATGCAAAATTCAAAGCGTTTGCTTTATCCATGAAAAGCTCCTCTTTATTAATGTTAATTAAATGGCTCAATGCATAAACCAAGTCTGGAAAGGCTACAGAGGGAGGCCAAGTGCCGGAAGAGTTTTTAAAGCTTGCTCCCAGGGGAGGAAAAACTGAACACCGTTTATGGGAGTGTAAAATCTTCCTGAAGCAAATGCCACTATGAACGGCTTGGTGTTGTCTTCAGCCAGAAGAATCAGTCTTCCCAATGGCAGTCAACAGGGGCAGCTAAAGAATACTTGCCTGGGGAGCCACATAAGGAATTATCTGAACATAAAATGCATCATATAGAACCAGAGAAGTCCTGTGCCCACCCCAACCCCATTAAGGAGGTCCATAGTACATTGTTGCGCATAGCCAAGAACCACCTGCCATACTGTGGGATGTGACTTGTAGTGCTAGTTGGAAACTTTAGCACTATTTTAAAGCAGCAGGTCTTGACCCTGCTCCACAGGGTAGGGAAGAAGAACTTCAGCCTCCTGTGTAACTGCAGTTGTTGGGAAACCATGCTCTTGCGATCACATTTTTGCGAGCACAGAAATAGTTGCTAAAGTGATTGTATCTGTGATCTGCTGGTTCATGGGATGTTGGTTTCCACATGTGAGAGTTCGGACAAGGGGAGGTTCATTGTTGTTTATGTTTTAGTCAAAACGCAGATTAAGGGCGCAATCCTAACCAACTGTCCAGCACTGACATAGCTGTGCCAATGTGGTGTGCACTGCATCCTGCAGTAGGGAGGTAGTCAAGGGGGTCTCCTCAAGCTTAGGGCATGTTTGTTGCCTTACTTTAGAGGCTGAATTGCGGCTACGTCAGTGCTGGAAAGTTGGTTAGGATTGCGCCCTATGTCAACAAGGTCTTAATCATTATTGAGAGTTGAGTAAAAAAAAGCTGGAAGTCATATTGATGTTAGGAAGCTGGGAATGGATTGTTTTCTGTTTGTTTGCAAAGTCTATTATTTACACTTAATTACTTGCAATAGCATGTATCTCAGAATAAGTGGACTGTGGATTGTGTCCTCTATTAAGAGCCTGATCCTAACTGGGCTGCCAACCTAAGTGCTGGCCTAGTGGTAGAAGTGACTTTCTGCTGTCAGACCAGCACTTGCACTGGTGAACACAGAGAGTGCTAGTGGTCATGTGCACTTGCCAATGGTGAGGACCCCATCTGCTGGCGTCAGTAAAGCAGAGGTGGGAGTGGGGGTAGATGGAATGGGACAGAGATTGAGACCTCAGAGAGGTGTGTCATGGCAGATTGATGGGAGATATTGGCAGTGATGGCTCCGACAATGTCCTCCACTTCATTTTGGCTCCAACATATCCCCTTGCCTTTACACAGACTTGCACCAGCTAAAGAGCTGGTGCAGATCTGAGTAGACCTATAGAGGCCCATAGGGAAGAGGAGTAAGGTACATGAATGGTCTCTGGCCACCTGTGGGATGCAGAGGAGCTTGTGCTGGCATCACTGCACCCTGGGGGCAGCTTTTAATTAGGATTGGGTCCTAACTAGATTTAGTCACAGCAAAGGAAAAAAGTCAATGCTGCTTTATGATTCCCAAGAGTCACACATTTATTCAGTTATACTAACATAAATTAAAATGCAAAAGATTTAATAACCTCAATGCTTTGGCACTAACCTTTAAACTAATTTATGGGCTTTTTTTTTACTGACTGAATCATTTGCTTCTGGGAGCTGTAAGAATTCACAGATCCCCCCCCCCCTTTTCTGTTTGGTAAATACAACCAGCTTCCTCCTGAGAAAATTACAATAGAGAAAGATCTCCTAAGATGTGCCACTTTGTTAAATCCCTATTCATTTTCAGAATAACTGCAACTCCCAGGAGTAAAGCAATTAGGAAAATGGATGCCTGAATTCAGTTTTCAGAACATATGGATGTTTTTGGTACCAAGGACTACACTGGTAACTGAATTAAAGTTGTGTCTTGATTTGCATTACCAAATGGATTTTTGTAATTAACAACAACAACATTATTTATATACCGCTTTTCAACCAAAAAGTTCACAAAGCTGTTTACAGAGAAAAATCAAATAATGAATGGCTCCCTGTCCCAAAAGGGCTCACAATCTAAAAAGATGCAAAAGAACGCCAGCAGACAGCCACTAGAACAGACACTGCTGGGGTGAGGTGGTTGAGTTACTCTCCCCCTGCTAAGAAGAGGAGCACCCACTTGTAAAAGTGCCTCTTACCCAGTTAGCAGGGGTAATTCTGAACTCGTATACACTTCGTAATGGGTCATACCGGAGCACTGCAGTAATAGGAGATGAGTGTATGATCCATCACCTTCTCTCACAGATGCATGGGGAAAATGGACATTGCATCGACCCTCCACTGTGCAGATACATAAGAACATAAGAACAGCCCCACTGGATCAGGCCATAGGCCCATCTAGTCCAGCTTCCTGTATCTCACAGCGGCCCACCAAATGCCCCAGGGAGCACACCAGATAACAAGAGACCTCATCCTGGTGCCCTCCCTTGCATCTGGCATTCTGACATAACCCATTTCTAAAATCAGGAGGTTGCGCATACACATCATGGCTTGTACCCCATAATGGATTTTTCCTCCAGAAACTTGTCCAATCCCCTTTTAAAGGCGTCCAGGCCAGACGCCATCACCACATCCTGTGGCAAGGAGTTCCACAGACCAACCACACGCTGAGTAAAGAAATATTTCCTTTTGTCTGTTCTAACTCTCCCAACACTCAATTTTAGTGGATGTCCCCTGGTTCTGGTGTTATGTGAGAGTGTAAAGAGCATCTCCCTATCCACTCTGTCCATCCCCTGCATAATTTTGTATGTCTCAATCATGTCCCCCCTCAGGCGTCTCTTTTCTAGGCTGAAGAGGCCCAAACGCCGTAGCCTTTCCTCATAAGGAAGGTGCCCCAGCCCCGTAATCATCTTAGTCGCTCTCTTTTGCACCTTTTCCATTTCCATTATGTCTTTTTTGAGATGCGGCGACCAGAACTGGGCACAATACTTCAGGTGTGGCCTTACCATAGATTTGTACAACGGCATTATAATATTAGCCGTTTTGTTCTCAATACCCTTCCTAATGATCCACTGAAGATCAGATCAGTTCTTCTTTCAAAAGGAGGTCTGCATATGCCGCGTAGATATGCATTTGGCCATTTGTGTTCTTCCTAGAGTCCCAACTGCAAGTGGGAAAAGTAAGTCCGATGGCAGAAGAGGCAGAATGGGGGAAGGGAGCAGTTGAAATGGGGGAGTTTCCAAGCAGAGAGGGGGCAGGGAAGGAGGTGAATCAGGGTGGGATAAGTGGCACTCACCCATGTCCATATCCTAGGCCCTTTCGACTCCCTTTCTGCCGCTGTTGCATGCCTTGACTTATACCTGCAAAATAGCAGGCACAGGCCCAGATCTGAGGAGTCCCATAGCAACAGTGGAGGCTTTCCCTAGGGTAAGTGACAATAGTTCACCAATGCCAAGGAGTCCTTTCCAACCTCTCCCTCACTGATGCAGTGCATACTCTGTTGGTGTGGCTGCATTGGGGAGAGGGGTTTTGGTAGGACTGGACTGAATGTCTTATGGGGAGGCAATATGCAGCCAAAGTAGTGCAACGTTAGATTTGTTCACTTGCAAGGGAACAGGGGCCCAAAATTTTTTTATTGTCAGCGACTGCTGAACCCTTCTGTGTGCAAGTTCACAGTGCAGGCAGTGACGAGTGAGACTGAGGACCTGATCCAGTGCTGTGTGCGCCAGCTGATCACTGGCACGCACGGTTGCAAATGTGCCGTAAGGGTGGGGAGAAGGTGTGGCATGAAGAGGGAGCTGGGCAGGAGGGGGGCAGGTGGGATCCGTGGAGCTACTTCCCCTGAGGAGCTGCTGTGGGCTGCCTGATTCAAGTTGGTTGCCGCGGTAGCCATTTAGGTACCGCAGCAACCTTGTGCGCCAGGCAGCTCAGATTTGGGCTGCCTGGCTGTAATCCTATAACACATTCCTGGGAGTAAACCCCTCTGAATGCAATGGGACTTACTTCTGAGTAGACACACATAGGATTGTGTTGTGATTTGATGTTTGGAACCTAAGTGTGGTCACCCATCCTGGTTAAGAGTGGGAATTTTGCCATTTTGGTTTTGGCAGATTACATGAAAAGGTGGAGTTGGGTTAACTAGTTATTGCAAACCAGACCACAGTTAACCCATAATTTGCATCTTAATTCGTGCCCTGGAGGTATGGGGCAAGTATCTCAACAAGCACTTTTTCACTGTGCAAACGCATTTGGATTTATAATTACCTACTAAGAGGTTTCCTTATGTCTGCAGAAGCATCCTCCAGATGTTCTTTGGGTGTTTTAGTCAGCAATATGGTAATGAAGAAGCATTCACATCAAACACTCTAACAGGTGCAGTTTGAACCAACAGGTGTAACATCACGCATTAATATATGCATGAGGGAACAATTGAGCACCACCAACCTTTCATATGGAACAGCCCGGAAAGCACCAGAGAGGTGGAATAGCGGCAGCAGGTGCTAAATTGCTGCAAGTTGTCATTCCAAGATGAAATGAAGATAAATAAGTGCCTGCAAATTTTCTTTGGGTCTCCTCACAATTACACAGATTGTGAATAAATAGCACAGAGGCAGAACCAGAATATTCACTTTTTTAAAGCCATGCCTAGTGGTTGAGCTTTCTAAACTTTTGTGCAGAATTTTATTTCTACCTAAAGTTGTGGTTCCCAAACAGTTTAGCATTGGGACCCACTTTTTAAAATGACACTTTATCGACCCACCTAGGTTTGCCAGACTTTATACAAAAGAGTTCAAGAAAGAAATAATATTTTGTTTATAATAAGCAGAAGAAAGACCCTCAGACATTTATCTCCCTATATTGAAACATGCTTGCAAACTGTAGGAGCTGAGCTCCTTGCAAGGCAATTAGCAACTACAGTATACGATTTTTGAATAGACTCAGGGCTTGTGACAATTAGTTATCTGATCTTTCCATCGCCCTTTGGCGACCCAACAAAAATCATGTTGTGACCCACCAGTGGATCCTGACCCAGTTTGGAACCATTGTCCTAAAAGGATATTCACAAGTTCAAGCAGACTTAGGGCCCAATCCAGTGATGGGATTCAGCAGGTTCTCACCTATTCTATAGAACCCCTACCTAATCCAACTGTTGGTTCTAAGAACCGTTTGTTGGCCAGGGAGCTTGCACCTTGAAATGTTAGGGCTAACCCTCCTGGGGGCAGCAGCCGTGTGGGGCCAACCCATCCCGGGGGAAAGGGGGTTGCTCCCAGCAGGTGCCGAGGCTGCTGGGGCTGAAGGGGCGAGCCGCACGCAGCAGCCAACTGGAGTCTCCCGTGACGCGGCTGCTGCTCACCAACCCTTGCGAGCTCGCTTTCGCAGCTCCTGCAAAAGGGCGCGAATGGCCGGCGCGCCCACAGATGCAGCCTGCTGAGGAGGGCAAGAGAAGCAGCCCAGCTGCCCGCCCCACGCCTCCCCTCCCTGGCCAACTGGCGAGTAGACTGCTCTTGCGCCTGGAGGCTCCTTGGGCTCAGCTCTCCCGGTGGGTCGGGGGTGCGGGCGGGACGAAGAGGAGCAGCTCCTGCCAAACATTACTTCATTAAGGGAACAATCCTATGCAGGTCTTCTCAGAAGTAAGTCCTATTGTGTTCAATGGGTCTTACTCCCAGGAAAGTGTGGATAGGATTGAAGCCTTTGAGCAGAATCCTATGCATATCTACTCAGAAGTAAATCTCATTATAGCCAATGGGGCTTATTCCCAGGAAAGTGGAAGTAGGATTGCAGCCTTAGGGCACAATCCTATGCATGTCTACTCAGAAGTAAGTCCTATTGTGCTCAGTGAGGCTTTCTCCTAGCACCTGTGCAGTCACAATGCAGCCCTGAGGTAAGGGAACAAATGTTCCCTGCCCCCCACCACAGGATGCAGTGCATGCGCTATTGGTACAACTGCACTGGCACTGGAAAATTGGATAGGATTGGGTCCTAAGTCCTCTTAACTGTAACTTTCCAGCACCAAGTCCTGGAGGTCTCCTTGTGACAAGGGAATGTTTGTTCCCTTACCTCGGGACTGCAGTGTGGCTGCATTGGCTCTGGAAAGTTGGATAGCCCTTAGGCTGCAATCCTACTCACACCTGGGAAGCAAGCCCAATTGACTATATAATGTGATTTACTCCTGTGTAGGCTTGCATAGGATTGGGCTGCTATTCCCAGGTAAGTGTGCTGAGGATGGTACAGTTAGCATTTGCTCCTTCTCTAGCAGAAAAGTTCCTTTAGGTTATTCCCCCCCCCCCCCTGGCAGGCTGACTAGAAACTGAAGATTTTTTGAACAAGTTTGCAAATTGGGTTTAGGTTTTATCACCTAATGAAGGAGAACTGGAGAAGCACCGGGAAGAACTTGTGATCAGGGTGAACCTCAAAGCCTGCAAGGCTTGTGACATGTGCTGTTAATTTTCATTTTTAGGCTGGGTTGTGGGTGCTTGGGCACCTACACAGCTGCAACACTTTCGAAGGACTGTGGTGGGGAGGTTCTGCCTCACCTGCCTTCCCACCCACTGCAGGCCCCTGCTTTGCACTCCCTGGTCAGTAGCAGCTGTCAAACTTGTGGGAGAATCACCACTAGAGTAGACCAAAGTGATGGGTATCTGCTGTTGCCTGTCGGAAAGCGACCTAGAAGAACAGTCCCCTCATAGTACCTTTTTGTTCATTAGTGAAACTGTCCTTCAAGGCTGCCATTCTCTCTCAAACCCTGGAAGTCAACAACTCCCCTTGAACTTGTTGGGCTTCTGAGTAGATGTGCATTGGATTGCAGAGTTGGAAGTTGGAGGGGGAAGCTTTAGAGTTCACTGGAATTCTTTTTGGGGCTGGGTGGTAAAAGCAATAGAGCAGCATTTCTCAACCAGTAGTACTCATACCACCAGTGGTACTTGAGGTGGTGCCCAGTGGTACTCATGGCAGGACCCCCCCCCCCACACCTCCACTGCCTGGCAGTGAGACCAGCAATACGATGCAACAAACAGTGGTAGGAGGCTCAGTTCTGCTTTTCTTGCACTCAAAAAAGCCCTCCCATCTACCCTGGGAGCCCAATCCTATGCATGCCTACTCAGAAGTAAGTTCCATTATAGTCAATGGTACTTACTACCAGGAAAAAGTGGATAGGACTGTAGCCTGAGCCTCTTTGTTTTTTGCATCATATCTGGCCTCTTAGTATGGAAATAACTGGTGATAAAGTCATTCCAGTTACTTCCAGTTGTACTTCCCAGAGGTGGGCCATGCAAAATGGTACAGCGGGCGAGAGGCAGATGCTGAGGAATGCTGTAATAGAACAAAAAAGAAGGGGAGATGTAAAGATGTTACTATGCTGTTGTTGCTTTTGGTTGATGATGAGGTGTCACACTATGTGCTCAGTGCTCTTTTGCTGACCAGATGTTCACCACTAAAAGTGAACCAGATCCTTGAGAGGATTGACTGCTCTGGTAAAAATCACCAAGTTCCCACTGAGAAGGAAGGTGGCCCAGCTCAAAGCCCAGTGCAGCAAGTTGGTTTGTGCAGATGTGAAGGTGCTATGCTGCTGTGGTGTCTCCAGAGGTTGGTAACCTGGAGCCCTGGCAGTTCCCACCTCCTCTTCTTGGTGCCTTCCTTATTTCACTATACAACTGCCTTGAGAATTCAAGAAAAAATGTCCATTTGAAGTGTGCATTTCAGCCACATGTTTATCCTCCTTGGAAACTAGTGGCCAGAGGCCTGTAAGTATGACTATAGAGGACAGAATTGCAGCCTTGCAATTTGGATTTAGACATTGGGTTAAAGTTGCAGTAACTTGGTTAAAGTGACAGTGCAATCCTATGACTGTCTACTCAGAAGTAAGTCCCATTATGTTCAATGGAACTTACTCCCAGGAAAGTGTGTACTGTACAGTATAGGAGCGTAGCCATAGTCTTTCAACTTTCTTTGCGGCAGACAATTGAAGCTGAGTTGCTCATTGCTCATTAGGACATAGAACCTGTTGTTAATTTATTTGAATCCCACCACTGGCCCAATCCTATCCAACTTTCCAGTGCTGATGCAGCTGTGCTAATGGGACATGTGCTTCATCCTGCAGTGGGGGGGGGGCAGTCACTGAGGCCTCCTCAAGGTGAGGGAACATTTGTTCCCTTACCTCAGGGCTGCATTATGGCTGCACTAAAGTTAGAAAGTTGGATAGGATTGAGCCCTCACTCAGTCAGAGTTACCTCTAGGGCAGGGGTGTCCAAAGTTTTTGGCAGGAGGGCCACATCAGCTCTCTGACACTGTGTCGGGGGCCGGGGAAAAAAAGAATTAATTTACATTTAAAATTTGAATAAATTTACATAAGTTTACGTAAATGAATATATTAAAGACGAACTTATATGAATGAATGAAGGTCTTGCAATAGCTCAAGGCCTATAAAAGGCCTTGCACAAAACAAGGCTGGCCTTTCCTTTGCTGCCGCTACTGCATCACAGACGTGAAACAGCAAGAAGTGGAGGGAGCCCTCATCCCGCAACTCATGCGAGCGGTCAAACAGTCGCCCTCACGGTGAGAGCAGTTGCGTCGGGCCAGTGAGGGCTCCCACATATCTCTGGAGGGCCAGAGGCTCATTGGAGACTGGAGGCTTCCTGAGGGCTGCCAAGAGACCTCGAGGGCCACATGTGGCCCCAGGGCCGGGGTTTGGGCACCCCTGCTCTAGGGGAACTTTATCTTAGCTCTTATATTTTGCCACACTTCACCCATCCAGCTTTGCATCCTGAATCATCCTGAAGGTCTCCTGCTCCTAAAAATGACTTTGCTCTTTCTCCTTTACCATCCCTTATACCTGGAATCGCTTCTCTGAAAACCTTCAAGATGCTTCCTCACTGAAGACCTTCCATTCCCATGTGCACACCCACCTGTTCCAGGAAGTCTTCCGCACCATATCTTAGCCCCTTTTTCCCCTACTGTAACTTAGCTTAAGTGTATGAAAGAAAAGAAAAATTGCATATGCTTCCCCTGTTGATCCCTGCCTCCCTTCCCTCCTTCTGTTGTAACCCCTTGCATCAATGTCTAGGCATTGTTCGGTAAGTCCCTCTAGGCAAATGCTTTCTTTTTTTACAGTAAGTAAAGCATCGTGTACATTGATTGTGCGATAGGAATAAACAATATTATTGACTTCATTACCCATTATCTGTTCTGGCAAAGATTCCTGGAACTGTGATTTAGTGATAGTGCTGAGAATTGTCTGTTAGCATGTATTGTCCTCCTTTGTTGACCGTTTGTGAGCAGACTGACTGCTTGCCAAGGTTGTTTTGATTGTAAGCGCTCGATACTTGCAAAGGTTTGACCTCCTGTTGGTATATGTCTGAGCTTTTGCAAGTGATTGCATTGGCAACATGCAAAGACTCAGAGTTTTGAGGTAGACATGGGCAGAAGAACATTTTTCTTTGCTTTCCTATAAATGCATTTTGCTACAGTGTCCATTCATCTTCATTTTACATTGATTTCAACTATTGTTGCTCCCCAGCACCTGGCACTCTGAAGCAGTATAGATTGGACCCCAGTATCTGTGGGGGTTCTGCTCCAGGAACACACACACACACACACACACACACACCTGCCGCCCACAGATACTGGAACCTGCAGATATTGGAACCCATGTTTAAAGTGCTTGAAAAACACCAAAAAGCACCAAAATCAGGGCTTCTACCGTACTGAGAACAAACCACAATATTTAGCAGCCTTATAGCTGTTTTCACCACTGAAAAATCCACTTCTAGGTCTATATACTATATAGTAGTATATATAGTATAGTATAGTAATAGTATAGTGTATAGTATAGTCTATAGTGTATAGAGTGTAGATACTCGTATAGTATCGTATAGTAGTATATGAGTAGTATACTACTACTTGTAGTAGTAGACTGTTAGGTCATTGTAGGCCACCTCCAGCAGGTCACCCAGGAACTCCAGATTAATGACCCTGGGTTGGCACTGCAGAACATAGAAGGCCCCACTGATGTCCTGCAGGGAGTGTGCCACCAAGGATAGGAGGCACTCCAGGGAAACTACCTCTTCAGGAGCAGCTTGGCACAGACATTAAGTGGTGATATTTTTGCTGGCAGGGTGTAATTAGTTGAAAAAGCTCCATCTACTAATTTTTAATGTGTTAGAGATATAAGAGAAGTAACATTCAAACCATCTGGGGAGGAGAGGGCAAACACAACATTTGGATTATCTTCATGAAGTATGTTCACCGGTCATTTAAACTCAAGAAGTAACTGCTTTGTTTTCTATGGGAATGAAAGGCATCTTTGGAAATTCTTTTGTTACTTAATG